>NW_008794457.1:1868820-1902334 GCF_000699145.1 Aptenodytes forsteri | reverse complement strand
TGGAAGAGGCTGCCCAGGGAAGGGGGGGGGTCCCCATCCCTGGAGGGATTTAAAAGACGAGTAGATGAGGCACTTAGGGACATGACTTAGTGGGTGGTGGTGTGGGGTCGACGGTTGGACTCGATGATCTTAGTCTTTTCCAACCTCAATGATTCTATGATTCTATGATGCCTGGAGCTTGCCTAAGCCAAGCCACTGAGAAAAAAACCACTCGGATGATAGACTTCCCTGGCTTGGCTAATTAGAGTCTAACAACTCACCAGTGCTCATCACCCAGCTGCTCGCTGTGTGTCTAACAGACTGAATTCAGTGGTCTCACCCCGGGCAGACCATCCCTGGGGAGGGGGGGGGGGATGCACCAGGCAGCTGCTTGCATTTGCTTCAAGCCCCAATGGCTGTAGCTGAACACACATCTCAGCTCACCGGCGTTCTGCGCTTCTCCTTAAAGGGTGCTGCATGGCATGAGCTGCCCAGCGGTACCGTTTCATCTGCCAGCTGCTGTGATCCTCTGCCCAGAGAGCTGCAGAGACCCCTCGTTCAGTTCCCGCACGGCAAACGGTGCCTTGCCAGCCTTACCAGCACCATCAGCTACGCAAACGCTCGCTGCTGCTATGCTGAGAGTGGTGGTGATGCTTGAGGTCTTCATCTTATAGCGGGGCATAAAGCAGGGGAGGATAGCACATCCTGAGCCTTAAAACCAAAACACAGGGGTGCAGTAAAAGGGAGGGGAGTTCAGCAACGAGTGGGAGTGAAAAGAGCCCAATTTCAGAACGGCCGCTCAGATGACTCCAAGGGAAAGTCTCCATTTGCTCCATAGAGCTCCACACGCCAGACACAAACAGGGGAGAAGGTATTTGAACGAGACAGGACAGGACCAGCGAGACTGAGGGTGAAAACTGATGCCAGGATTTGACTGTAGTTCTGCAATCAGGCTTACGAGGGCTGTGCACAGCCGGATTACCAGGGGCACACAGCTCAGAGTTTGTGCGGGCTGTCAGACAGATGATGCCTACCATAAACTGAGCACCCGATTTGCTGGGACTGCGATTCCTTGAAAAACTTTGGGATCTATCCGAAAAAGCAGAGTGAGATTTTCATACCATGTCGCCATTCAATACATCACTGGCTGCTCTAAAGCAGAGTTTGTACGACCAAGAATGAGGTCTCATAGAGCCTAATCATTCCTGGGAAACTCAGAGCATCTCTCCTGCCACCAAGGCCAGAAAACAAACTCCTTTGAGCCTAGCGCAGCAGTATCAGTCTTTCAGGTCAGCTGTCTAACAAAGTACTGTTTTGCTGCTCGCTTCTGCTGGATCGCAGGCTGATGGCACTCACCGGTCTATTTTATGTGCCGCAATCAGATATATTGGCCCTGTGGACACTTTGGGACGGTTTGGTTATTACTCGGAGGTTGACAGAGGCAATGCATCTCCCGTTAATGGAAGCAAGTGTAATACAATTCATAAGCAAAAACGAAGCTAAGCAGGAAAGGAAGAAAGTTAGAGAGAACCATCGGCCTGATGAATATGTATCTGCTAACAACAACGCACTTTTCTAGCTGAGCGAGTTTAGCTGACTTTGGGATTCGATGAACTCCAAGGCCAGCACATCTGTGACAGACATATAATCGACACGGTGATCTTACCCGGCTGTTTTGGAGCACAGTAACAGCAATATATCAAGGAGGCAGGGATAGGGACAGACTTGACAGGGCAGGGAACCTAGGAAGGCGGTGCAGAGCCAGAAGGCTGGGACAAGACGGGGAAGTGGTTCAGAAACAGCACGTGCTTGATGCTCACGACAGCTCTGTCTTGCTACGAGCTGTACCCAAATCAGCTATTCTGATCTGGTCACTGCCAGTTGAGCTTTGGGTGAACAGAACTAGGATGGCAAACCTACCTGTTCCCCCACTGAGCTCTGGCAGCCAGACAGACTGATGCTCTGCATGCCTGAGCCCCTAACGTGACTTGCACAGCAACGATCCCAACTGCAGCGGTGAATACGCACAGGGAGACATTGTGACTACAGCAGGGAGGAGGTAACAGAAAGAGAACTTCAAAAAGAAAATATTTCAGTAAATTCCACTTCCCCATTTTACAGCACACAGAAACTGAGGCACAGCAAGGCTTTCAGCCACTGCAGAGTCCACGCAGGCTACTGCGGTACTTCCAATGCTCCTCTCAGGGCAGGGAAAACCTTCCAGGAGCTCCTCTGGCAGGGCAGCACCGTTAGCCCCAGTTTCTCCAAGGAGGTCCCAACGTACAGAGGGAATAAGGGCTGAATCTTCAGGGCCTGAATGCCCTCAAGCATTCAAGAGAGATGTGGGAGTATTCACACTATATAAACTTTATATATCTAACTTGGATCATCTACAGGGAGCCTCAGGCTACAAAGTCTACATCCCCTTGAATGCAGAAGCTGAACTGCCCAGGTTCTCCACCAACCCGGGACACCCGAGTTCTGTGTCAAAGGCAGGCAATGAGGATACCCCTCCTCCCCAGCGTAACGTAAAAACCCTTCATAGTCCTCACACCACACCAGTGGTGTCCTAGCCCCAGGAGTGCATGGCTACGTGCTATCTCATAGTCCAGAGAGCAGCCTCTGTACATGCCCTGGGCTCTCTGCAGACACTGAACTCGATACCAAGAGCTGCCCCTTGGAAGAATCCCTTCTGGTCTTTGCGGCTTTGGATTAACCTGGTTTGGGATAAGAATGCCCCCGCTTATCCTGTTCTCAGGGGACACTGCCTCTTGCCACGAAACTGCCTTGTGCAATATCAAGTCTGCTTCAACATCCTTTCTCTCTCTCCACCATGGGACCTGTCCCCACTCAACTCTTGTCCCCACGTAACCCCTGCCCCCAGTAGCCCATACACATCTGTAATAGGCACCAGGTAGCTGGACCCTGGCAGAGCCAGCAGCAATACCCTGTCTCCCGACGGGTGCCAGGGCTTGCACCCAGCAGGATGTCTCGGATCAGCTCCTGGAGAGAAAACCGTGCCTGCCTTCATCTTTGCAGGAAAAATTTGGAAACTAGCTCACAAATGAAGGCAAGGCCCCATCAGAGAGCTGGCTACCCCAGCCGGGACTCACTGTCCAAGGCTTCTTCTGCCCTCTGCTTACGGACAAGTGGGCAGAGAATGCAGGAGAGCAATATCAGGGCTTTGCAATCTGCTCTGGCTGCCTGCTGGTCTCCACGTGGGATATGACACATTGCTGATGACAGAAAACCCTAGTTGTCCTGGCCTCCCCCATTCCTGCATCACTGTTGCTGTCAGAAGGGGAACCGGAGCTGGGTCAGTGCCTGCATGGCATTTGTCTGACATGAGAATTTGATCCTGGCCCAAGACAAGCCAAACTGAACATCAAAACGGTGAATTTCCACTGCACTGAAAAAATACAGCTTCAGCAAGAACCTGGGAGAACACCGCAAGTGTACATCTCCAAACAACGAGGGAGTAGAAACGAGTCCCTGCAGGCATTACTCAGAGTGGCTGGGTCCCTGGTGGGATGATTTGCTCAATACCGCCGAGATCACAGTGACTGCTGCAGTGTTGCTGGGGTCTCTCTGTATACTGTACAATTAACCAGTGCGGGAGGGAGCCTAGAGCTTTGGGCCGATGTCATTTCTTCTTTTACAACCTAAAGAGATGAGGGTGCAGCACACAAACCCCCCTTGCCGGGGACTGATGTCTTGCCATGCTCCACGAAACCACTCAGTGATGCACCAAGATCCTGACAAGGGACATATCTCCCTACATGTGAGGAGCTGCTGGAGCCCGAGGCACAGTCAGATGAGACTCCTCTAAGGCACCAGAGGAAACAAGCCTACGGACTAGCAATAAAACCCATCCTTTTATACACATCAGCACAGCTCTCTAGAACAATCCTAATGCAGCATTATTACTGGAGCCTCGCACTCATATCCTCGCTCCCAAGAAAACCTGCACCAGCAGTTAATAGACTCAGTCTCTTGAGCTCTTGATATGAAATTGCCATTCGCGGGATTCAATGTATTTGGGTGGAAACTTTTGGCAGTACGTCCACAGATAGCTTCCCTGTATTGTCAGCGAAGCGATAAGCCAGACTGTTTGACTCCAAAGGTGGAGGGCAAGAAGAAATAATCTGTTACACTTTATTCTACTATTCCATGACCAAAACAAATTCTGCAAAGACATAACTATTCTGGGAAGTTTCTGTCATTTCTCCCTTCATTACTGCTGTATGTCAGACTATAAAACTAGAAAATATTGTGAGTTATTTCTCCTAGGAAATTAAAATAGGCTGTTGAAGAAGTTCCTCACATTCCTGCTACCCCATGGGGAAAAAAGAACTGCTGGTTAAAAGGATATGCTTCATTACGCACCCTTGCAGGCTACTGCTACATGCGCATGAGCCTCGGGAGACCTCCGGAGCCAGAGGTCTGCTTGGGCTAGCATGTTCTCTATAGGACGGCAGTTGAGTCACAGCATGGAAAACTACCGTGGATGCTAACCAGGACAGAAATAAAACTATGCAGCGCTGTGAACATAATATTGCAACACTTCTGGCTTAATGACAGACAGGCTGCGACTGGCCGGTGGCATAAAATATAGACGGTGGATGTATGATGGTGCAGCACAAAAACTCCAGCTGTTGTACCCTGGCTTTGCTACAGCGTAGAGCAACATGACATGGGAGGGGATAGCACACCATGACTCACAGCTACAGAAGTGATCTCTATGCAAGAGCCCAGCCGTAAATACTTGCAGATCCTACTTTCCTCTCCCTCAGCCACTAAATAATGAGAATCTGCTAGATCTCCACTGGCCTGAAAAAGAAAAAGCCGGTCTTGAAAAGCTGGGCACCACCAACTGTTAGCCAAATCCCCTACTTTGTTTTGCAGAGGGGGAAGGCGAACCACGGAAAGGAAATCACTGCTCAAAGCAGACAGAAAACCAAAGACAGAGCTGGCAACAGAAGGACCGAAATGACACCCAAAGTGCATCCTGCTAGTTCAGGGCACTTAGGAGAAAGGCAGTGCCAAAGCTAACATCTGCCTTTTTCCATAAATAACTGAACCCACAGTGAGCTGCGAGACGGACCGTAGCTCCCACTGGAGATGGTGCCTTCTGCCAAAACCTGAAGTGCTCTGTAGTAACTTCTCATTTGGATGGGGACCAGCTTGGTTCCCCAGCTGAGGTGGAGATTTGCAGGAACAAACAACACTGTTACCTCCTGGCCCAGCCTCTGGATCAACAACAGTAGCTGCTTCATAACCTGGACATCTTGAAGACCACCTCCATCGGCTCAGAGTTAACACATGACACCGAGGAGTCACTACCAGGCAATGACAGGACAGTGATGACTTGTCAAGGTCAGTGCAATGGTAACAAATCCTTGTCCTCCCTTTCCTCTGGTTTCTATTTCCAAGGAGTCAGCTCCCACGTGTCTGCAATGTGACTTACAGCTAAGCTGTGGTGGGGAGGATGCAGCAAAAAGCAAGGACTTTGTCCTTTGGTAGCCACCTGGGCTTCTATCACAGCTGCTTCTGCTGACATATCATGCGTATTTGCAAAAATAAATTAAACCAAATTTGAGATGCGCCAGAAAGTCAGAGTTGCATAACAGCTTGTTTCCCACAGGCTTGGACGGCTGCTCAGAACGTTCATGGTCACATGGTAACTCCAAAATCACTGCCTCCTCTTTTTTGTTATTATTTTCATCAGCGAGTTAACCCTACACAGACTGAAGTGACCTGCTGCAGCTTCTACAGGCAGCAACATCTGAAAATACCGGCAGCTAACAGTCCACTGACACAGCAAAGCTTCTGCACAAACCCTGCAAAGCCACCCTGCCCAGAAAGCGTTTCCAAGACTACTATACCTCCATCAGCTTCCTGACCTCTGGAAGCAATTGCTTCCTCCAGTCACTTGTTACAAGGGTTTGAATATTTCTATAGGGTGCTCTCAGACATCACGGGTGATAGGTAGGAAGAGAGCAGCCACTTTTGGCCCGAAGGTCTGTGAAGGAGCAACGTCTCAGCTTTGGGGTCCTCTCCAGCAGATTTACAAGGCAGCGCAAGAAGGGTCTCTGTCACAGCTAAAGGTTACGGGGCCATCACCGGAAAGAAGGATATGAAAGTCAGTGGCAGTGGATTTTTAGATTATAAATTTGATAAAGAGGAGAAAATACTATCATTTCAGGTAAAGACACCCATATGTCAGGGGGAGAAGACAGACATGAGCAAAACTCTGAATGTGAAACTGATTGATCCATAAATAATGGAAATAATGGAAATGAAAAAATTGATAATGCTGGCCAAGACAGAAGGGGAGAGACTCATGTAGTAGCCCACTTATATTGGGTCCTGGAGCAAACAGTGGAACATTAACAGCCATTTAGGAAAGGTTTCCACTCAAGACTTGAGGACAGGCTACACTTCATGTCTGTACATCGTTACGTGGAGTATCAGGACTCAGTACTGTGGGCAGCCAGAGTTCTGGACCTCACCTTAATGCACTTCAGGAGCTCAAGGGCGGGTTAAGCTAGTTGTGGAGACATAGTCCAACCGTAACGAAGCAGGGGCCCTGGCACACACTCCAAACTCAGCTCTAATGCACGGCAGGATGCTCTTAATGCTCAGCTGATCAGCTCCCACTCTCTACAATATTCCTACTGCTCTGACACAATCTCTTGGTCACACCATGCTGCTGTCAGCTACAGTAGTGTGAAACTGCAGTTGTGCTGACATTGGTGGCTCTCAGCCTTATATGGGCTATAGGAGTAACCAAGAAGAGAACATGATCCCCTTCCTTGGAAAAAAAAAAAATACTAGTTTCACCTATTTTACAAAAAAGAAGAGGTTGGGCTTATTCTAGGGTTTACTCCAAGATGAGAAGGGATTTTGCACTGCTCAGACAGCAGGCATTCTTCGTCTCAGACGATACAAATACTCAGAATCAGAGCTCTGGTTGATTGAAGGACATGGGGTTTTGCTTGTGTAACCAGAAAAGCAAAAAAATTTCTGTACCTATGTGCAATACAACTCAAAAAGCCCATTTAAACCTGCCAGTCTTGTGTCCAGGCTGACAGGTGACACTGGAAGGGAGATTCAGATGTGGTATAAGTCCAGGTTATATGAAGAGACTGATATTTCCATGATTAAACTTGGGCTGAATTTGGCCTCCTTTCCACAGAGCACCATTTCATTCTTCAGGTCAATATGTGAACTGACAGTGCTCCAATATCCTTTGTTAACCCCCCTACGGTATGTGTAAGCTGTGCCTTTACATATAATAATCGACACCTCTGAACACTGTAAGGACACTTATTTATAGCCCTTGCAGTAGCTCAGCTTTAGGCAGGCTCTCGCTGCCTGTCAGGAGCCTGCAGTTCAGAAATGCTTTTTGCAACAAGCTCTCCCAGCCTCACTAGAAAGCTGATGTTTTCTCTCTTTACACATCAAGCCGGCTGACGCCGGGATCTGCCAAGTGACCTCAATTCAGGGAGGAAGCGGAGGAGGAGGAGGAGGAGGTTCTCAGCTATCACTTACCACAGGCTCAATGGTGAAGATATCATCAGAGAAAAGCATGGAGTCTCCTTGCACCTTTGCCCTCTGGTTCTGGAAGGTGCGGGAGAGAAGGGAAAGGCGTTCTCGGAGAGTGGGGTCCACCGTGCACTCCTTGAGAAAATAATCCATCTCGTCCTCTTCCTGCCTCTGCAGCCTGCGACACAGCCTGCAGCCATGGGGAGAGACAAACCAAGCAGATAATTTAATATGGAACATATTTGCAGAGACTGTTGTTTAAGTGCAGGGGCAGCAGCGCGCTCGGGGAGGAACAGCAGCAGCTCAGCAAGGGGCTGACCCCGAGCCACGGGGTCCCAGATTATCACTTGTTGTTCGCTGGCATGGCAGGTAGTTTTACTCCATGCTTATAAGCTAAGAAGAGGTTTTCTGAAAGCTAGCGGCCCCTCAGGAGAGCAACCTGGCTCAAAGCCACCGCCACAACTGATGGAGACCCCACCAACAACCTCAAATGGCTTTTCCTACCATAGAGCTGCTCGTGGAAGGCAGATAAAGATCAAGGAGCACCCACTGCGGCGCTTCACTGGGAAGGGGAGAAGCAGCTGGGTGTCAGCTGCAGGTTACTAGCATCACTCTTTTTTCTTCCCTTTTGGACCTGCAGGGATAAGCAAACAATATCTGCTCTCTGTTCTCTATACTGCCTTCTGCCAGAGGATCCCAGAGCGCTTTAAAAGCAAACTAATAAATTCAGGCATCATGTCACCTCAGTGAAATTAATGGGTTTATATGCATGAAAACAGAGGCCCTGAGAGAGGAAGGGACTTTGTCTAGCATCACCCAATAAAGAAGTCGGGACCAGCACCTCTGAATCCAAACCCTTAAGCCTAACCTTGAACCACCTTATCTTTTTCCTTTTTGGCCTTCTCTGCAGAGCTTTGACACAGTTAATCTCTCCTTTACTTGGTAGTTGTAGCAGAAATCATTCTAGTGTTTAAAGATCACAACCAAGAGACGAGAAGGGAGCACTGCTACAGAGCACTTGCTTCCTAGCTGGCATATTGCTGTCCCCCCTTCACACTCCAGTCCCCTGGCCATGAAGAACCAGCAGGTGACAACTCGGGGGGGATGAGCAGAAGGCTCCATATGCAGCAAATCGAGGCAATGTAGTATTAAACAGGATAGCGATCACCACCCAGCCGAATTCAAATACAATTAGAAAGGAAATACAGTCATGGACGTTACTAGCTGCACACAGACAGAGCCTCGGGCAAATGCTGTCTCACCAGCGCCAAAAATACTTGCTTAGGCTAGCTCCCCATGGAGCGCAATAGGAAATCTTTCTCCATGGCTGACCTACAATGCTGTGTGGTAGGGGGGCTTCCAGCCACTGAGATGAGCAACCCTCAACTCAACCTCCATCAACAGACAATAATTCCACCATTACATCCCAGAAAATCCTGCAGGAAGGAGACAGAGCAAACCCCTGGACAGACCTTCCAACAATTCAGGTCTTTTTGGGTCACATCCCAGTGCAGGGTCCTTTCATTGCCTTCTCCCATGAAAAATTCCTCCCTGCTCCAAGACCTCAAAAGCTTCTCTGACAGCAGGACAGCGGCCTTGGAGCTATAACCATCCCTAAGTTTGCAAGTAAGGAAGAACAAAACGTCCTGATCGGTGTCTAGGACACAAACTGGCACGAGATCAAATGTAATTGGAAAAAAATCAGGTTGAAGTCTACTGCAGGGAAACCTGGTTGCTTCTGAGGGGAAAGAGGCTCACTCAGGGTCCAGTCTGAGACAGGCAGGTGGGAAGAGATGGTAAAGGAATGGTCCAGGGAAGTACCAAGAGAAGGTCATGAGATTTTCTTTTAACACACTGAGCTTGCACAGAAGTCATACACTGTATAATTAAAAATAGAGAGCGGTGGAAAACTAGTTTTGGCCTTCAAGGCATTTCTGACCTAATTACGTTGAACTTTATTTGCTCATAAGCCCTTAAAAAGTGCTCCAGTTTAAGGCAGTTTCCTGATCAGCTATGGGTTTGGACTAACTACTATATACCTACATCCATCCAAGTCTGAAAAGTCACACAAGGATTCCCTAAATCACCTAAGCTTTTAAGTGTAATTTCCAATTCTCCCCCTCCGGGCTCTAAGTGCTGCTGCCTGAAACGGGAATTTCAAAGCTTCACCAGACACCCTTTGAAGATCCTCTGCCCCATCTCTCACCACCATGAAGACACAGGTTGCTGAAGCCCAAACGCACCTCCAGGTCCTGTGCTGCCCTACCTTCCCTGCAGAACCCTCCACCTCCAAACTCTCCCCAGCCTCTAAGGAACGGCAGAAATACCTTGTTGTGCTGGAAACCAGGACAGTGCAAGGCAATTCAACACCCTACAGCAGGGTGGCCTCAACTTTCTGGGCTGATGAAGCGTTCTACCCTGCACATTGCTGGAAGAGGAGCCTGCCATCTTATCAAAGCTGGAGTGGAAGAAACTGCAGTGACTATCATAATAGTTACATTACCTGCATTAAGTCCCAGGCAACGAGTGCTGACACTTTCCTCAGCCTCATGGACCCTGTGTAGCCCCGGGATCTCTGGACCTCAGTGGTTTGTGCTCCCACAAAACACGAATTTGCTATCCCGTCATTGCAATCGACCTTTCCTCCCCAGAACATCATCCTCAGCTGGAGTATGGGTGGCACTGGAATGGGAAGTGCTGAGCTCCATTACCCTGAAGCTCAGTGACACATGCCCTGACACTGTGGGTGGTTTACTTGTCCTAAAGCATTCAAAAGCACCAAGATCCCTCTGAGGCCATACGTTAGTTTCACCCTTGGGCAGTGTATCTTACTGAAATGAATCTTTCAAACGAACCTCAGCTTCTGCTGATCCTCCTCTTCCTGAGTAACAAAAGCCTTCCACTGGTAGTGGGCTATGATTTCACTTCGATTGTGGATGACCACGGATCTGTGGTTTGACAGCGTGAGGTAAGTCTTCTCAACTGTCAAGGAGTTCCTGTCTAGCCTGATGTTGACATCTACAGCTGCTCCGTAAAGGCTTGTGTGAATATCTTCACCTGGAACAAAGCAAAGGGGAGTCTTTGCTCAGCTCACTTGCTGATGGAAGTACAAGGAACAGAGCAAACCACAGGTAACAGAAGAAAGCGTTACAGCTTTTAGCTGCATTAGCAGTTCCACGGATCAGTACATTTATCACACCCTGATAGCTGTGTGTGCACAGCATGAGGATGTCCTGGACACCACCTTAAGCACCTTATTTCTGGGTGTGTTTGTAGAGCTTCATCCCCAAGGTGACAGTATTTACAGTGAGGTTTTTCAGATGTGCCCAGGTGGCCTTTGGGTTGCCATCCCACTCAGGTCAAAGGGAATTCTGCATCGAAGTCATTCAGGCGACTCTGAGGAGTCCCACCTCAGTCACAGCTTGCCCAGGGTCTCCTGCAGGCACACCACCAGCGTTGTGTCTCTCCTGATCCCTTGCTGCTGACAAGCAAAGATGCCAGGAGGCATGCGGGCAGAAAAGGAAGGTTCAGAGGAACAAGTGAAGTGACAGCCCACGGCAGGATGGGATGCAGAAGAGAACTTCACTGTGTTGTAGAAGCAGTGCCCTCACTTGCTGGGGGTTTGTGAAGACAAGTCAATATGAGACTGGTGGGGCATGGCCCACACCAACCTGCCTACTATAGTCCTGCAAGCCCATTTTTTCAGCCTGCATCCTGTTGCCTATGCCTGAGCATGCAAGTCTACACTGAGTATTCCCAAGCTATTCAACTACCAGAGCGAGGACATCTTTGCTTTCCACCTCAGACCGAGCTGAAGAGGAGAGAGCCCCTGGCTGTGCACATCAACTGATTAACGATTGGAGTCTTGCTGGAGCACCTGCCAGCATTGCACCCTCCAGAACAGACTCCCACCAAAGGCTCCCTCATTTCCAGAGCTTTCAAACCTTCATTCTTCCCAACCAAGTAACTCCTGGGAGTCAACCGAGCTCAAACTTCAGTACCAAGCCCACTCTTCCTGTTGTGGGCGAGTGTTTCCCAGGTGAGATGCAAACAGCGAACGTCAGACACGCTCTCTAGAAACGGCGTTTCTATGGAGTGGCGCTTAAAGCCTCAGAGCCAGCCCCAACCGACAAGTGCAGCAACCCGGCCATATCCTGGAGAGCATCCCTCTGCAAAGGCAGAGCCTTCTCCTCACTGCACAGGTTACAGCAAGGCAGCCAGTGGATGGACCTGCCTCTAAAAGGCTACCATGCAACAACACAACTAGAGAGCTGGATGTGTGCTGGATGGACTCCTTAAATCCTAAGCCAGGCAACACAGCAGAATCACATTCGTTCTGGGAAGGGGGCTGGGGAATGAAGCAAGACTCACCCTTAAAACAGCAGATCTCTACAGTCATTCATTCATCTCCACACATGGAGAATTCAGCCTTTATGCCTGTATAACCCTCAATTTCTTTGCTCTTAAGGGAGTCTGGAGGGGTAGGGATTTGTGGCCAGAGATGAGTTAGATTGCGAGAAAAACAGCAACGTTTCCAATGACTGGACAATCTCCTTCTTATAATGGACAATTAAGCATATAAAAATAATTGAAGTTCAGAAGAGTTACAGAGGCGGGTACGCTTTATAAGCATTACCTTTCCCCTCCACTGAATCCTCGGCATACATTGGCAAGCAGAGGAGCCAGGACCCAAGATGGGAAACACGCACAGTGCTTCGAGCGTGCACAACTTGGGTTTATGGAAACACGAGCTCATGCTCTACAATGATCAAGACGACAAACTACTACAAAATAAACACCATGAAAGCTATCATCATCTCACTGTCGAAACCCATGGCCACGTGGGTCTTGAAATATTGGGTATAGTTCTGATCTCAAAAAACAAGCTGAAGCATTTGAAATTAAACAGAGACGGGCAGAAAATACAATTAGAAGTATGGAGCAGCTTCTATATGAAGACTGAATAGGATTCCTCAACCTAGAAATCATATGGGAGATAAATGGGAGAGGTTTGTAAAAGCATGAATGGCCTGGGAAATGTGAATAAGGAAAAATTTGTCATGATTTGTCATAAAACAGGAACCCGAGGGCCTGAAATAATGTTATTAGTCAGAAATTACACAAAAGTAGTAGTACTTTTCCAGGGAATATTCCTTCCTTTGGAACATGCTGCCATAGGAGGTTGTAGAGGCTAACAGCTATAAATCCAGAGAGCAACTGGACAAATTCTTGGAGGATAAAAACCGTCAGAAGCTATTAAAAAACGATGAGAATAAAGCCTCCAGCACAGAAAACTGCTAACTGCAGAGCCCACGGGGGAGAAAAAGCATATGCACTGCCTGTTTGTACATGCTTTGCTAAACATCCCCTATTGCTGCTCTCCTGGACAGGAGCTGGGGACGCAGCCACCCTTATGCTCCTGGCTGCAAGCACCGAGGACTCTTTTGAAGGCTGGAGGGTTTGCCAGAGCACCTTCTACCACAATGAGAAGTATTTGGCATCGTGCTGAATGTATAAACCCAGAAATCGCTCGGTACAGTAGAGCATGCACAGATGCCAGCGAGTCAGGAGGAAGCCGCAGATCTGTCTGCCAGGCAGATGAACTGACACGGAGAGCAGAGCTGTCAGGGTTGGCCAAGGGCAGCTGCAGACTTCATGTCTTGGGTGCCAAATTAGATGTGACATTTCATTTAAGACTCTTGGGTTGTTTAATACATAAGTTTAAAAAAAATAAATCTCTGTACTGTAACAGCGATGTAGCATTAGGCATTGCACTTGACGGGGTAATGTCCATGGCGTGTAGTTTGGGATGCTTTGCTGCCATGAAAGCACGTTTACTGACTTTAGATGTATCTGCCCTATCATTATTTACACAACACGATCTTATTACAGGCTGTCAATTCTCGCATTCGTACATGCTTTTGATACATTTCCTACAGACGGCAGGACACAGCTCTCACTCTGCAACCCAAACGAAGCAATGCCTGAACTTGAAATTAAAAGCTAGACTAAAAGCTAGCTTCTTTTTTTTTATACAGCAGTAGAGCAGATGCTTTGGGTTGTGCACTCCTGAACGATGCTCTTTGACACAGCAGAAACACCGCTGTATTTTATTCCAGCATCCATCTGCATGACTATGGACACAGGTATCTTGGCACATCATAACTTTTCAGTATCTTGAAGTAAGAAATCTAGCATTGGGTCATCCTCTGTGGGGCCTGTTGTGCAGGAAAAAAAAAGAAAAAGAGGGAATTTACAGAAGAGCTAAAACATCTTTCTGAATTCTTCTAGCACTACATGATCATCCTGGTGCAAGAGGGAATAGTTTTCAGAGCAGTACAAATTGTTCTTAAATAGAAAGACAAATTTTATTTAGCCTGAAAGTATAGCTCAATGAATGGATGAGCAAACCCTCGAGCAAGATTTCAAAACAAATTTCAGGTTTTATGAAGAACGCTTTCCTAGTATTCACCAGCTAGCACTTTCCTTCATTGATTACTGCTCTAAACATTAGGAAGCTGGTAGGCAGATTGATTAGACTGAATAGAAACAAAACAGCACCCTGCTGCACCTCGTCTTCACTGAGACATATTCTTCCTTTATCCCTGTCACTCCCTCTTTGCTGAATTTGGATTTTAAATCTTTTTAGGAGCGCATGACAGTCAAATTTGGAGTATTTGGGTAGCATGGAAAGCAAGTTTAATTTCATTTGTCAGAAGACTGTGCCTTGCTCTCATCTCTTCTATGAACGCAGCTGAAGAGAGACAGGTCCTGCTGCTTTTTCACTGAAAATACAAGCAAGCGATGAAAGTAGAGCTCTTCACTCAGAAGGGTGTTATTGTACCTCCATACCAATCTGCAATAAGTAATTCTTTTGCTCCTGCTATATCACAGCCAACTGCCTCACCGCTGCCGGCATATTCTTGTTTTTCAAACAGCATGCAAAGGACTGCTATTACCACTTCACCACCGGAGAAGCGAGTCACTTCACCAGGCTAAGTGATCTCTGGAAAGCTAGAGAAGTCACCTACAGCTGGATCCAGCCCTCCCCACCATATGCTTTTTGCTGCGTCTCCCGCAGAGCTACCACTAGATCAGAGTCAGGAGCATTGCCCTGAGCTGTTTGGCTGTCAGGAAGCTAGTGGCATCACCTACAAGGTGCACTGGTCTCCGCCGGCCTGAGAAAGGCCATCTGTCAGCCCCCACGCTTGTATTTCCAGCACTAGAGCAAAACGCAGAGCAGCGACAGTCATTTTTAAGTGTTTCTCCGAGGCAGTGTTCACAAGCTACCTTCAGACACTTAAATCATCGTGTTATTTACTCCAGCCCTAAGAGCAGCTTGTTTATAAACCTCACCACTAAATAACTGCTGCTGCTAACACGGGTGTTTCTAAAGAATCATTCCCAGGCTACAACAAAGCTTGGAGCATCCTAATCATTACTGTTGCCACTGTTATTGCTGTTAATGGCCAGAAGTCCTTGGCACTGCCCAGGCCTCAGCAAAGCACCCACTGAGCCCATGCAGCACACCGCAAGGAGAGGGTCTCGACCCCAAAGACATTGCAAGGAACCGTAAGACAACAGATGGGGATGAACAGGGAGGTGGAAAGCAACAACCAGCCAGCAGTGGTCTACAGAACAGGCTGCAGGCTCTTCAGATGGCTCTCTTGCACATTAAAAGTCATCTCATTGTCAATCAAATCAGCTCCTCGTTGTGCATCCATCTGTAATGGAGCACCCAAAGTATTCCCCGTTACCTTCTCTGCACCGTGCTTAGGAAGATCTGTTTGCCTTGTTATAGGATGAAATACGCCGGCACAGGAATATCTGGGAGCCGGCACGGAGGCTTTGTTCTGCCCAGCGTGAAGGAGCCTCGCAGAACGTATTGAAAAGGACAATGAAACCGTCGGATGATGAAAGACAGCGCTGCCGCATATCCAGGATGCCACGGGCTATTTTTAATCATTATTGCTACTACAGTAATGATACGCTGGGGTACCTGACTGGCTGAAACATTGCTTTTGGCCCACGGGGAAAACAGTGCAGGAACTTTCATTCTGATTGACTGGCAAAGACATGCCCAATATATCACTTAATAAATCAATCACCCTTCAAGCTGCTCTTCTGCTTCTCGGCAGATGCTGATTGATCCACAAGGAAAGGAGGCTAGTGAACGGTCCGTTCTGCCCTGAAACGCATCCAGAGTTAATGACACTTAAGAACATATTAGTGATTTCTACTGATGATAGAGTAGACAAGCTGTGGTCAAGGATGACCTGCAAAGAGATGAAAACCATATTCTTCCAGAAATCTTTCATGTGCTAAAAATGGGATAGGCGGCGTCACATGGAAGTCTTGTTCTGTGCATACCTGGGTATGAACAAAGAACAGCCAAAAGGGGATTTTTAACTTCCAAACGACCCTCCTAGCACACAGACCCCAGTCTGTGCTCATGCAGTCAACGCCGTGGGTTGCTTTAGCAGGGTTTTTTTTAGGAGGGGCGTTATGTAGTTGCAGAGCTATAAAGCTGTGCAAAAAACCCTCAAGTACGAATGAAGCACAAACTTAATTCCCCTTCATCTACCCTCAAAGTGATGGACCATCTGTCTTGAAACACAAGGCCCTGGAGAGGGGGGCAAAGGCCATACTCTGTTTGCAAGGAGTAGAACAACCTTATCTAAAACAGTATAAAAAAAATCATTATTGCAAGCAGTTCTAGAAAAGGGGAACAACGACAGGAAACAGTGGTTACTTATTAGCTGTTTTGACACAAACGAACTCGTTGGAGATCAGTTAGACTCACTCAATCTAATTGATTTGGACTATAAAAGCCTATAACCAATCAGTTGTATAAAGTGTTAGTTACCAATCCGCGGTGTGTTGCAGCGCTGCTACTGTTAATATGCAAAGTCAACATATAATTGCACAAACTCCTATTTACACCTTTTTTGCCTACAATATATGCCTCCCTCCGCTCACTCGGAAGCAGACATAGGAGGACATAAAAGTACAACCTGCACTCACCACCTGCGACAAGCACGAAGAAAAATCCCTTCGCAAAGTTTTTAAACGCCTTACGGTCCAAGGAAAAGCTAGAGAAACCTCTTATAATAGCTACAGCATCAGAGTCTGGCTTACACGTTAGGTTAACGTGGGAAACAAGATCCTCTTTATAAACTCGCTGAATAAAATAAGTTTCTAACCACCTGCCAGCACTAAGCACAAACTAAAAAAATGGCATCAGTTAGTGCACTACAGGGAAGCTTTGGAGTCAAATAGGCTGCTGATTAGGAAGCAGAAGATTTCCCCAACTCTTTGCTCTTGTAAGAAGCTACTATAAATCTGTCTGGTGTTGAAGGAATGCAGAATTGCATTGAGATGAACTACAGACTTGAATAGCAATGGCACGCAGCAGTGGTCATCAGAAGCTCAGGGTCTGTTGCCATGAATTTAGCTCAATAGTAACTTAACACCACTCACGGCGACACCAGAGCCCCTGTAACACTCGCACAAGACTGAGGTTAAAACCAGAAAATGGTTTTGGTATTCCCACCCTGGTATCCTGCACAACACAGGGATGACTCAGATAAATACCTAACGAGGTAGCGAGTTTGCTCGGGCAAGTATTGAGCCTCCTCCATTCTGGCTGAAGCCAGTACAAATTGAGAGCACTCAGCAACTTGTTTGAGTGATCTCAGGAATGTAAAATGCAACACAACAAGGGCTAAACCTCAGTTAAACCCTGCTGCCTATCCACATCCATCACTGGATTTACAAAGAAGAAGAAAGAGAAGAGAAAAGGCTCGATCTAGAGACTAAATCAATAGGATTTTCATTTCATTTTCAAACAAGTTCCTGGAAGCCACTGATTGCAATGCCAGCCTCGCAAGACAGATGACAAGACCGTTGGTAGAAAGGGGGTTCTTAAAGGAAAGAGAACAGAGCTATGCAAAGGTGGTTGTGTTCTCCAAAGTCTACACAAAAACACAGATGAGTATCACAGCAAGGCAGTGCTTTTCTCAGATGCTTTATCTTTGTGGGTAGCTGAGATATTCAGAGGTGCTGGCACATCCATGCTACAGTCACTTGTTCAGCCTCAAACAGCAGTAAGTCACCAGGGCTGGGATTTAATGAGCTTCCTGCATGCACACAGTCATCACTAACACACCACCAAGCCCTTGCATGGGTGGCCTCATTTACGGAAGTAAGCCAATTCAGCTAAACCCAGCATCAATTTTACCTGAAGAAAGGGATTCAGCATCCCGACACGTTTACATTCCCAGCCAGCAACCCCGTGCTGATCCACGCAAGGGCTGAACGGTCACTAACACAGTTGACAATTCCCCCTGACCCATTTGCAATGCGATGTAGCCTCTACTGCAGTTCATCATCAGCGTGGCCAAGATGCACAGGCTTTGCTTCTCCTGCTGCCAGTCAAGCACACCCAGTCCTGTAGTTACCCATCGTCCTCACCAAACCCAAATGGCTCTAATACATCACGTCAAACTCGCTGTCATTCCATGGGTGACTAAAGAGCTCCACGTCAGCTCCCTAATTAGTCGTTTTTAAATATGCCTTAATTTTTCCAGTGATCTCATGTCTCATTTTCCCCATTTGAGATTAAACGTCAGTGTTTTCTCAAGCTGGCAGTTATCACTCTCGGCTCCAGAGGCTTCTGCTGCTGCAGACCGAGAAGGACAGAGGCATCTCAGGGCAGTGGGTCAGGGCATCCTACGTAGGGTAGAAGACCTAGATCCACCTCTGATACCCTCTTATAACCCTGAGTGTTGCTGCCACGCTAAGAACAATTCCCATTCAGTTCTTTGATATCTACCCAGGAAATTTTTTAATTGTTATTTTTGCTTCTTACATTGCCCCAAGGAAATCACATCTATCCTACAAGCATTCCTGCTGGCTCAAAGGAAGGGGAAGATCACAGATCTGCTAATCCCACTCGCTCCAGACACCAATCCGGCTAGCAGCCATAGAGGCAGTTCACACAGGCAAATACCGGTCAACCCAAACCAGACGTCATGATAGCTCTCCGGTGCTCCTAGTGTGCTGCACTGGAGAAACATATTTAGCTGCTCTCCTCTCCTGTACAGGAATAGCCTGAATTTGGCAGAGAGCAGGTTTTGCTCCCCAGGGCTCAGGAGGGGAGACGTTACTTCATCCACTTCCTATGGGGACAGTAACTAACCCAGTGCAGGAAAGCTCAATCTGATTGACAGCTACGGAGCTGGAGGCAGATGCTGCCACATCTTCTACCTGCCCTTGAAGTAATTAATCAAGGAGCTGAGGCTGAGCTCTCCCTTCCTTGCCCTGGGTATGCAGAGCCACAAAGGGTGCTCTGAGCCTGGGTCTGTGATCCACAGCAAACAAGCTGATATTTCCTTTAGGAGAGCTCCTGCTCAGGAACTGTCAGCCCTCCCGTAAGTTGTGTAGGAAGTCAAGGGAAAACAGGGTATTAATCTACCAAATACCCAGATGGTTCTTCAGCAGGCTTTTAGCACAAGGCTGGAGGCTTCCAGCGGGACTAAAACCACTGAGAACTATTCCTGAGCCACATGTTACCTCTTCTTCTGGGAAAGCTGCTTTCTGGGGCTCTGCACCAACAGGAGACAGGACAGTAATGGATTAGACGTTCCTGCCTAAGGGCCGGCTCTTCTTGGATATGCCATCTCCTAAAATTCACATATGAGTACTGGCTCTGATCCCTCCCTTCAAAGAGGGTGAGATCCTGCCCCCAGGCTTTTGCTTCTGCGTTACAGTCTCACAGAGCCACCAAAGGAAAATGATCTGCGTAATTACTCTTATTACTGACAGCAATAAAAGCATCTCAATATATAGTGTCTGTCAGCCACGCACAAGCTCACTGAGGCTTTGCTAATTACTGAAGTTTCCTGTGCTGACAAAGGGATCCCAAGGGATGCAGCAACTGATGGGAAAAAAACCTGTACAGAGGACTTTCAGCGCTGCACAACAGATCTCCTAGACTACAAACATGTTGTAGCACCTTGCCACAGGGTCCCATGGGCACTGCAGGCACCCACATACAAGCACAGAATCTGGTCTTACACCCTGAAGACCACCCATCATACCATAGTAGGTACTTCTTGGAGACAGGAGCCTAATGAGAGTCAGGATTTAGGGAGCTCTGAGCAGAGAAGCGATTCTCCTTCCACAATTCCCAGCATCTCTCCAGCACCTCCCGTCTCTGGTAGCCTCCTTTACTTGCACGGAGCATCTGCTGTAGATGTTATTGTTTCTGGGTGCTATGGGACTGATGAGTTTGTTTTGCACCTCCGGCACAAGTCTGGGAAGCTGTCCCAAACCTCCTTAGCCATGTGTCCCTGAGTAAAGCTCACCCTCCCACGCCAAGCTTGTGCTATACCGTCAGCTTGCAGAGAACGTTATGACTGCAGCAACCTGGGTTCGATGTACAAACAGCAGCACTCAGGGCAACCAGCCTGGGCATCTCTCTTGAGAATTGCTTGAGAGCTAAAAGAATATCTAAGCTTTATGAATACTGACCTGGTTCAAACTAGACTTAACTCCGTAAATTTATTTTCCCACATCCACATGGGGTGGGCTAAAAGTCACCTGCAAAGGGCCAAGCTGCCAACCAGACCTTCAAGTAGTCCTGAGTGCAGAACCCTTTCCAAACCAGTATGTGTGCTTGGCATGCAGGCTTCAGAAACCCCTTCTGATACCATCATCTCATGTTAAGGTGATGAACAGGGATGATGAGTAGCCCAGAACATCCCAAGTCACCTTCATTTCAGGACGGGCTGGGATTTTTCACACCCAGACACAGGTGCACGGGGCGAAATGGAGGCATTTGGACATGCAAAGCGCTGAAGGTCAAATTTTCATTGTGCTTTTAGCAGCAAAGACATTTTCTTCACACTCATCTGTAAAGTTTGTAGCAACAGGACTACCAATATATGTACTGTCTATCCAGGGGACAGTACCTACATTCCTAGCCAGGACAGTCTAAAGGATGCACAATTTAAAATCAACCAATTAACAGGCAAAGGGAAAATTGTGACTTATTCACGTTGAATAGCTCCATGTTTGCTTAAGCAATGCTAGGGACAGATTCGACCCAACTTCAGCAAAAATTAAACCAATGCAACATGCACCTGATCCTGTGTAAGTCACACGAACAACAGCGTGATTTATTGAGAACTACTGCCACTTGTGAGCTGAGCCAGTCAATACAGATCCACAGTAAAGCAAGGAAAATGCCTCCCAACATCCTAAACTGCTATTTTGCTCTTAGCTCTTCTGTTTCATAATAAACAGTCTGTTGGTGGCTCTGAAAGAGCAACACAGCTGCTTTTTGTATGCAAGTCACAGGGAGTCTGACTTAGTGCAGGACAAATTAGCCAGGGCTTGCCAGGCGAGGTTGGGTAATATTGTCTGGTGCTCTGCACTACACCTGCAATAAACAGCTTTTAAGACTGATTGATTAAATGTTTTGGTTTCACTTTAGCAATTAATCTCAGCAGCCTTTTACTTATTTGTATGCTTCAAAGCTAGAGAGATAATCCCTTAATTATTCCCTTGCTCTCCTTCTCAATCCATGGTTTATTTAAAAATAACTGCAGTGTTGCACTGACAGGCAGGAATGAATCCTGGGTTCATCTCCCAGGTAGCTGCACATGTTCCGAGGAGGTCATCCATCTCGGAGCCAGCAGATAGTTTGATCCCTGTGGCCTATCCATGCAAATCGTTTTTGCAAAGATTAACCACGGAGGAACCAGGTGTTTCAGTCCCGTAAGAACAAGACTCAGGTTTTCAAAGCAAGCCATGAAGATCCCAGCCCTGATTCTTCTCTTGGTCTTTTCATTCACATAGGATAAACCCCACAGCCCCAACCTCTAGTGTAGTTACCCCTGATTTAGAATCATAGAATCATTAAGGTTGGAAAAGACCTCTAAGATCATCGAGTCCAACCATAGACCCAACACCACCATGCCCACTAAACCATGTCCCTAAGAGCCTCATCTACTCGTCTTTTAAATACCTCCAGGGATGGGGACTCCACCACTTCCCTGGGCAGCCTGGTCCAATGTTTAACCACTCTTTCAGTAAAGAAATTTTTCCTCACGTCCAATCTAAACCTCCCCTGGAGCAACTTGAGGCCATTTCCTCTCATCCTATCGCTTGTTACTTGGGAGAAGAGACCGACCCCCACCTCGCTACAACCTCCTTTCAGGGAGTTGTAGAGAGTGATGAGGTCTCCCCTCAGCCTCCTTTTCTCCAGGCTAAACAACCCCAGTTCCCTCAGCCGCAAGAGAACCCAGAGAACTCTTACCCCAGAGAAAGATCTAGCCCTCTGAATTTTATCCTATAGATTCTTTATATGCATACAAATGAGGCACTTTTTGGGCTCTCTACCTGGAATTTCACTGTTTCTTTCAAGAACCAGTGTGCTCCAAACCCATGAGCTTCTCTGAGCGAGCATGAACCATTCCCTGCGAATACATCATTAACTGTCAAATATTAAACAAAGCTGTGATAACTCATAAGGCTACAAAGAGCATTTGGAAGATGTAGGAGCATTTTTACAACTTCTGCGAACTCAAGGCAACTAAAACATTCGTTGCTGGGCTAAAGCCTCACAGTAGCACCTAGATTAGGACATCACGCTTCCCAGGACCGAAGTCCAGTAATAGGGACAAAACAAACCTCTCTTTCAGGCAAGAGAAAATGCACACCAAATGCATTCATGCAACTGAGAGTGTCTCGTTCAGCATCACAAGATACCTCTGCTGAACCAAAGCTGACAGAAGCATTTTAACGTCGCACCTTTTTCTTGAGTTTTTCCCACTTACTCTTAAAGTGACTCACAAAGTTGACGGTGTTTCTGTGGCCTGACCTTGGTTTCTCATACCCTACTACAAATTTTACACCTATCTCGGGAGGCAGCGAGCACTTCCTGCCAAACCCCAAGAGCCCTCAAGTCCTGGCTACTTGAGTCCTGACGTTGTGAAGCGTGGGATGTAGATGGGTAGAGGGCAACACAGAAAAAAGGGTCTGTGGCAAGACAACGGAGAAGCACATATGGGACAGAGGTGCGTAAGAGGCAGTGGGCGTTGGAGAGAGTCTGATAGAGACATGCATTTCCCATGTTACACTTCAAACATAGCATGGTCTAGGAGTAAAACTTCACACGTGCATACACACACTGCAGTGGAGAATCAGTATTTCTCCTCCTCCCTCTCAGCAACTCCCAGCAAAACAGGATTCCAAAATCTCATTCCTCTTTGATGGGATCTACTTTAACAATCCCCTAATCACCAACTATTTTTCACTTTTGAGGTAAAGCTGGGACAGGGGAGGTACACCCAGAGGGGGAATTAAGGTGGCTGGGACAACAGGGAATGATGGTAGACGACTGTCACAGGGGGTGCTGGGTGGAGACCACCTTTCTGACACCAGGGTCGGACCAGCACACAGGACATAGACAACAAGGACAGATTCAGCCTTTGCCCCATATCTGCTCACTTCTAAGCACTAAAACATGCAGAGGTTTGGAAAGAAAAGGTTTTAGAAGTTGTCTGCAAAGCAAGCTTAACATTATTCTGCTTAGAAAAGGCTCCATTTTGAAGGATGCAGAGAGCGTGCACCATGCAGTGCCCAGCACTTACCTGTGTCATAGTGAACTATCAGGGATCTGGAATGATCCCCAGCCTTCAGCGGGTGAAACTCCACTGTTACTTGCATGGTGTCACCAATCCCAAGAGTCCCGATGGAGGGATCGACAGAGAAAGGGCTGCAATACAAAGAGAAATCAGGACTATTGTGGGAGATTTGGGGGCTATATTCCTTTGGCAGTCTAGTTCACTTCAGCTCACTTGTGCAAGCAAGGAGCAAACAAACCACAGTCAGCAGAAGAAAAACACAACATACGGGATCAGAAACAGAGCTATTGACTCTCACTTCTGAAGAGATCCGGTCCTCAGAAAAGCCTATGGTATAAAATGACCTCGTCTCCTCCATACGCTGTATCCAGTTCTCTGCAGTGAGGCTCAGGAGTCCGACTGCTAGCAACACAACCAGAGAATGGTTTTTGAAGAGCACAGAGATGGTAAAAGCTATTTGCATGCACAACTTGACACCGACTTCCTCGGGAATCTGTCTTTTCCTGTCACCTATAAACCTCAAGAGATGCAAATGTCAAGGCAATACCTGTTCCAATGAGATTATAGCCTAGAAATCAGACAGGGAGAATAAAAGTCTCTCTCGAAGACCAGAGAATTATTATGGTTTAATTTGCAGAATTCATTTTTTACCTTGAAAACATCCTGGTTTAGTCTAAGAAAGGGCACATTTATCAGCATTTCAGTGAAAGCTGCTCTAAGAAGAAAAGGAACAATCAGAAAAATCTGAATGAGCGCAAATGCAGATTAGAGCAATACCATGACATGGAAGCAAGACACAAGAGGAGTATCCCATTTACAGCCTGAACGATTAAACCCCTAGCTAAATGAAGTGTCATTAACAGGAGCGTATCAAGGCGAGTTTAACAGGAGGTTTTCTCTGTGTTCACAAGCAACGCAATCTAGGACTCTGGGTTGTAATCCAAGCTCTGTAACTGTTTGCTTGGGCCCCCAGACAAAGTCTGTGCAATGTGTTGGAAATAATTATGAAAATGTGTTGGTGTACTTTGGTTTTAATATGAGCAATTACGATTTGTCGCCAGGTAAACAGCTCTTGGCTGATAGACACAAAACTCGGTGCTTTAATGCTCAGGGGCAAGTCAGGTGAAACATGCTTCTGCACAACGGCAGCTGGGCTTCGTGGCTCTTGTACAGCCCCACTTAGAAAACAAAAGTTACTGGGTTTAGTGCTTTGCCGGTGGTCAATTTGTCACCTTAAAAACACGTTCTGCAGAGTTTTACCATGATTAGAGAATGCAATACACACACAAAAATAATGAGAACAACTGGAGCCATGCGCAAGCTGAACTTTGTTCACGCCACTAGTGACAGCTGATGAAATTGCTGGAGTTTCTGCTCATTAAGGAGTTATTGCTGCAATTAGGGCCCTGACCTGTTCCCATTACAACTAGTGAGAACATTGGTGCTGACTCTAATGGAGAAGCATTGGGCCTGCAATGTTTACGTGCTGGACTTGAGACTTTTGAGAGAGAGAAGGAAAGACAAGGCACCACCAGCCTCAGAACTGGATTGCTCTGCACGGTCCTGCATCTGCACTGACGGTTATGCCAGGACTGCTGCAGGACTCTGCTGGTGCTTGGGTGGGATCATGGCCTGCTGTGGGAAAGGCAGAGAATTTTCTTCCCCCCCATACCCTTTTTTTTTTTTAAATGCCAGAAATGTTGCCAGAACAGAAAAGCTGCTAGCTAAGGAGGGGGATTCCTGGCAACACTTCAGCACTACCTCCCATCCCACCATCTTCCTACTTCTTCGCTCGTCTACATACTCCTGCCCTCGGATGGCTGGGATGGGAATAACACTCCTGAGGGTGACTTCAGGGGATGCCTGAGAAAGAAGATACCTTCACATTTTCAAACTATCAGAAGAAGAGGATCCAACCAAGTCCAGGACTCAGTACTGAGAAACCGAGCACAAATCAGACACTGCATCTCCTACATCCCACCCCATGCTGTACCCGCAAGACAACTCTGTTACTGCTGTAGCAGGAGCTCGTTATCCCTCACATAGACCTGGTTCTCCAAGACCCAGATATGCAAGTTCCACGGTTAAACTTAACCCCTCAGAATTTCAGTCAACATCACCAAGCTGTTCCCTGCAGCCTACAGATAAGAAGAGATGCTAAGGAGACATCCCTGACACATTGTAATAGCCAAATGAAAAGCACTGCCAAGAGATGAAGGTGGCAGGCTAAACTTTGGCTTTTTATCCATTAATTGTGAGCTGTTCTTTAAGATAATTCTGGTTCTGTTAGATCTATCCTTTCAATGAATCACCACTGCTCCTGGAAGACAGAAAAGATAAGGTTTGGAGTTTTTTTTAATAGCTTGGTTTTTTCTGACATGCTTTTTAACTATGTCCATTTGGATGTTTGCTTTGTTGTACAACATCTAAACTTTCACAAGTCCAGATCACCCAATGGTACCTTGCAATCCCCAGCTTGTATAAACTCATCTAGCCACAGCAATTTAGGAGAGGCCTTCCCACCAGTACCTGCTGACATCTTGCCTATTATTGCCCTTCAGAAAGAGAGCGACACTAGATTTGTAAGCAGTTTCATAATGATATATTTTGGCATTTACATCTTGCTTACTTTCACCAGGCATCAGCTCCCCATCTTGACAGAGCTGGACAAAAGTTATGTCCCACGAGGATACCAAGGGCCAAATACTCCTGACATAATTTAGAAGCACAACTGACAAGCGAACAAAGCTGGCAGTTCTGTGACTGGGGCTCTCAAACCACCATGCCGCCTTTTCTGCTGCAACCATACATTTAGCAAATGCAGCGTGCAAGGAGGCTACAATACCCTTCCTCAAGTCCCATTGTATGTTTACCTTCTACGACCAAACTTTCTTTGGCCTACTGGTGCCTTAATTTGCGTTATAAAATCTTTTGAGTTTGGGAGAATCGATTTCATTAAAAGCTACCTCCAACTCCAAGGAAGGCAGTAAAATCTACTGGTGATTGAATTGCCTCATCTGTGCACTAAGACCTACTGCAGGAAAAACCCAAAGATCATTTAATCTCAGCATATATTACTTTTTAGTAATGGTATGGCAGCCAGGGTCAAGCAGTGTAACTATTCCAGTGAATCCAGTCTGTTGGGTCAAAGCATCCAAGACTCCATCTCTGTGCCGAAAAAATCTTGCGCAGAGTCAGCATCTCACAGCTCGCTCTCTCCCTCTTTCACTGCACCTGGGCTCTATTTTCACATTCTTGGATGGTCGTTGCGCCCTATGATGTCTCCAATCCCATGCCTCCATATAGCATATGGGTACTACAGAGAGGGATGCAAGGGGGCTCCAAGCACTGTGCCTTGTAGGATAATTTCCTGAGCTTTCAGAGCTTGGTGGGGACATTCCTAAACAGAGGTGCTTATCTCAGACTGATCCTCTGTAGCCCCGTAGCATGGCACAGCACAATGTCTGTAACGTCAGGAAAAGGCAGCGCTGCAGCGAGATCTGCTTCCAGACACCATTTTCAACTCAAGTGTACTGGAATGACATTTATCTCCCTGAATGTCATGAAGAAACTCATTATCCCACCTTAACAATGAGAACGACAGGAAGAGACTTTCTATATTTATACTATTATTATTCTTTATTACCAAGCTATGCAGTTAAGAGCTGGGTATGGACATGCAGAGGCAGGACAGGCAGAAAGCCAGACTGCATAGCAGGGAGTGCTTTGGTGGTTTTTTTCCTTTATGAAAGAGTGGTCAAAATGTGGCCATGTTTTCTGGTAGATACCATGGCAAGGGAGGGCTCTGAACAGGGAACAGCAGAAGGATGCTGAATTGGCCCCATGGATTCACTTAAGAGCTCTTCCCTGGGGTGAAACGCACAACAGAAAACATCGAAGTCTTTAGATAAACGAGTAACAGGCAGGTAACATCATCGTGAACTGACCAGATGTAAGAGCTGAGCTCTCCGTATTGACTGAGAGGAAAGGTTAGGATTGGAGATGGGCTGAAAAATGCACTGAAGGTGAAAGCAGATAGGTTGCGCTTGATGCCATAGAGAAGGGAATCCAGAGAAAGGAGGCAAAGAAAAGTGATATGAGCAGCACATTGGGCTAGGAAATGGTGGCATCTGCAGCTGACTTGTGAATGGGCAAGAGCCTGAGTTTGCTCAGGCCAGAAAACGAAAGTTGCAGCAACTAAGACAGAAGTTTCAATTGTGCAGATAGAGAATAAAGGACGTAGAGGGCAGCTGACGGGTCTATAAACTTAGACAGATCTCTCATCCCTTCTACTCCACTAATCCTCCTCCCTCTCTCAAATGCATGCATGTGTGCTTGTACATAATACACAAAGCTATTATGTGATATTAAGATTGTCTTTAACACAACATCGCATCCTTACTCAGCAAAAATTAAGCACACATTCAACTTAAGCTGCTTAAATTCTCCACTACGTAAGAATAGACTGAAACAGTCCTGAATTTCAGTCCGTAAGGTTGGCACGCCTTTCCCCTAGCACCTATGCCATAACTCGTGATTACTGCATCTCACGTTCCCTGTCCTGGAGAGCTTAAAGTGCAAATATAACTCATTCATTTCCAAAGCACAGTTTTAAGTGTTCTGCGATAATAATTAATCATCAAGTTATTATGGAAGTCATTCAAAAGAATTAGTGACATTAAACTAAATCTTCACTACCCCTGTTGTTCACAATGACACAGCCTTTGTTATAGCCTCTACAACAGGGAAATTAATCCCCTCTAGACAACAAAAGCCTCTCTTGTGAAAGCCTCTGTAAATATATTTGTTCAAAGACAATTGCCAGCTAATGATCTACTAGCTTGTGGAGCGGTGTATTGGTCTGATTCTCAAGCCAACTTGTCACACCAGCTGGGAGGCCAATTCTTTTCTCCTGGGGTTGCTAGAACCACAGGGCTCACCTGGGAACTCAGTGGTAGGTGTCTGAGCAACTTCTCATAGCACAGGCAGCAAGGAACCAACCATTGATTGTTGCTATCAAGAGACTCAGTCACTAATATGAAAGTTGGCAGATATGGTAGAGGGTCCAGAGGCACTCAGACAGCAGGAAAAGAGCTGGTGCAATGCAGTGATGAGATGTCACACAGTATGGTCCCCAGCACTGGCTGGAATAACCACTCCTGGCACGCCATGGCCTCGTCACACAGGGAGAACATGGTTGTTCAGGTCTTGGGATGCAAGGGGACATCCTGACCTGGTCAACGGGAGGGAACACACAAAATTTGGTGGATGATATCAAACTGGAGGGAGTAGTCAACAGACTGGAGTGCTGGGCTGCTATTCAGAGGGACCACAACAGGCTGGAGAAATTGGCTGATGTAAACTTCACGCAGTTCGGGGATGGAAAATGCAAAATCCTGTATTGGGGACGGAATAAACCCTGGCAGTACAGGCTGGGCATTGATGAGATAGAAAACGTTTCTACAGAAGAGGACCTTAAGGCCTGGAGCACAGGACATGCAGGAAGATGCTGAGATAAATGGGTTTGTACAGCCTTGAGAAGGAAAGATGAAGAGTGATCTTAGTGCTGTCTACAACGATGTAAAGGAAAGGTGTAGAGAAGATGGGGCCAGGCTCTTCTTTGAGACGTGCAGCAATAGGGTAAGGGAAAATGAACACAAGTTGCAGTAATGGAAAATCTGAGTAGATATTAGGAAAAAACCTGTCACCACGAGGGTGGTTGAACACTAGAACAAGGACCCAGAGAAGCAAGGGAACCTTGAAGACATTCAAAGCTCAACACAAAAAGGCCCAGAGCAGCAAGCTGTGTTACTTGCAAACCTGATCAAACTTTGACACTGGTCTTGATTTGATCAAGGTGTTTGCTCAGGTGATCTCCAGAGATCCCTTCCAACAACCAAAGTTATTCTATGATTTTATCTTCTAAATCAGCCCAATTCCATTTCAGATATTCCCCAAATTTCTCCTATTTCCTATACATCTGTGCATATAGCTATAGGCAGATGGTAGACAGACAGGCATTAGAGGAACTCAACCTTTAAGAAAGTTCCCAATGAAGAATTCATTATGACATTTTGCTGAACACTTAAAGAAAAAAAAGACAGCAGAAACACAGGAACTTCAGAATATGTAAAAAGAAATCTGAATGAAAGTGGGGGCGACAATTAGAATAAAATGCTGCTTATATTCAAAGATTGAAATCATCTGTTTGAAATTTCAAACTGGCTTTCAAAAGTTCATAATGAAATGGAAGAGATGATAGATGCCCTCATCTGACAAGGGAAATCATATCAGCTCTTGATCTCCGTACACATGCAATCCAGTTATTCAAAATTCTACTTTTTTTTGTGTAGTTTGAAATAAAACTTTTGTAATGCTTCCCATTTCTTTATTGCAAATCAGGACTGAAATATTTAATTGCTGAAGTTCAGAAACCCTTAAAATCCCTATCAAGCAGGATTCAACATATGCTGTATCACTCAATAGAATAGTTGGCAAGTACATTGCAAAAAGACTTTACTGGGTATTTATTTTGGTGGTGACAACTAGATCTGGAAATCCCAGAGGAAAACTGTACAGTGATTTACAAGATCCTGCCTACATATTTTCCACAGTGAAAAGCAGCAGCCTGCTTAAATAGCTTTGCCAGGCTTTGGTGGAAGCTCCTCTTGGACCCTCATGTTTCACAGGAGAAAAGTAAAAAGTCTTCTTTTGAGCCCTGTTTTCCTGGGGAAGAAATTGTGTGCAAAAACTCAGGTGCACCAAGTCAGACAGCAGGTCTTTGCTGGATTCTTGACCTCAGCTCCTACACCAAGACCTCTGGGACCAAGCAACTCTCAACTAATTACCAGACAACTGAACCGGTTTCCCGGCAGATGCGGTGTCAAAAAGGCATTACCCTCTCCAATTCAGCAAAGTGGAAAACCGGTGACTGTCTTCTGAGACCAAAAGGAGCAGTACAGGCTGTCGCAATACAATTCACATCAGGCACTTGATTAGGGTACCACCGGAATACCATGCGCTTGTGGACCCCAGAGAACGGGTGTATTTGGCTGACAGTGGTATGTAACCATTTCAGAAGGTACTTACCATCAGGAGGTTGCAAGCTAGCTACTAACACTCTAGCACTCTCCAGGAAATCTGGGAGAGAGAAAGCTCTAGAAGAAAACGTCCCCAACCCGTGCACCAGATATTTGCTGCATCTTTTGCCTGTGCCCTCCTTAGCATTCTGGTTTGGGGCTGTAGTGCAGCTTTGAAGCCAGTGTCTGCTCATCTCCACTTAAGAGCTCATTCTACTTCAGAATATTTGGTCCCAGGGACCAGATCAAACCTACCGCAAAACAAAGTTCCTGGACCACACAGCGTTATTGTCAGGGTCTCAATACCAATTGCTTTGATCTACAGTCTCCAATTGCACTTGCTAATATAGACACAGCTGCTGATAAATTCTTACATGTCTCTTTCACCAGCTCATAGCTGGCCATTTCCTAACACTGCATTTGATCTACCTGAACTGAGCTCCCAGAGCTGTCATCTGCCACGCAGTATCCCATACAGCCCGAGGGCAGTCAAGTTGCCTTCCTGTATTTGCGCTTTCAAACTAACAGAATTGGTCTTGCAAGAAGCTGTGCTGCAGACACCGTTGCAGTATAAAACTTCACTGCAGCTTGCAGAGTTTTACCAAAGGTTGCGTCACGCTTAAAACACTGTAAGCAACTGCAAAACCCACGCGTCCTGCCCATTTCCAGCTACGGCTGCAATGCAGCAGCTCAGATGCTCTGGTTCCTTTTTGTTACTGTTTACCAACTATATTATCACACAACGGTGTTCTGCACAAAAAAGATGAGCTCTTTTACCTCTGAGTGCTGATGCAGTAGCGGGCCTCCCGATTACCAACGTTGCGAACCAGCAGAGTTTTCTGGGTGCTGTACTTGACTGGACAGACAGAGAAGTTCAGCTGGTCAGGGAAGTCCAGGATAGCTCGGGCACCTATAGCTCGGATTGGCACAATAAACTTTTCCCTTTCTGTGATGCAGGTGAGCTGGTGGAAGTAATCCTGAGGGGAAAGAAACAATTGCAGCACAGTGAATTTAGTACCGCCCCCATGGCAGAAGAAAAACTGCTGTTTTTTATGACTCTAACAGTAGCATTCAATAATGTAATAGTACTTTTTACCTTAATGACCTTTCATTCCAGTAGCAATACTTGGACAGGGCTGTTAACTTGCAAAGAAGAAACAACCTCATTGATTCACCTGCTTTCGCAGCAAGCTGGCAGAACCAGACAAAATTATCTGATACTTTGATTCTGAGGCACCAAAATAGAGTAATTTCACGTAAGGGATTACAGCAGTAACAAGAACCTGCTTCAATCACCACTGCAGACGACTAAAGGCACCACTGAGAAGCCGGTTGTGCCACAGCACTAACTTCAATCCCAGCAATGCAGCGACCTCATTGAAGCTTGGCAGGGGATGCTTAGGTACATTTTCAAAAGGACTTCACCACATGCACGATCAACAGTCAGTCTTTGGTGAAATACTTAACAAGCTGGACACAATAATTGTTTTAATGTCAGGTGAGCATAGGATACGTGTGTACTTCCCGCCCCTTCCCACAGCATTATAGGGACAAGGCCAGGGACACACACACCCCCTTAAAAAGCTATCTGATCCATCTCCCCACCCCAGAACTGGCTGGGCTCTATACCCAAACTATTCTTGGGAGATGTTTGACAAGTACTTAAAAGCACTAACAATTCCACCCCTGCCCTCAGCAGCCTATTCCAGCCCTACCCTAGGCTTAAAGAGAACTCTTCCTGCGTCTTATATCAAATTTCCCTTTACATCTCATCCTAGCCTCAGGGGATGCGGGCGATAGCTTTGCTTTCTCTCTGCTGCATATTCTGGCATGGTTGATGCCTTAATCACGTCCCTCTTGTAAGGTCTCTAGAATAAGTGACTTGGTGCCTTGTTAGCATGCCTACCTGAGGCAGGTGGTATCAGGGGCTGCAAATGGCAGACTCAGACATCCCTACCAGAGCAAACTCGTGTGCTATTCCTAATCATTGGCTTGTTCAGAAAAGAGCCAGACAGTCCCCCCGAGCTGTCTGGCATTTAGCAGTAGGAAGGCGAATCAAGCCACCAAAATCATTTTACTGTGGGGTTGAGCAGATCAATCTCCAGATATACGGTGTGGCACCGCTGTGCTGGAAGTATTGCCTTGCCCCCGCTGAAATCAGTGGTAAAACTGTTGCAGTAGGGCCAGGAGCCATTACCTCCAGCAGCTCTCTTATTGACAAGTTGATAAAAGCCCTGCCTCTTATCACTCACTTGCTGTCCTGATCTTTTTTTCCCCTCGGTGCTTTTAACTCGTTTGATATTTTTTATAATTGTTGAAGCAGGAAGCAAACAATTTGATTTAGGAATTGCACACAGCAGCAAACTCCCTTAACCAGAACAGATTCAGATTCCTCCGTACTTGGGATTTGCTGCTCCCACACCCATCCCCTCCGAGCCTGGAAGGGACCTAAGGCAGCCAGACGAGGCACAGACACACAGCTATTGCTTTAACACAACAACTAACACCCAGTGCCTACCAACCACCTGCTCAGCTGGGGTTTAAGGTTGCAATAACAGATGCTGTCACATCTAAGATGAAAAAAGAATGAAGGAGGATCTTTTTTTTTCTAGACATCTCAAATATTCAACACTGGAAATTGCAGAAAGGCTTTTGCTTCTCATATTTGGAAGGTAAAATACCAGGAAGGGAACTGCAGCAAATGACCTACGGAATCGAGTATCACATTTCAGGAGAGCATTTCATCTTCAGCAAGTCTTTCTGAATTAGCAATTTTGTAGTCCATCTTGCAGCCTAAGCCCTCTAAAATAAAAGATATGGGCAGCCCATGTGAATTTAAAGCACCTATTATCTGGGTACTACACATCCTGGATGGTTTAGATCCTCAGAAACTGCATTAGCAAATGAAGAATGCTATTTAGAGTTTTTTTGTAATTTTGGCCACACTACTGTAACAAAGGCATTGTAAATCCAATTGAAAGCTGCGTGTCTTATTAAGTCTTGGCATGCCATATTTACTTATCTCTCCCTTCCAGATGCCAGGTAGACAGAGGAGGATGCAAGGAGTTCAGATCAGCATGGCGATAAAGAAAAAAAGAAACTTCAACAATTGGAGGTATTTGAGGGAAGTAAAAGGAAATCATTTTCAAGTCATTGTCATTGCTAAGGAGCAAGTGGATCAACAGCAATTTAAATAAGAGCCCAAGGAATAGATCCCCCCCCCCCAACACAAAAAAAAAGCCGCCCTCCCCAGCC
>NW_008794457.1:1867159-1868604 GCF_000699145.1 Aptenodytes forsteri | reverse complement strand
ATTTAAATAAGAGCCCAAGGAAAACCCCCCCCCCCCCAAAGCAAGCACAGGCAGCCTTCCCAGCTCCGTTGCCGGTGAGGGGCACTGGGACTGCTTGCACAGCAACGCATGGGGAAAGGGACTTCTCCAGGTATGCGAAGGCAAGGCTAAAGCAACAAGGATTTGGCCTCGCAGAGACAACCGTGACCTTTGAGAGAGAAAGCTGCCTCCTGCCATTCACGCACACCCATGTTGTGTGCTGAGCCCCTTCTCCAGGGACACCTGGGGATGCTGCATCCCCTACAAGGCTTGACTCAAAGCACTTCAGCATGTGCCGACCCTTCAACCACGCTCTAGGACCCCAAAGTGGGACCTTGCATCAAAGTTGAATGCTGTGTCAGGCCAAACCGGGGGAAACCCAAGGAAAGAGGGGTGCCTGAAGAAGCTGGCTGCTCATGCTGCTGTGAATCCATGGTCCCTTAAGCTTTTGAAAGCTGAATCGCCCTCCCCTGGGAGAAGATAAAGGCTGTAATTCTCCACTGCAGTACTGCCCTGTGTTACCAGCTCTGCTGTGCACTTAGTCACAATCTAGGGGTACAGTTGAAACCAGTTTAAAATCTTGGTTTACTTTGCAACCGCAAACCCTTAGCAGGCTGTTTAAAACCAGGTTTCTATATAACCATGCCTGGGTGAGAGAGAGGTTGCATCACTTCTGTGCTTTAAAGATTGTTGTGTTTAGATGCAGCTTCAGGCTATAGATTTCAGGAAAATACAACTTCATCCTTCATACAACTCCACTCTCAATTTCAGGGAAAATACAGTTCGTTGTACAATGGTTCCTTTTCTCCTATTCCCCTTTGATAAGCAATAAGTTACAAGCTCTGGCCTGAAAAGCATCACCACCGGCATTTGAATTAGCACCCACTGAAATTAAAGCAACTGCTTGTATCAAAGGTGTCATTTCAGGCTCTTTTCAAACTCTAGCTAACATTAATTACTGTCACAGTGATACCAACCTTAACTGCCCAGTATGCCAGCAAACTCGGATGTCAGTTTTACTGCATAACCGATCCTAAATACTTCACTGAACTCCTTGCAGCAGGCAACTGCAAAGAAAAGATCCTTGTAGCATGAGGTAACATAGTAAAGTCAAACAGGGGAAACTCCCTGCTGAAACCATGTCCACGTACAGGACAACCAGGTGATCAGGCCCAGTCAGCATGAGTTTGTGAGAGGCAGGTCCTGCTTGACCAACCTGATCTCCTTCTATGACCAGGTGACCCGCTTGATAGATGAGGGAAAGGCTGTGGATGTGGTCTACCTGGACATCAGTAAGGCCTTTGACACTGTCTCCCACAGCATTCTCCTAGAGAAGCTGGCGGCTCACGGCTTAGACAGGTGGACTCTGCGCTGGGTCAAAAACTGGCTGGACGGCCGGGCCCAGAGAGTTGTGGTGAATGGAGTTA
>NW_008794457.1:1812813-1866284 GCF_000699145.1 Aptenodytes forsteri | reverse complement strand
CAGGGAAGTGGTTGAGTCACCATCCCTGGGGGTATTTAAAAGATGTGTAGATGAGGTGCTTAGGGACATGGTTTAGTGGTGGACTTGGCAGTGTTGGGTTAACGGTTGGACTTTACGATCTTAAAGGTCTTTTCCAACCGAAACAATTCTGTGATTCTATGACACCATAAAGGCTGGAAAATAAGGGCCGTTAAAAGACAGGAGGGAGGCTGCAGGATGAAGATAGCTTCACATGAGAAGGGGTACCCCTTATCCTGCCTCCCTCAGCTACCAATCCACAGGATGCTTTGAAATCAGTCCCTTTGCTCCAGGTTCATTTTGCACGGGGCTATACGCCTTGATCTTCTGCCCCTTTCCTCCTCCCCAGAGTCTTCTTAAAAGTATACTTGGAATAGCTTCTGTGTGCTACAAAACATCTAACAGGGCTGGACTGAATTTTAAAGGAGTTAATTTCAGTAATGCAATAACTCATCGTCCTGTCGTATTTCATATTAATCAATGAGCATTAATTCAGTCTCCACTGAGCATCAGTAATGAATTTTGCAAACCTTACGGACTGAACTTGTATTGCCTGAAAATATTGTATTGCTACAGTGAAAAGAGCAAGAGGACAAAACAGAATAAGCTGTGCTATGTTTTTATATACTTCTTGCTTCCTTCTTCCTTTAAGATAATCTATTAATAAGCCTGAAGGACACACAAATGTAAGTATTTCTGTCTGTTGTTTATTTGCCAGTCAGTGCCACATTGGTTTCCAATTAGGCAGAGACCGTCAGACCATAATGCAAGGACACCCGGGAACACAGGGTGGCACGAGAACACCCACACTGTACAACCGGAGCCATAAAACAGAAATGTGTAAATCAGAAGCAGCAGGAGTAACTAATTGGAAATGTTTCCCAGCAGAAAAATTAGTGTTTCATATTCATAATGCGAGTGCCAATAAACAAAGAGACATGTCAGCTATTTATTTACTTTCTGACAGTCCAATCATGTGGCTGCGAGACAATAGGAAACTGCTCATTTTTCAAGAAAGGGCTACATGGCACATGGCATTTCAGCCGCTAACAACTCACGTGATCTTTTTTTTCAGGGCTTAGCCGCAATTTTACTCCCTTGAATCAGGAGCGACTTCGCTGAAATCAGACTTGCCCCAGGGAAGAACAGATTCAAAGCAAGAGAATTACACAAACCAGCTCCACATCAGGAGGAGTCTCCAACCCTGAGAGGGATTTGTCCCTGCATCCCAGTTCACTGGGTTATCCGCAATCCCTGTGGATCATGGAGCAGCAGAGGCAGAGGTTGTTCACAGGTAGCACTGATAAGCCTTCCACAACTAAAAGGCAGGTATTCTGCATGCAAGCCACTGCAAGCCCAAGGCAGGTGGCTTTACAGAACCATTTCCCAAAGCCCGCCTCTTTGCTAAGGGGTTTTCAAGGTGCTGTGCACCTCCTTGACCGTGCTATTGACGCATTTCTAGCTGAGCTACAGCACTCCGGTACTTCGCTGACTCACACTCCATCAAGTACGAGACAAAGTGTTCGATTTGTACAAAATTCCGATTCCGCTGTATAAATTCCCACACGCTCCTTACGGAGCGGCATGAATCCCTCTCCTGATGCCCTGCACAACCCCTGCAAGGAGCACAAAACCCAGTTCAGCAGAAAGCGCCGGGGTGTTGCTGGAGCTGTGCAGAGGACCTCTCGCTGGCAGAGCTCCCTATGCCCCACACTCTCCAGTTCAAGGGCAAGACAAGGGACAGAGTATTGGACATTAGAGCTCTCGGGGGTTATCTCACCCTACTTCTATTCATGGTGATGTTTATGTGTTGCTCTGCTGCCTCTCTAAATTTGAAGAGCACCACTTTGCCTTTCATGGGCACCAATTTACCTCTTCCTCCCCAAAAATGAACGCTAATTAATACTAATAAATCACATTTTCAAGGCACCAGTGTACTTTGCAAAGCCTACCTCAGTGAGATTAAGCTCTTGCGTCGCTTGGGTAGTTTGGAGAACTGCCCTAGGCCAACATAATTTTTACCCTAAATATTAATGATGTTAAATAATTTCTCAGTCCCTCCAGAGGAACAGATTATTCCACAAGCATGGGGAGCTAGGGACCACGGGACATTTCCGCTTTAGTTTTCTACATCCATGTTGTTTGCAGATAGGACAAAGTGTTAAAACTAAATCTAAGCAGCAAATGAAAGATAGAAAACAACTATGCCTGAAGAGATCTTGCACCTCTGGCCTGGTGCAGAAACATCTGCTGGCTCAAAGCTATCCCCTAACCTTGCCTCTCCAACAAAGTCATGCTGAGAGGTAGCAGGATGCTGGTGGAAAGAGTCAGCCTGCGCGTCTTTGTTTCCCTGCAATGCTTCCTCCCTTCCATGCCACGTACTAAATCCTTCTGTATTAACAGGCCTCCAGATAACAGCATTGACCCTTCACGTCACAGCACTGAGAATCAGACTTGCCAGGGCCCCAGCACTGATGTTCTAAGCAAAAGCCTCGCATGCTTGGCGTGGAATAGGTGCCAGCTGACAGAGCAACCACAATAACACGCGTGAAGACACAACCACAGCAGTATTACTACCCACAGGCTCTAGGGGAGTACATCTGCCTGCAGATTGTACCTGCCTGTTTATTCCCATACATGCTCTTTCAGGCAGGTGTCTCAAAGTCATCTGCAGCACACCGACCTCCTGCTGAGTTAAGGACATCTAGAGCTCAGTGCGTCTGTGCCAGGCTGGCTCCCTGCCACGTGCACAGCACTCCCTCTCCCCTAGACTCACAGCCGGATCGCAGGCAGGCAAGCATCCTCAGGGACAGCACAGCTGCAAGGCTTGAAAACAGAGGGCATGAAAAAGCATCATCTTTGCTCCAGTCCAGGGTGAAGCAGGGAAGTGGCTGCCAGATCGGGAAGAGTGCTCTCTGGATCTATTTGTTCCTCTAGTATTTTCCGTAATAATTAAACCCCTACCATTGAGTAGAGAGATGGCTAAACATCTTATCAACACCCCTCCCTGCCATTTTCCTGCTGTTCCATGTGCATTTTCCCTCGCGAACGCTCAAGGAAGCGCAGGGAGGGAAAGCACAGCCCGTCAGTCCCTGCTGCAGCAGCTAACAGCACCATGCAATGCCAAGATGTGACTAGCTGCAGACTGCCTGACCACAGCCTGGAGCAGACCTCACAGCAGGGTGTGGGCTATAACCAGTGTGCAAAAAAAAGTGACAACTTTAGAGATAATGTTCCGCTGTCTCACTACTGTGTACAACATGATATGCATTAAGGTGACTCCAGCTTTCAAAGGCGGTGGTCCTCACTCTGATCAGGCTCACTTCGGCTCCTCCAAATAACAGGTCACTTTTAAACAGACTTTTGTATTTATAATTAGTGGAGCAAACCCATAATTATGCAGCAATGGCCAGATACTGGAAACCAACACCTAGAGAGGCCGCCCAACCACAGACAGTAGGCTCTCTCATCCCTGAAGCCAACAGACATTACATTAAATGTTCCAGCACTGAAGGATAAAAACAGTCTGAAACATGTAAGAGCCTCCAGCCTATGAGAACATAATCTTCACCGTGGGGAAAGATCCAGTGCAACCCCACTGAAACCAGGACAGTTCCTCAAAATCCACACCAGATGCCCTGTTCTGAATCCAGCCCTGCACATTCACCTTCCACTGAAGGCACCAACCTCTTGGGACCTCCGGTCTCACCTTGTTCTCCTCAGGGGTGAAAAGGATGCGGAAAGTTGAAGGCATGCCAGGTGCTACCTTGCGACACACAGCATTGGGGCTGATCAACTTGAAATAAGGTGAGCTCTCCAAGACGACTTTCACCAGCCGAGGAACCTGCAGGAGAGACATGAAACTATGATTTTGCCACTCATGGAAACATGAGGAGAAAAGACTCGGCCAAGCCCTGGTGATCTTGCCAGGTGCTACCTTGCGACACACAGCATTGGGGCTGATCAACTTGAAATAAGGTGAGCTCTCCAAGACAACTTTCACCAGCCGAGGAACCTGCAGGAAAGACATGAAACTATGATTTTGCCACTCGTGGAAACACGAGGAGAAAAGGCTCGGCCAAGCCCTGGTGACGTCCTTCCTTAACCACCTTTCCAAAGCACTTTTAGCTCTGGAGGTACACGCACATAATACACAAGGGTGGACTTGAAGTCATTCTGCCTGGGCAAAATAGCTCTAGGCCAGAGGCAGTAGGGCAATGCCCTGCTGTGAAGGAATCACCAAGCAGGTAAGACACCAGCAGTATGCAGATATAATACCTGAATCAAGTCATCCCCATATTCAACAAGGCCAAAGAACCTGCTTGCTTCTGCCTGCACACATCCATGCAGTCATGCCTCTAGAGGGGGAATGTATTATCTGAAGGCAAAACAGTATGTGTTATACTGGGGGAAGGAAGAAATTCACTTCTAACATACTTGGTTTGAATGGGGCAGTCAAGCTGCAGTGCTAGAGAGTCACGCGGGCAGACCAGCAAGAGAAGGAGACCGCAGACATTGTGGCCTTACTGGGAATTAAAAGCAAACCTGAAGAACAAAAGGAGGAACGTAGGAAAACAAAGAGACAACCCCAGACACAAGGAGATGGCTAAGAGAATTTAAAGGGGGCTGTAAAGAAGCAAGGGAGAAGCCCGGAAAACAAAGAGACAACCCCAGACACAAGAAGGAGATGGCTAAGAGAATTTAAGGGGGGCTGTAAAGAAGCAAGGGAGAAGCCTGACACTCCACAAGGAAAGGCTGATGCAGAAGATGAGAACAGTCAGCTTGCCAAAATGATGGAAAGCCAGACAACCCCCCAGGCTGTGCCTATCAATTATGGGCTTCAAAGGCATTTTCTGCCTTGCGACACATGACCAGCACTGACTCACAGTGTGGTTTCATTATTAAAAGCCAATCTCAGCTCTCCAGAGCTTTTGCTGCCTGGTGATTGCAGCCAGGCAGCTGCCAGTGCAGGCAAGGCAGATTTCTGGGTATTCCCCCCCGCACCCCGGAGTCCCTGCAGGCACCTTGCTGCAAGTTTCTGCCCTCTGGGATACCACAAGCGCAGAGACAGCAAACAGGCATTTTCTAGCACGCAGATATCAACCCCTGAGCACCAAATCTCATCTCAGAAAGTCTAAAAGGTGATTGCAGCCAGGCAGCTGCCAGTGCAGGCAAGGCAGATTTCTGGGTATTCCCCCCCGCACCCCGGAGTCCCTGCAGGCACCTTGCTGCAAGTTTCTGCCCTCTGGGATACCACAAGCGCAGAGACAGCAAACAGGCATTTTCTAGCACGCAGATATCAACCCCTGAGCACCAAATCTCATCTCAGAAAGTCTAAAACAGGCAATTTTGACTGACAGGCAGCTTCACTGATAAGCAACAAACCCACACGAGGCTTGGGAAAAATGGAGATTCATTCTGCACCACCCACCCGAGCCTGATAACCCATGGCCAAGGCAGTCCTGAACTCTCCAAACGCCCTTTGCTCCCAGCAATGCCCTGGGGCAGCGAGTTCCAGGAGCCAATTTCACACTGCAGACAAATGTTTTGGTCACCAAGTCCCTTGGGAGATGAGCACACGTGGCTAAGGCCTTCAGCAAAAGCCACCCAAAACATCTCTGAGGGTGGTGAGGAGCAGCCTAAAGACAGAAAAGCAATTTTACAACACGCAGGTAAGAGCAGTAAGTATATAGCGAAGCACTTCTGTATTTGAATTATTACAGAGCCTCTCTTTGGAATATACTTTGCTGTTAGCTGGATTTTTATGCAGCAGACAACCTCAGGCTACCGTGCGGTATAAGTCAGTATGATTCAGAGGAAGCTGGAAAACTGGTGAGAAAGCTTTGAGACAGAGCACAACGTTGCTTTTCTCCAGGACATTACCAAAAGCCAACAAAATTAGAATATAATAACCTCTCTTGGGATTATCATCTCCATTTTTCTGTACTTAAATATGCCAAGGATTTTCCTTAGAGCTGATCTTACTTTTACACCAGTGATGTCCAATGGTTGAAGTCTTACTAGCTTCAAAACTAATTCATTTCGGGGAGGGAAAGAAAAAAAAAGAAAAAATCAACAGTTCACACATTGCCTCCCCCTTGTTGGGCATACAAATCCCAAGGTGCAGCTGTAGAAGTTTATTATTTTTTACTGGGAATGGCAGAAATGTTGATGCAGATGTTCTTTTCCACTTGAGGAAGCATGAATAGAACAAATCAACTGTTTGCCTGTTGGCTGGTACTTGACAAAAACAAACATTTTGAAGTACCGCGTGGATAACGGACCAGCTGAAGCCAAAAGACTTACTGGGAATGAAGCAGAGCAGTAGGAAAAGAGAAGCTGAGGCACATTTTAATCAGGAAAGGGGATACCTACAGCAAAGAGTGTCCAAAATCACTGTGGTATCCCTTGGGCACGGGCACCCACACTGCATCTTTCCAATATTCCCAAGCTAAATCCAGACCAGGAATGGCACAGTGCTCTCCAGCAATAACTGAGGGACCACACCTGCATCCTTCCTTGCCAAAGGGTCTTCCATTTTCAACCATGTCCCCGTCAAAACCTGTTATCTCAGAATATACTTTGACTTCTCTTGCCGTTCCTCCACCTGCAATATGCCCTGACAGCTTTTTTTGTCCACTTGTTTGTTTCCCCCAACAGGCAGATTTGGAGAGGGGGTTAATTCACCTGCTCTCGTGTACACTTCCATCTTCCCATCCTGCCCTCCTCTCATGTATAAACCTTACTCTTCATTACAGAATAGTATCTTTAATTACACCTTTCTTTTTCTGACCTTTCTCCGCTTCCAGTACACTTACTGTTATGTGTCAAGAGAAACCCTTGCACGTACAGTGTTCTCTCCCAGAGCACTTTCTAACCCAGCTCCTTTCCTCCCTCCTGCCTTTTCCCCACCAGCTTGCTCTTGGCACATGCCTCGTTCAAGCAAATGTTTCCCCTGCTGAAATTCAAAAGGTCTCAATTTTCCTCTTTGCAGTGGAACAAAATTGCTGACATTTTTCAACTTTTCCCTTCTCCACTTTCTTGGGAAATCTCAAGATGATCACAATTTTTTCAAATAAAGGTGGAGACCTTCAAGAGCACATTACTCTGGATGTGCTATGGTTCTCCAAAGGGAAAGCAGAGAGCCACGCTGTCTTAGAAAAACCTGAGCAGGACTGAATTAAGCTTAGCAGGACCCTAAAGTGGCACCTAAAGGCCTCCCACTGCTTCTGATGACTCAATCTGTTTCCACTGCTGTTTCAAAACACCGTTCCTGGAGTGCTAATGCCACTAATTATAACTTATTCCAGCATAAAGTGGAGAAGACTCAACCCCTGTGCTTTGACAGTGAGCTGCACAGGGGCAGCTAAACGGGCTGCGAGAGGCAGAGATGCCCTGCCAGAAACCAAGATTAACCAAGGAGCCACCAGGACGCGGTGCACACTCGAGCTAAAGCATGAGAGCAGATAAGAACTGTACAGCCCTCAACACTCCCATCAATCCAGGGCTTTCAAGGGGAAGGATGCTGACTAGAAAAGCTCCTTCAGGTTAGATACCACCAACGCATGGCCAAAATCAGGGGAAGAATCCCCAGCATGGGAAGATTTCCACCATCTTGCAAAAATAAAGGTGGTGAGACATTTTATTCTGGATGTGCTGTGCCGCAGCAGATAACTTGCTATGCTGCGTACCATGCGAATTACACTGCTCTCCTCTTCCAGCACAGCGTTAAACCTCCACGTCCCAGCACTTACCTTGTCGTTGTTCCTCAGAACCAGTGGCACTTCGTAGACCTCGCAGGGGACGTAGCTCTGAAATACCACCTCTGATGGGAAAGGCTGAAACAAGCTCTGTTCCAGGTCGACTGCTGAGAACTGGAGATGCAAGACAGAGCAGTGAGAGGTTCAGCTGCTGGGAGAAAGATTCATGGATGAGAATCCTACACTGATCTCCAGTGAAGTACAGTCTCTTGGTGAGTACGTCTGCCCAGCTCACACTAGGGAAACAGTAGCTCACCCACCTGTGTTCTGAACTGATCAAGAGTTTCTGGACCACGCTAAGCAGGCTCAAGCTAAGAAGCTCTTTTGGTAGGCGTTTCTCCAGCTTTCCTTCTCCAAAATGCAAGGCAGCGCTTACCTCCAGCAGAGCCCTGTGCTAACGTGGTCACACAGCTGCAGAGCACCTACTGAAAGAGCCATGAGCACTCATGGAGCAAAGTGAAACCCAAGAATTTACAGGAGATTCCATGGGAAACAATTTTGGGATGATCTTTACTCTGAGGCAGAGATACTGAGTCCCACACATCCCCAAATATCTTCTTTGATATAGAGCCTAGAAACGAGTAAGAAGAGAACAGTACCAGAGGAGGTAAGGCCAAAAAGAAAGTAACACTGTAGTTAGGAAAAAGACAAATGAGGTGAATGCTGGATGGTGATAAGTTTCAGCTCTTTTCTCAGCATTACTGGGCAACTTGAGTAAGACTGGACTTGGTATCTCCTTTTTCCATGAGCTTTAAATGGATGCTTTACTCTATCTATTATTGCCGTTTCATTTAATACCACTGCGGAAGCATGTCTGAAAATATACACAAACAGCAAATGCTTACAGAGCAGAGGCATTACTTTGAGAAAATTCCTCCCTGCTTTGCCTCCCCTCTTCCAGCTGCACTGCTCCCACTCGAAAGGCACAGGCAGGTCCCCTGCTTCTCCACAGAAGTCATGGTCACGCTGAAGCTAGTAGCTGCAGCACACTGCCAGTTATTTGTGCACTCGTCTGATGTGTTCCCAGCCTCCTGTGCTGTCTAGGGCAATCTTTAACCAATTTGTTACAGGTCTCTTGCTGGCAATTTTCCGCTCAACAGCCTACCTCAGTAATCTACCTATTTGGACTGCGTGTTATACTGAGCAGTCCTGTAAGAAAAGCAGCTTTAAATATACATCTAAGTAAACATCGGTCCAGATAGAGCACATCCACTCCCCACTGCCCAGGGCGATTCCCCTGTATGTCTGGCAGCCTGCAAAATCTAACACCCTGTAAGGGCCGCACGCATTGTTCCAACCCAAAGCATTAATGCAATTGGTTTTGTTAAATCTGGAGTAATTACCATAAGCCCTCAGCCTTCAAAGGCCGACGCTGCCACCGTTGAGGGAGTCCTATGACCCCAAGTATTTGACAGTGACTACACCAAAGCAAGAGGTGGCTATTTCGGCAGGAGGATGGAAAATGGCAAGCTCATGCCCTTGTGTCCTGCCCCAGCCTTCCCCCAGTATCATGCTTTAGTGATGGTAGCTGAACTCCAGCAAAACCCACCAACTTCAGCAGAGGTTACTTATATTGGCTTAGCGCAGATCAGGACTTCAACATCTCACTGAGGAAAAACATTTTACCCTTTCTCCCAGCAGAAGGCAGAAGGAACGCCACCACCACCAGCAGTTTGAAAGGACAACAGGACCTAGTCACCAAGGTATTTAGATAAGCTGGAGGCAAGTCTGTCACAAGCACGCACCCTCTTCAAATGTCACATCAAACAGCAAGGAAAAGGGCAGGAAAAGGCTACCTTTTGATGGGAGGTTTCACTCATGTCTAGAAGCTGGATAATCCGGGGCCACCTCATCTCCCGAGTGCTGGCCAGCCTCTGCTCGGTGGTAAGAGACATCTCCTTCAGGAAGGCAGAGGGAGTCAGCTGAAATGCAAAACACCAGCAAGAGCTACAGAAATGCCTTTGTTCAGAAAGGCTTTCCTTGTTCAAGTGTCACTGATGAATAATTTGTGATCACAGCCACTAGGATAGTCCTGGAAGTCCCGCAAGTTACCTGCTGAAATATTTAACATCAGTAAATTAATGATATAGAGCGGAATACACATGCTCTAACCAAGTGGTTCTGTCCCATTAGCTTCTCCTTCATGATTTGATGTGACATGTTTGGGGATTTCTGTTCTCCGGGCATTTGTTTCCTCTTTAGTTTCGCTGGATTGAGCCAGTGACCTTTGAAGAGAGCAGGGAGGAGTTATCAGAAATCCCCTAACTCCATCCTTGCATCATCAGGAGATGTCACTGCTGGGTGAATCAGAGGAGAGCAGAAAAGCAGCATTGTGCCAAGACTGAGATGGAGAGGAATGGGTCCAAGTTTTAGTTATCTCTTTTTAATTAGCACTTGTTTTCTCTCTGTTCTGGCCTCACACACCTCTCCACAGAAGTATACAGAGATATCTCCTTGACAGAGCCTCAGCATTAGGTCATCTCCAGTCAAGTAAGCTCCAGTCAGCAAAGGCGACGTTTGTGGATGGGAAGGAGAAATTGCCCTGACTCCATTGCTGTTTGCAGGGCTGGATCTGTGCTCCCCACGGGGTATGAGATATAGCAACTGTTTTGGAACCTGTTCTATCTGGGACCAGCCACGTCTCTCAAGTCTTCAGGCAGAGTCTGAGCAGCCCACCACGTGCCTGGCTGCCTGGAGGACAGGTATGGTCAGAGCAGTACTAGCAAGTATGCCGACATGACGGAAGATATTACTGCCCACACAAAGAGGATGGAAAGAAGCACACGCTCGTGCTTCAGCTGTTCCAGTGCAATGCCCAGTACATTCGTTTAACTTGGCTCCAGTGGCACATCCAGGCAAGACTCTGGACTTTCCCTGAAGAAGCACACAGTCCATCCCCCACTGCACCACGATAGCCACCTCCAACAGAAGCCTGGCAGCAAAGAGGCGGGGAGGTGGTGTCTGGCTTCACAGTGCTGCTAGGCAACAGGAGGGGAAGGCAGAGGAGGGACACAGGGGGACTTTCCAGCCTTGACGCAGGTCCTACCTGGCCACAGCAGGTACTTACAGTTACGGACTCCTCTGCCTCTCTGACTAGCTTCGGATTACGAGGTGCTACCACTTTGCTCTGGAATCCATCGGCCATTTTGGAGGACCCCATGGACCGATGGATCTTGCCGGTGGCCATGTCTCAGCTTACCTGGAAGGAGCAACAATGGGACTTTGAAAATCCAGAATCCCATTCTGGGATCCCCCATTCTGTTCTGGGGAGAACATAAGGCCTCCCCGCCCTGTTTTGTGATTAGACCATATTTAAGTGGCAGAGCTAAGATTGATAGAAGTAAAACCCCAGAACAAACATTCCCTAAGTCAAAACAGCCTTTTGCTGCGGGTGCAGTCCCACGAGCCACAAACACACACCAGGGCCTGCTGGCATTTCTCACCTTCCCCCCGCTTCCATTACTTTTGGAACCCCATTTACTGGAATTATTAACCAAATCTCTATTAATATCCAAAATGTCCTTTATTACTCTTTAAAAGTTTTTTTGGTGGGAACAGAAGGAAGGTAAATGTCACTTAGCTGCTTCATTTTGCCAGAGCAGCTGACCTGATGTGACAAGCGCGCGCCTGACCCTCCTAAGTGCTCCGAGTATTATGAACAATCTTAAACCCAGGGATCGCTGCTGCCCCAAGCGTTAACAAAATCAGACCACTTTCCTACTTTGCAAACCAAATGTCCACCCTTTGTGCAAAGAGCCTGGTGATGTTTCTAACTAACGGAGCATAGAGTTCAATACTCTGATTAAGAATTATAGTTTCTCAAGGATAATTTGGTTGGTTTAAGTTACAAAAATTATCGGGCAAATATGACTCCTTCCAGGCATGAAATTACTACAGTGCCTAAGAGCATTTCTCCATGGAGAACGAGGGCCCTAATTTTCACTTATTAGCACCCAAACTCAAGGCTCCCTACAGGCATTAGAGGCTGTAACAGCAGAAATAAAAGCATGAAACCATTAAAGGAACATGAGCAATCAGCTCAAATATAAATGCAACATATGTGAAACTAGGGCCACTTAAGACTTTATCCTAATGGCCGTTCTTCTCCAGCATCCTTATCCTACAAGTAGCATTGGTTAACAGGTCCACGGGCCATTCTTCCCCCAGTCACCAGCCGGCCGGCCACCTCTCTTCATCTGTGTCACAGAAAGTGCGAGTGCAAGAAATGGCAAGAAGAGAAGACAACCCCAGAAAGTGGGTCTCAAGCACCAATAAAAATCAAAGTTAAACATGTACAGCATTTGCTAAGCACTACTTTGGGCTAGAAATAATTTCCCCTCCCTTTCTGGCTATCTGGACCAAGGAACAGATGGATTTGCCCATTTCTTATTTTCTGGGACTTGAAAGACCGGTGCTCTCAAACCCAGCTCTACCCTAAATTTTTTTTCATCCTGACATTAAGTAAAAATCAGAGATCATATTCCCTCCTGCTTCCCTCTGTTCCACATCATCTTTTTTGTGTGGACTTGCTGTACACAGCAAGACTTCATCTATACAAAGATGACCATTCCCTTCCCCTCAAGTTTTGCCTTGCTTGCAGGATGTGGGTAATAACTTCATTCCTTTACTCCCCAACCAGCTACAGTATTGTACATGTTCGTGGTACTCCCTTTACAGTGTTAGGAAATGACAAGGTTGCCATTTCCTTTTGTTCTGGCAAAAAACATGAGCACAGCACTGTCCTAAGGACATGAGGACATGCTGCAGCAAGAGCTAGGACTTAAAGGGGGAAATAACTATTTTTCAAGAGAAATCTAATGAGGATGATACAACGTTAATCTGGATTTCAATGTTTTATTATTGGGTCTTGAGAATAACTGGATTATTTGTTCCAATTTTCTACCTGTAATTTCACTTCACTTGAAATTAATCCTGTTCTTCATGCCCACAACGCTTATTTCCAGAGGGCTTCCAACCTCCACACCCCCATCCCAGTCTTACAGCTTCCCCCACCCTCCAGCCCTACAGTGAGGCACTTTCACAGCCCCACGGCTCCACTTCCCTCGAGCCTGCAGAGATCGGCCTCCCGGATTAGGAGGAAAGGAACAGAACCGAGAAATCGGCCACATCTTCCTGCAGAGGCAGGACAAAACAGCAACCACAACACAGCACGCTTCCAGCCCACCACGCCTGTCCAGTGGAAGGAGATCTCTATCCTCCCCACATCAGACAGCCCTCTACCCGCCCCAGAAACGTAAGGAAGGATTGCAGTTCTCCCTCTGCTCCAGGCTCAGGGCACAGACAGCTCTGGCACCTCAGCTTTAGGTTCAGAGCACGAATGCCCTGAACCTGGGCAGAGGAACCAACTGTGCCAGGACACAACAGCTAAGACAACCTAGACAAGCAATGAAGAAATATGCCCAGGGGTGGGGTAGAAATTCCTGACTTGTCTCCAGAAACCAAGATGTATCAGAGCAGGGTGCCAAGCTGAAGATCACCAAGGACATCCAAGCTGCAGCCTCCTCCCCAAGGCTCCCTTTACTCCAGTATCTACAGCTGAGCTAGAAGTCTCTACCATCACTGCAAGTTGCACAGCAATTTTAGAACCCATTAAAAACCCTTCTACCTCCCCAGACTTGCTCTTAGACCAGGTATATAGTTAAATCCTGCTGAGTATCACATAGCTGCTGTATCCCTGCTGTTGGCCCTCCTGCCAACAAAACTGCCTCCTTCCTGCCCAGACACTACCTTAGGACAGGTAATTCATGCTTCTCTGGGAGGATTCACTTTGTGTAGCGCCCAGTCTTGCTTCCTGAATCACCATGGGCTATCTGGTGGCTGTGGAGAGCCTGGAGGGATAGGAGTGGGCCAGGGAACCGTTGGTGTGACCGTGTTCCCACCAGCGCAGCAATAACTGTCACTGGGCTGGTGGCTTCCGAGAGCCCGGTGAAACCTGGAAGGCAACTGACAGAACGTGGAAATTGGGCTGCCCAGCATCTCCTCTCCTCAACTGTTACAGCCTTGCCAGGCAGAGCAGGAGGATTTTACCAGGACCTCAAGGACGGAGAGAGTTCAGAGCTTGACATTAGCTAAAGTCTGCTCGTTTCTCTGCTGCTGAGCTCCTCCTGCTCTAACGTGGGGAGATACTGCACAGGCGCAGGGTGCTGTGCGGAGAAACTTCTCAGAACAGCAGCATCTCATCCTGTAAGCAGCATGATAGGAAAGGTCCACTAACCAAGAAGAGAGTCGGGGTTTAGCACCTTAACCAGTTCCACACCAAGGGAACAGATGCATGTTCAAGCATTTGTGGCTTTGGGATTTCTTCAGCTCTAGGCTGGAGTGGAGACTCTACTTTCTACCTTGAATTTTCTCAGTATCATAATCGGTCGACTTAGTCTCTACTCTGGTAGTTTACGATGCCACTGAAATGCCTTGATAAAGTTATAGCCTTGCAAAACACTGCAGTCCATCTTTTTCTTAAACATCTCACTCCGCAGTGAATGATTGCGGCAGTATTAGAAGGTACGCCTTAGAGTACCATTTGTTAATGTTCCACGAGCTTCGGATAAATTAATTTAGACACTGCAGACAAGCTAATCATTTCTTTAAGGAGTAAAGAAAAAGTTTCCATAGACACTGCAGACAAGCTAATCATTTCTTTGTTTAAGGAGTAAAGAAAAAGTTTCCACGCTGACTTACAAAGCAAGAATTTAATTTCTATTTTGCTCGCCCAGGGAGGACCCCAATCACATCAATGCAAGAGAGAGCAGGCAAATCACCGTGTTGCCGCAGCTCCAACAATGCCTTTGGGGGTGTCCTCTGTTGTTGCACCTGGTGAATACCCCTCTGATGAGCTTGTTCCAATTAACCGTGCACACATATACACACACACCGGCCAGGGACACCCAACTTACAAAAGCATCTCAGCTGCCAGGGAGCTTCATGCATTTTCAGCGCAGCATATGCTATAAACAAAAGCTTCTCAGGAGACTCTCGGCCACAGGCAAACCAAATCATCACATCTGCTTGGCAGGGAACAAGGAACCCGCAGTCTGAAAACCAACGTTCATTATTTGGGGGTTTACAATCCAGTCAGGGAGGATCCGAGCCCTGAAAACTAACTGGCTCTCCAGTCAGCTAGCCTATGGAAACTCGCTCCAAAACATCTGCATGGTGTCCAGCCACAAATCTGAGTGGAAACTGGAGAGCTCAGGCAAAGAAACCTCAAGTGTGACACCCTTGTGCGCTCAAGGTACTGAGACAGAAGCGCTATAAGGAAAGGAAACTGGATGGTGGTTGATGCTTCCCGTCTCAGAAGGGAGACAGATGTCGAAGTGAGACCCATCGAGTCTCTCACGCTTGGTCTGAGATGCGCTCACAGGGCTGCCACCTTGTGCTCCTTCCCAACAGCTCCAGCACATTACAAGCAATGTTAGAGCCTCACCTGCTCAGCACAGAAGTGACTCCTGCCTGCTGCAGGCAAATAGCACACCAGGAACCAGGTCTCATGCTCCGAGGACTTGCCAGAGAAGCCTCAGGTGCTCAGCAAGGGAAACTGCTGGCTGCAAAGTATCTTCACAGCACTGCATTGCAGAACCGACACAAAACCCATACAAGGCTTGCAAGCACCTCAGCACCCCAGTGCTAAACCTGATGCTTGGTACTTCGATCTGCTCTCATCAACCTCAACAACCCTGCTCCCATGCTTGGCTGTGTTCCTGCTATTGAACTCACCATCTATTTTTCCAGCCCAAACCCTCCTGCCCTCCCAGATAGATGGAGGGGGCTAAAGCCATTCCTTAGTCCTGCTTGTCAGCAAGGACAAGGTCACTTCCACATCTCCTAGCACTGCTGCGTGGAGAAATCAAGTGAGAAAAAGCCTGATCTGCAGGCTAGCAGCTAGGATGCTTGAGAGCTAAGGAAAAGTCTTGGCTGGGGGGCTCTGCTTCCTGGATTACAAAGTCTTTTAGCTAACGACTATTTAACATGCAATGCATAAGCAGTCTCCAGAGGAAAAAAATATCAGAGACCAGGATCATCTTCAAAGCGAAGGAAAAAGATTTGTTTCATGATGTGGGCTCACAGCTACTACAGACTCCTTGCTTCAGGCTAGGCAGAAGAGAAGGGTCTGCACAGGATCGCTCTGCTCCCAGGTGAGTATTTTTGGCCATGAGCTACCTTAGGGGTAAAGAGAAGCACCTTCACCTCTTCTCTTTAGGGCAGTAATATTAACCTCTGAACACTACCTGGCTCATGGTACGGGCTAGGGTCATACGGCCAAAGTAGCTGTAGGCACAAGGCAGGGCTCCACACAAGCTCAGTCGTGCCAGGACCTGGAAAATTCAGAAGGCTCAGCAGCACAAGTACAGGCACAGAGGGGCCCTTCAGTGCCCATGGGCTTGGAAAAAGCTGCACTGAGGAAAAAGTTGATGTGAGCACTTAGATATGGCCCTGAAGCATCCAAATCCCTTTGTGCATGTGTCCAACAGCTTCCCTCTGTAAAATAAAACTGAACAGCTCTCTGATGATACTGTGCTGAAAAAGACAGGAAATTAAGAAGAAACAGCAAATTTCTTAATGGACATTAAGAAAAAAAGGGAAGTTCCATGTAAAAGCACAGCTTCATGTCTATACAGATCCTGTGGCTGTCACTATGTCATGTGCCAGTGCTCTTATTTTAAGGGACCCCCCGTCACTTGTGCTGAAGCAGCAGCACCAACCTCTGAGCTGGTCTGATACCAACCGATCACCCTCCAAACTTAAAGGCTGGTTATATTGGCACACTCTGCACTACAATACACTACAACCAGCTTTTCTTGTAGGAGCACAGACTAGTGGCTGAATCTTGCTTCAGTATACACAACAAATCCTCTTTCTTCCTCCTTCCGCAAAGATAAACCATCTCTCTCTGGAGTAATTGGTTAATTTGCCTTTCTATTACACTTTGCTGGAAGAGTGAGATAGGAGATCTGTTGAAAGTGAGAATCAGGATGCTATCGAACAATTTTGTTCAGCTAAATCATCTTGCCTTGTTCAGGCTTAAGTAGCAAGATCACATTTCTTGCCTAGAAATCACCTGCTTAGCTATAATTATAATTTCCAGGACTAATCTCTTGCCCCTCCAGCCCACTGCTAAGTGGCTGAGTGCTTTCTAAATCAAGTCTTGCTACCCAGGAAGCCTCAGCTGTCACCTTTATATTCCAGTCCCCCTGTATTTTATCACTTCAGTACTGTCATCCTGAAATTTATTACAAAAGCTCTACCATAGCCAAGATAACTAATAGGAGCCTAGTGTTATACCTTCCTGTTATTTCTTTTAATAAACTTCAACTCTCAGCTGACAGTGAGGTGGACCAAGCTCCCTTCCAAGGCTCTGCTGGAGATTCCACAGCTCCGCGGGCTATAATTTACAACTGTGGCTCCTGCCTTAAGCATTCACAGTACTATTTTCCCTTTCCCAACTGCCTCTCCCAGCATCTATCTCTGCTATCCTGGCTTTGCAACTTGCATCAGCTCTCCCTTTTTATTTACTCTTTTTCTGGCATCTGGACCACATTTCATTTTGGTTCGCAATGCATCAGAGGTTCCATGCAGCTAGCGACTTTGGAGTGGAAAGCAGAAACCAAAGGACTATTAATGGATCCCCAGGTCAGGAGCAAGCGGCCATATACTGGGTCAGAGCTGACTCTGCAATGGTGAATCCAGAGTAGCAGGTTAGCGAAGCAATACTGCTCTTTAGTAGCTACTGTCAAGACCTCATCCAAAGTTCATGGAAATCATAGGAAGACTCCTGTGGATATCAGATTGTTTCCACATGTGATATCTTACTCCACAAATCATAGGAAGACTCCTGTGGATATCAGGATATATTGTTTCCACATGTGATATCTTACTCCATGGCAAATGCTCGGACGTGCCACTTACACTAGCCTGCAAAGGAGAGCTAAGATGAAATGAACAGTTCTGTACTCCCTGGGGGCTCAAAGCATATGAACCGCCGCTCTGCTGACATGCAATGATTTGTTAATCTACCATTTAACTGCACACCCAAGCTGGAACAAGGGGCACTGCCAGCATCCCTAAAAACCACCCTCTCTCCCTTTCTGAACCATCTCTTAGCTTCTGCAGCATCAATTCGCAGCGCACAGCACATGTGTTCACATCCTGACCAGCTGCCTTCACCAGCCAGGAGCCTGAGAGGTCAGGCATCAGCCGAGTTGTCCGAAATGCTCCTATGAACCTCAAGCCAAGCTAAGCTGTTTTAATCTCAATCTTCAAAACCTTCCCAATGAAAGTTTTGTGTATTCGTGCCCAGTTCTCACAAAGGAGTTTCAATCTCTGGAGGAACATAAACATTAATTGAATTCAAAGATGCCAAACTGGAGACAGGTAAACAACCAAAAGCAGAGGCAGGAATACCACCCCCCAGTTTCACCCTGGCTGGCTCCAGCCTCGTACCCAATTATCCAGCGCAGACACACACATTACTGGCTGCCAGAACAGTAAATATTCCGTATTTACTGGATTACTACTGTAATACTATAGCACTTGGCTGTAACCCCGAGGTGTTACAGAGCAGGCTTTGGCTTCACAGAGTTATTTCCCACTGTTCAGTCAAGGCTCGACAACCTGTTATGAGCAATCTGCACTCTCCTGGAGCAGTCTAACCTTTGTATTTTCCCTAGATGTATGCAGGAATTGCTTCTACTCAGAAAATCAAGTAGATTTTAAAATGCAAGGAAAGGATATTCAGGGTGAGTTAGCTTTGCAGTCACTTCTACCTAGGCCATATGTTGCATTTTTCATCATAAGCCTTCACAGCATTTTATAGACAGAGCAAGAATAATCAGTCTCGTCCCTCATTTACAGACTGGGCAACACAGATTTAAGGCCAAAACATCCAAAAGCCCACATGCAAGATAAGGAGGGCAAGACCAGCAGCGGCGAGGCAGGCAGCCTCCGTCCCCTCCACATTTAACCCACAGCCTGGACGCAGTCACATCCGCATCCCGTGGGAAGAAAGGAAGAAGTTTAGGAAGTTTCTCTTTTGGGGAGCAAAGCTTGCTCCCTGTCCAGCTCCGGGGCAGGGGGAAAAGGGGCTCCAACTCCCAGTCCCTGACACAGAGAAAGTGCTGCAGCCTCCAGGTTCCTCTCACCCAGCACGAGAGCCCCCACTTTGCTCCACAGGCAACCTCACCCCTATAGTCCTCCCCATAAAAGCAGCTTTCTTGCAGGGAAATGGATCCCACAGGAGGGTAAGCGCAACCCACTGCCAGGAGACCTCTGGCAGGACCAAGGTCACCCTGCCCCACACGCACCCCCCATTCCCTCCCCTCCCTTGCACAAGGGATGCCCCCAACACCGCTGTGCAGGGCAGGGGGTGTCACCCCACCCCGAGCTCCCCCGCAGCCCTGGGTCTCTGCTCAGCCCCGCTCCCAAGCCCCTCGTCCTGAGGCTGAGCAGCCTGGGCGCACCGGCACCGAAAGCTGCCCTCCATATTTTTTGGCAGGGGAGGGGACGCAGCCACCATCAATCCCAGCGCGGGGGCGGTCACCAGCATTCCCCCCACCTTTCCCAGTCCGAGGAGGGGGGGACAGATATGGGGGCCCCACTCACACAACACTGGATCCCCGCTGCCAGCCGGGCTCTCGCCCTCGTTCCCGAAGCAACAGGGCCTCCCGGTCGGCCCCAACACCACCATGGCAACGGCAGGGACGCCAAGATGAGGCAGCGGCTCCGGGACAGGACAGCGGACACGGAGGCAGAGGGGACGGGGGAGACAGTCTAGCACCCACCCGGCCCCGCAGAGGAGCAGTTGCTGCCTGCAGTCCCCCTGCTCCAATGCAGCGTCCGCCGGCTCGGTGGAGGGGAGACCCAGAAAGCATCATGAGAGCCCAGGCCTGCCAAACTGCTTCAAGAGCTCAGCTTCAGCAGGGAGCTCCCACCCCAGGATAACAGAAACCAGCTGCACTTCCCTCACATCTTGTGGCACGGACACTGGAGATTCCTGGCTAGCAGTGCCTTATCCCAAAGCAGTAACAGCAGCTCAGAAAAAGCATATAATGACCACGGCAAGCATGCGGTGAAATTGCCTCCAACACACCCTCCCAGCTTCAGCACAGCCACATCCCCGTGTGTGTTACCCTGAAACAGAGCAGCGATTAGAGAAATTCATGGCAGAATCCAAAGTGTTTCTCCCGGGTCTAAGAAAGCGAGCTAGCATGCAGGACTGATCACGAAAGAGCCATGCACCACCTAGAAACACCCAGTACGTCAGTATGTCCTAAAAATCAAGTCACACACAACCCACAGAGGTGCCAGCACTGCCCTCAAAAGGGACTACCTGCTCTTCTCTCCCGCTCACTTTGTGATAACTTGGGCCCCAGGTCAACCAGCTCACCTGCTTCGCTGCCATCTCGCACCTCCCAGTCTGCCTGTGGCAGGGCTCTCAGCACAGGCTGACACCCGTGCACAAACCAGCACAGCCGACCTTGTCATTCTCAGGGAAGCACTGTAATAAGTAAACCCCGATAAGCACAGCCTAACACACGCAGCTCTAAACCCAGGCTCCCCCTTACTCCCCTCACTGAGGGGCTCCAGAGGAGTTCTGAGCTCTATCACTGGACCGGTGGTCCATTCAAACGATGCATTTCACCTGAGTGCCTCTGCCCAGTGCTCTCATGCAGGGTCTAACACAGGGCTAAAGGGAGGTCCGGTGCTTGCTGAGTTTTGCTCAAATGCCTCATGTTCATTTCAAGGCCAGAGATGCTTCTGCAACTAAGAAAAAAAGAACTGGTTGGTTGGCTGACAAGACTACAGTGGAAAACTGAAGTTGCATAAGATAGCAAATGAGAGCACTTCCAAATCAGATATCTGGAGATTAATTCCTGCTTCACAGTGAGCATCACTGGTATTTCATTAAGAATCCATCCAAGTCACCTCAAACTCTGAGCCTTGGGCAAATGCCACAGGACTACAAAGTATGAAACAATTATCTAAAAAGAACGTGTCATCTATCCATCTTCCCCATGCTTCCTCTCAAATAAAAAAGGCTCCTGCCTAAATAACCAGACCTGAGGAGACCCACAGTCATTAATGCACTTCACCTGGGAACGCGTGCCTTGTGTTCCTGGATAACAGCAAGCCTTCAGGCAAGGCTCACCCTGTGCCACAGGAGAGGTGCACAGCAGAATGCCTGGTTCTCAACACAGTCTCTTCCAAGGACTGAGCAAAAAAATACAGTAAGAATTCACCCCCAGTATGCAGCACATAACCCTCTGGCATCTTCAGCATGAGCATGACCTGGGCTCATCCTCCTCCCACCATACTTTCACCTCAGAGTTATACGTTACCTATGGGCCAATTCATTTTTTCCTTGTCTTCCCTACGCTGCTACAAAGATGAGCAAGTCATTAACTGACAGAGGGAAACACAGGGCTCCGAGGTCAGGGAAGCAGGGCAAGATACGACCTGCAGTTCTTCCAAGCCACTGCTTTCCTTCATCAGCCTCAGATCAACAAAGGTCAGCTTATTCACCCCCATTTTACCAGATGGACATTGTGATATGGATACCATAGCCTGGTTATTTCACTGTATTTTCTCATATAGATTAAGACCCATCAAGATCTTATAGATATTGCACAAAGTTTAGGCAGGATTTTTTTTTTCCTAGACGGGTTCAATCCAAAGTAAAGCAGAGTTCACAGAACGAGAGAAGCCTGGGACAGGGGAGCTCAAACATGCTGGACAGGGAGAAACATATGCTGAAATTTTTTAATGCACGTGCCTTGACTTCAAAGCCTTTTTCTCCTTGGCTCCTCTTCCCACATCCCAGCTCCCATACATCACTCCCTTATTTCAACTCCAGGCAAACCTCCACCTGCTATCGCCAGACCCTGGGCTGGACATACCCAAGCCCATCAGCTGGAGGGCAACTACACCAGCACACACAGCAATGTGGTTTATCACTGTGGAAATTCCAAATTCCAGCATTGAAGAGGTCCCCGCTTGGTAAGAGCACACCAAGACAGTCTGCAGGAGCTAATTTCAGCCACCCAGGCTAGAGAAGCACAGCACCCAGAGGGCCCCAGCTCTATCCCTGGCTCAGACAGGCTCTTCAGCCACGCTGCAGTGCCCATCGCTAGAGGGAGAGCCTGGGTAAGCCTTGCAAAACCTGCTCCCAGCCCAGAGGGAGGCAAACTCCCTTTGTCAGGGCCTTAAACACCCAGACAAAATCCTGGCAGGCAGCAAGGTATAGCTGATGCAGTCCTGTGAAAGGGGAGCTGCAAAGACCCCGGTGATCAAGCAGAAGGGGACCGGTGCTCTCTGCAAAAAGTAGCGTTATTTGATTCTCTCGGCTTTTGCACGCAAAGTCCTCAGGGGGGTTCTGGCGTTTTGCAAAACACATGCATTCTGCCAAAGCTGCTTCATTTCTGATGGCAGGGAAGGTGAACACTGCAGATTACTACTTTCTCTAGCTAACAGGGACTTTGAGGGACAGGAATACACTACATTCCCAGAGAGCACAGTGGGGAGATGTCGCTGCAGGTGTACGCTGTCAGCCAGACCTCCCTCCACTGCTGGCAGCTGAGCAGAGGGAGGCCACAGCCAGCTTGTCCTGTAGCTTCTTCACCATAACCATGGCTCTTGATGACTACAGACAGCAGGCAACCCTGCCAAGCTGCCGTTTTTGAACGGCAACGGACCTGAAATTAAAATCAATATGGGTGTACATACTTTGCAAGCCTACACACACGGTTCAGGACACCCTGCAGGATGTAGAGGACTGCAGCCGACGCTTTCTGACCCAGTCCCGGGCTTCACCATACTCGGAGATGGAAAAGTCATAAAGACAGACCATCCCTATCACAGACCTCGCTGCCCAGACACACAGGTGTAGCTGAGACAGGGAAATGGAGGGAAGACCAAGTCTCTTCCAGGCTTATTCCTCAGGACAGGGCTTATCAGTTCAAAGGCGGCTTGCAAGCTAGCCACAAAATGAAGCGTCAGCCACCTCCCCCAGGGGAGACCCACACTTTCAAAAAGAGAGCCCAGAAGCTGAAATGCACACCACCACGGATGCTCAGGACCACGGGCTCAGAGGAGGCGCAAGGTTTACATCACTGCCCCCTCTCCATTCCTGGGGTTGTACATAGCCACCTCTGCTCCCACAGGGACCAACAAGCCCCTCTTCCCTTGCCAACACCCTCTCTGCCCCATGAGCTCACCTCTGTTTTCCTTCACAATATCCAATTGTCACCATTAAGTTCACCTTGGAGCCATCATTCCCAATTCACACTTGGCTCTCAGTTGGCTGCCTGTGTTTCTGACTCAAAGAAGGACCCATTTCAAGCAGCACAGACTGCAGCTAGTCCCAAGGAAGCAGAAAGGGGCTTGCACTTGCACACAGCCCAGCTCAGTTCAAGCAGCACAGACTGCAGCTAGTCCCAAGGAAGCAGAAAGCTTGCACACAGTCCAGCTCAGAAGCAAGCCAGCCACCTCAGCACTTCAGACAAGCCACCCTTCTCCATCCTAGCAGGGTCTGACCAAAACCAGGCTGTTGGCCCTGCTCTCTTTAGAGGCACAGGTAACTGTTAGTCCATGCAGGGAGCTGCTCTACAGGGCTGAAAGTCCTTCCCCCCATCCCCTGGGAAATGCTGTTTACATAGCTCTTACCCTCCTGCAGAAACAAACAAGCACACAGTCAAGAGCAACAGGCAGGCATCTTGCATTATTAACCTTTCCTTTGCTGCAGTGCTAGAAGGACACAGAGCACTATCAGCCAGCGTCCCCCAGAAGCCCTGCTGCAAGCTCCGAGATGAGACCTGACAGCACAGGCACTGTCTAGCTTCTGAACACCAAAACCAGAGCCCCTGGGGGGGGATGAAACAGGCACATCAGAAAGTGTCATCATTGCTGCACTCACCAAATCAAACCCACAGAATAATTGGACACATTTGACATCTTGCAGAGGACACAGAGCCACAGCAAAGGCAAAGACAAGGGCTGCAATGAGGAGCCAGGGAGAGGAGGGAAGTGCTGGCACAGACAGCTTACACGATCAGATGGGAGCATTCTCCACCCCCATTTTAACCCATGAAGGAAGAACTCCAGGGCTCAGTTAAAGAAAGGACTGACTGCAACACTCAAATCACTTTAGATGCTATCAAAACATTTCCTACTGAATAACTGCAGTGAGATCACTTACCCAACTGCAACTTCATGAAATCCCAATCATGAAGTCCCAAATATGCAGCCCATAATCCTCTTTACTCCAAGCAGGGTTCATATTTGTTTTCTTCTGAGAAAGAAGGAAAATAAAGTTGGCTCCTTTTAGCCACGTTCCCCCTGCCTTCCTCTGAGCAATGCAATCCCACATTGCAGGGGAGAACATTGATTTTTTTTTTGGTAGCACAGACCACAACGCACAGCCCTGGGTTTGCTTTCTCCATATTTATTCCCATGTTGGGAATCAATTTTGTTGCCTCACTTTTTGCTTATTTTACATCTCGCTTCCAAACCCTGAACTGCTTCTCTACTCCTTTTCTGAATCAAGACAGTATTTCAAATGCCTACATTTTGGAGACCCTGACATTAGCTGTGCAGCCATGAAATCCAGAAAGAGTAAATTGTTTTTTCCCCACTGCTTTTTAAAACAAAGCAAAGTCCTTGGCCCCGACAAGTGTAATGCCTCCTAGGTTTTCCTTTTCCTTAATACTACAAAACCATTTAATCCAGCCAGCTGTCTTTGTGTAACTGCAGAAGAAAATTTACAAGCCTCAAGAAGTTAAGTTAATCACAGTTCAAGGGGAATCTCTGACATGGAGGTTAGCAAGGCAGTAACTGAGGCTGTGATTGCCAGGAGACAATGCCACAGGAAGATGGGTAGATTTTGGACGGAGGTTCAGGCCTGACTCAGCAAGGTACTGCCATAGCATCTCAGCCTAAACAAGAAAGCAGACAGATGTCAAGGCCACTGATCACCTACGCAATTACAGGACGGTTTGATAGTTGTTCCTGGGGCTGACACTACCTTAATCCTTAGTCTCGGCCTCATGTTTCCTCTGGCAGCTAAAAACCATCTAAGTCCCCACGATGTTGAGGACAGAAACACGCTGCAGTACCACCACACTGTAGGACCAGGGCTTAGTGGTCTTTCACAGTCACAGAGGCAGAGCAGGGGTCAGTCTCTCCTCCCTCACACCCAGCCCTTCTCCTCAGCTGGCAGAGTCCTGCCAGGGCATTCTCCATCCCATCCCATGCCATGGGGCACCCCAGGTTGGGGAGTACCCGGCCCTCCTCTCCCCGACCCAAGATACAGGACCTCCTTCAGAGCCTAAGCACATAGCAGCTCCCTACTACTTGGCATCACACGCATTTAAAGCCACGGCAATACCTGAGCACCCATGGCAAGATCCTCCCACGGTCAGCTCCAAGGACCGCACTAAATGCCACAAGCAGTCTTTCCCTCCAACTTCTCCAGACCAAGAAAAGTCATCCTCATGTGCTTAACCTGATCCATAAACAGCTTGCTCGGCATTTGCAGCTTCTGGCATCACTTGGCAGCTCCATTTGCAGTAGGACTGGTCTCCTTGGCTCCTGGCTTCACGGCCAGTCGGTCATCCACAGCCCCAGCAGGTCTAGTACATCTCCCGCAGGGCACTTTCAAATGCCAACATCTGGTTCTGTGATTTGAAGCAAGGGAGAGAAAGATCAGAAAACACAACAGTTCTAAGAGGGACACAGGGAAGGGGCAAACCCAGCCCCTGACATGCGTTTCAACCTGAGCCCACAGGAGCACCTGGCACAATCACAGCAGCTACAAAGCACCATAGGATGTTCAGAAGCAGTGCTGTGAAAGGAGTAGCTTGTTTTATTTGTCACTTGTGAAGCACTGAAGGGGCAAGCTGGTCTCCTTGCCGCTGCCAGGCCAGCTGGTGCAGCTCCCTGCAGCACACAGGGCTGCGCCTAAGAGGTGCTGGGGCAGCGTGCAGGCACCAGCTCTGCTGTGCAAGGAAGTTACGAACTGAAGCAGGCACCAAGAAAAAAAAGCAAAACTGAATGTGGCTTTACCTGCTCTGGGCAGTTGCCTTCACAGGCCCAATACAACCATGCAACAGCCACAGTTGCTGAGTTTGAACTCAGGCAAAATCTCAAAGCAATTGCTGGTTTGCTTAAGAAGGGCGTACTGGATTACCTTTTGCTTAGTCAAATATTTGACTGCATTTGTGTTCAAAAGTCTTTTGCCAAAAAGACTGGGAGTTTTTGTTAAAGAACAGCCACAGAGAGGCCGCCCTGGGCTAGAATCTGAGCCAGGGCTTTCCGATTCTTAAACAGGGCACCTAGTGCATCCCTAAAAAGAACCTCTGCTCTCTGCCATGGAGGTACTGTCAGACTCCACAGCTTTGATGTGATCGAGGTCTCCATGCTGACTCCGAGCACATCACATTTTGGCAGTGGGAGCAGAGGGGCAGATTTTCATTTTCCACATAGAGATTGTCCAAGCTGAACTGTTGAACAAGCTCCTGCTCAGGTTCTTCCTTTGAACCTCTTCCCATCCTTCACACGTCCCAAGAACAACCATGAAATCAAAGAGCCAACAACAGAAACAGCCCCAAACATCTCCTGCAGATTCTCCTTGAGAGAAACCTTCCTGCCCATGAAAGACCAGCTTTGTAATAAACACATGGCCTCAAAAGCAGAGGGGGAAAACCCTTCAAAACACAAAGCAGGAGTGGAGCCACTCATGAAATTAGAGCGGTTGATCGGAAAAGATGATAGGTCTGTGTAGGGAGCCCCAAAGGTTTGAAAGAATTAAGTTGTCAAGCCACTGATAACATATTTAAAATAGCTGGGGTTTTAGAAGACAGTAACCACATAAAAAAAGTAAAAAAATTTAAAAAATAGGCAGCCCAGTGGGCCTAGGAACAGCCAGGTTTGTGTGTCTGCAACCATCGGCACAAGCATCTCTGAGTTGCAAGGCTCAGAGCTGCAGGACAGACTCACCCGATCCGGAGCTGTCAGACTCACTGCAGAGTTTTGGTTTCTCATTACTGGGTCTGTTACAGGAGCAGCTCAAGAGGGTGCAGGTTTGATTTGAGCAGCCTCTCTCTGCCAAACGTGAAAGCAAGGACCTGAGTACCCTATTTGTGACTTCCTCTCACATTGAAAAGTCTTCCTGGTGCACTCTGGCACCTGATCTCATTAAAAGGGAAGAGAGGGAACAGATGGGAACATAAAAAGAAGCTGTCAGCTGCCAACCACTGACCCCATCCCAACTCCACCCCTCTCCCCACTGCGGCAGGAGCACAACTGGCTGCTCTCGGAAGGACGACAAGGCCAGCAGGAGACAAGGAGGATTTCAGGTGGACAATAAACAGCAGGCACAGATGAAATCTTGGTAAATAAGAGCTCCTTCTGTCAGGAAGAAATTCATCTGCAATCAGGAAAGACGACGCACGAGGACTGTGCCATGTCTGGGAACCCTCCTGTCCCTGCAAACGGTGAGAAGTGGTGTGTTGGCTGAAACAGCCACAACGTCTGAAGCCTTTGCAGCATGCCTCTGCCTCCAGGCACCAGCAAACCCAGGAGCAAAGTCCCAGTACACAAGCTGGGATCCCCAGCAGGGCCTGCAGGAATCTCACACTCTTGTCTCACAGCCTGTGGTTCAGGTATTCAAGCATTCTAGGAAGCCTCAGACAACCCAGGTGATGTCCCATTACCAAGAGCATAAGAGAAGGTACATATCCACCACCCCTCCTTTCAAGGTGTCTGCTCCATTCCTGTCCCCAGAGCATCCCCCTTGGGCTCCACCAGAGACAGCCCTGCAGCTTTCCCTTACAAAGCAGCACGGGGACTCTCAGGGCAACCAGGCCACAGAGAGGAAACATTCCCTATTTCCTTAACCAACCCAAAACCTTTTCCTCTTTCTTACGGATGGAAAAAATCCCTCCCATGCCAGAGGCAGCACATAAGGTGGACCAAGGATGACACTGAAGGTCACAAATCTGCACTGATCTAATTACAGCTCTGCCAGGGACCAGGCAAGGTGTTTGAACTAGGAGGGACTCAACTTTCCTACCTGTGAGGCAAGTCCAGCAATACTTATTTGGGAAAAGGCAAAGTCTCAAGGGCTAGCAAACAACTTACGTTCAACACAGTGCTGTGAATACTATGGAGAGGCTTATCTAGCCTCACTCTCTGTAATTAGCCCCTCTCTCTGTAATGTCTGAGCAGCCCAGTGTTTTTAGCAACATACAGAATACGCTTTCTTAGTAGAAAATTATCTCTTACCGGTCTAACTTGATGGGAACAAAAAGCATTGCTGACAAAACTTATCTTATCCGTATCCTTACAGCACGCTGGCTAGATCAACGTATCTTTAAAATATGTGCCTGCAGCAGTCCTGAAAGGCAGGGGAAAAAAAAAAAAAAGCATCTCAGCTTTGCGGAAAGAACTGCAACGCCGATGATACTGCCCAGGAAAATTAAGGTATAAGTTTATCACGCATCTCCTGTTCTCCAGCAACTGCCTACAAGCAGGGTCTTGTCCCATAGAAGATGCAAGGTGTCATACTCCACATTTGCTGTGGGGTTAGATGCCCAGCACGTCTGCAGTCAGGTTACAGCTGCCTGCCTCCTGCCTTGGTCACCCACCTAAAAACCTTGAAGAGGGAAATGGAAGGGCACCGAGCATCCAGCTGGTGCCTTCAGCCCTCAGCATCCTCTGTCTCTAAAGAAAACCAGAACAGGGCAAGTAAAATTATGCCCAAGCACCATGACCTTCTAGAGGCATCCATCAGCCGAACTTCTGAGAAACAAATATCTACAGTTTCTCTTTAGCACGGCCTCAAGGCAGATACCTTCTTTTAACCCTCCCTGGCTGCTGCTCCCACCTTTTTAATTAGGAGCTGGATGCTAATTTCTCCCAGCCAGGTTCACAATAACTTGCTGGGCTGAACACAGAAGGATGGCTTCGGTTTAATTTTCCTATGACTAAAAGACAGAGGTTTCCAAACCTGCTCGGAAACTAGGTTTTTTTCCTGGCTGGTCTCGCCAGCACTGAGAACTCCTTTTACAAATGATATCTCATTAAAGATACATCTGGGATTAACCAAGGTAGCTACATCAAACCTTCACAAGGAATAGCTGGGCTGCAAGGGGAGCTGATGAATCTCCTTATGGAGCAGATCTGGGCAATTAGCCCAGCAATGAGACCGGTCAGGAAGCCAGCCTGTGAATAACACTTCTCCATGAGCAAAAGCAGTGACAGCTTTGCAGGCTGACTCTGGAAGGCTCCAGCTGCTAACAGAGCACAGCTCCCTCCTCCACTGGTTTGCAAACCCATCCCTCCCCCGGCAGAGGCAGCAGATTCAATAGCAAACCTCCCTTCAGACAGGACGTTTGAGTCTATAATGGCAGCTTCGGTCCCTGGGCTTAGCTTTGCTCCTCTCCACGGCTCAGAAAGCTTTTCTGCATTGTTGGACACACTAGTCCCTCCCTGCCCTGAACTCGAGAGGGGACCCTGGGGAGGTCAGACCAGTCCCTCCGTGCTTTCAAGCTTGCTGGGCTATATCTCTGTGCAATCCACAGTCCCTGCACGTAAGGGCTGCCCTTTTTTTAGTCTCGCTGGCAAAGTGAGCTGAAAAGTAGTCGGGGAGGAGCATTCACTTGGGAGGGCAGGATTTCTCCTTCCCAGCAAGCAGCATTTGCAGGGCAGCAGACAAACCGGCTGACATTTGCAGAGAGCTCCGAAGGCACATAACCCTCTAGAAATGCCCATCATTAGTCCTGCTAATCTTGGCCCACAAAGCTTGTTTGTCTCCCACAAAAGCTACGAGAGCGCACAACTCTTGCACACATCCTGTCTCCCTGGGAACTAATCCTACGCTTGTCCTCCTCGACTTAACTGTCCATTTGAGCCCGCAGCAAAATTTCAAGGCCTAGAAACACCTGGCATGAAATGAAAACAAAGGTCAGATATGAAGTGCAACCTCTCCTGGGGACATATGCCCACAAGAAACCCTCTCTCATTATGGTCATAATCCAGGTAAGTTTGAAACAGCTGCTCTTGAAGAGAGAAGCAATACAAGGAACTCCCCAGCACATCCCTCCCAAAGCCCTGCTCAGTACCCTGGCAGGGGAGGGGCTGCTGCCAGCATGGGCTCCCTGCCTTCCCAAATTTCCCCCTTAACATTCCCACTTGCCTCAAGGCTACGTACAGATCCATCTGGCAACTTCCCAGCAGCAGCAGTTGTCTTTCCAGTAAAATAAATTCATCTAGGAGAGAAAAGGCAGCTAGCATCTGCTCCCCGGCAGAGCTTGCAGCAGACAGGAATATTACTACATTTCTACATGTTTTACAATGCTTTTTTCCTCTTCCTTTCACTCCTCATAAAGCAGACCGCATGGGTCATCAGCAGGATCAGGCACAAAACCATGGAAAAAATTTAGGTGGAAGGGACTTTTGGATGTCTCTGGTCCAACCCCCCCACACACACACACACACAAAACGGACAATTTCAAAGTTAAATCAGATTGTGCAGGAATGCATCCAGCAGTGTTAAATATCTCCCAGGATGGAGATTCCCCACCTCTCTGGGTCACATAAGACTTTACTCGCTTTTAGTGTTACCAGACACACGCGTTTGTCCTCAACTACAGCACAGGCTCCAAGAGATTTTTGTGTTGTGATCCTGCAGCCCTTGTTCTGGAAGTTTCCTTCAGCACACACCTTCAAAGTCCTTGGCTCCTTGAAAAGAAAAAAAGTCTCCTGTTTTGGGTGGTTTTTGTTTTTAAGCAGCCATCTGTTGAACTATTGTCTGAGACCAAAATGCCAGCTGCTTCACACCAAAGAGGAAAGCCAGCGTACAGCAGAAAGGCATTGAGGTTAACTGCCTTGTGCATACGAGTGCCAGAAGGCGCGCAACAGACCAATAATCCCACGGAAATAAAAGCAACCCTTTTTAGCAGTCTTTATCTTTGGTCCTGCAAACGTAATAAGATATCTACCTCTTCTTCACGGTCTCTTGCAATCCAACAGCACCAAGAAGGCCAGTCGTCAAGGCCATGGCATAAACACTAGCACGTGTATGCTCTGTACGTGGGGTGCTGCCAGGAAACGGTGGGCAGAAAAGCCCCTGGTTACAGACCTGTCAGAGAAGCCGAGTGTTGAGATGGAAGAACCACCAAGGCTCTCAAAACTAAGAACAACATACAGTTGGTAAAAGAATAGTAAGTGTCACTGTTTTAAGGAACTGCTAGATCTTTAACTAGCAGCAGGAGACGTAGCATGGGCTGGATTATCCAACATACTCCCATGACAAGCCTTTGCACCTTGCTCTGAAAAAGCTGCTTGCAACCAGCATGTGGGTTAAGCAAAGTTTTACCACCCTCCAGACTGGCAACTCTGTGCTCCTTGGGATGGGGAGACAGTACCAGAGTCATCCCCGTGGCCAATGCTATACACAGGGAGTGAGCATGTATACCATACCCTAAAGCCTGATAGCAACAATAAATTTTGAAAGGGTATTTAATTCAGCCCTGTTGCTACTACAAGGTGAATAAGTACCACTCACCTTTAAATATGGGTGATTGCAACAAACTGGCACAGATTTATATCTGCTCCAAGTAGACAAGGTACTCTAAAGTGCTAATGTCTGCCCTGGGACCTTTTCAGTAAGAAGTACACGAAGACACAGGCTTCAGACTTGTGCCGGTGAGAAGAGGAAGGGTCCGTATGTCAGTGATTCTTGCTGAACTGGCTCTTGTAACAAAGTCGGGAGGAAGAGTTTGATTTTTTTTTTTTTTTTTTAATGTTTTGCTACATCTCTAAGTGCTTCTTCTCTTTCCTGGAAAAACTCAAGGCGATCGTTGGAGCAGTAACCCAGAAAGGGCACATCCCAGTCTCAGCCATGGTTACCTACATCATAGGAATGGTAAGTTCTGGTCTCCCAAAGCCACCCAGAGCTACCTGCTGTGATGGGATGGGGTTAATTGTGAAGGACTGGTGTCTGCCCCACTTCCTGGTCTATCAGCTGAATACAAACATAGCAAGTCAGAGATGGACATCCAGAAAGACAGTTGCTTATACAAACCAAAGGGTTTCAGCCAGAAAATAGTACAGAGAGGCCAGAGTCCCAAACAACCTGATAGAGCATGTGGTAAATGGGCTGATGAAATGGAAAGAAGGAAAAGGGTTCCCAAAGCACCGAAGCCCCACGAGGGAGGAAAAGTCAGAAAGCAGGTAACACTCCTGAGAGTCAGGCCAGCCGTAAGTGAACCCAGCTCACGGGCTCAGAAAAGCAGAGCTGTAACACGTACTGAGTGCCAAGATTAAGTGAACCCAGCTCACGGGCTCAGAAAAGCAGAGCTGAGCGCCAAGATTTGCTCAGCTAATATATGCCAAACACTCAATAAAACAGCAGCTCTATTTTTTTTTTTTCCCCACTGGATGAATAGTCTTTTCTATCAGGATGCAATCAGGAGCCCAACTCCAATGTGGCTGGGATAGCCTTTCCTCTGATTAGGAACCTGGAAATCTCAGCTCAGCCAAGTTTCTTGCTTGCAGGGAGATTGCTTATAACAGCCCAGCAGATTAAATACAACAAGCATTCACTGCAAGGCAAAACCAGAGCTGCTGCTTGCCTGTTCATACAGCTGCAGTGCATTTTAGTTGAGAGAACAGAGCAAAGGATCATTCTTTCACTGGTCCCTTAAAATTAAAAGTACGCAACTCCTTTCCATCACTCATTTCCATCCAAATTTAAAAGACTGGAGGTGTTCATTTCTTTCTGGAGTCCGGGCAAAACAATGGGGACTTGTCACCTCCACACGTCTGCACTTAGGACTTGTCCACGTGTGACTTACACAACCACTGCAATAACATGGTGCAAAAACAAAAGTCTATCCTAACACTTGATAACCAAGCCTAGGAGGGTACAGCTCATGAAACAGCAGGGCCAAAACCTGAAACAAGGATCTGCCCAGGACATGGGGAAGAACGGAGAGGAAGATGCAGTGCTGGAAGCACTGGGTTCCTGAAGCTAATAGCAGCATGTATGCAATCTAGACAAAAAGCTCTACATGTTGCATTCCCATCGAGTAATTAGTGGGAGGTTTAGCTTTCTGTATTTTTAAGGTTGTCCTGTACCTTGCTAGAATACGGCTTGCTAGAGGGGTATGTCTCCTACAGATCCACAGTAGAGGATGTCTTAATCCACTCAGCCTTGGCAAAACAAAGCTGTATACTAATGATAAAAAGCAGACCCGAGCTGAAAGACGGGACCACTGTGAAAGCCGCTGTCTGAAGTCCAGGACAGAAAAGCAGAGGTCTCAGGTCTCCATCAAAAGGGGCTACTTCCAAAGTGCCTCCTACCTTCTGGACAGTAAAGCAGTAACTTGCAGACCAACCACGTCTTTGAGAAAGTCTGAAGCCTCCACTACGAACACCAGACAAGCCCCAGATAGTTCAGCCAACCCTGTGCTGAAGACATTCACAGCCAGGGAATTAGCTAAATGCAGTTTAACTTTTTTGCCTGCTTAATCTAGAGCACTTTTAAATCCCTATATATCAATCCAAATTGCCAGAGGTATTTTAAACCTTGAGACCCCAAGATGCTAAACACTGGTTAAGAAAGCAATTTTAAATATACAAATCTAGTTTCCTTCAGTGTTTAAGTGACTGTGAATGAACTGCTCATCCATCCTTGCTACCAGCTCTTGCTAGAAGGAGGATTCATCCAGCTCCATCTTGCATGTGACAACTGCTTAAAATACTGAGCTGAATCAGCAGATCCTGTCCTGGAGGAACAGGTAACCCTGCCCTGAACCTCTGGGTATCACGCAGCCTTAATTTGTCTCTGCAAATTAAGGGCCAGAAGCAGGACAGAAACAGAACAATTAATAAGCTGGCATAAACTGCTGGATTTTGAGGCCTGGTATGCCTGTTCCAAAAGGCACGTTCAAAGACACCTGGGCTAAAGGATTGTTCCTTCAAGCACAAGAAGTAATAGAGTAAACCCTCTGTTTTTCTCCTGGAATTGGTCAGAGCACTGTCCATCAGCCCCTGGCCAGAAAAGCACACACACATCCTAATTAAAGGCAACATGTAAAAGCCCAAAGCAACAAAAGTAGAGATTCATTCATGGCATTTGGCAAGTGACAAAAATACAGAAGCTTTTGGTAACAATTCTTTGAAGGGAGAAGTCCTCTCAGACCGGTCAGGTCAGAGCTCTCAGGCTTCCAAAGCCCAGCTTTCTGGGAGCTGCACTCAGCCCATTTTGGAGGGGGGTGGGGGGGAAGACGAAGACAGTCCTTAATTCCATCAGGAGACTTCCAGGAGTTCTCCCACCTCAGGGAAAAGGAAATGAAAGGAACATTTTTGTTCAGTTGTTCTGAAGCAAAATAAAACCAACCACTGCAGCAGCGAGACAGCTATCACTGGAGTAGAGATCTTCAAAGCCCTGAAATAAATAGCCTTGCCTCTAGCTTCCAGCTGCGTGGGATTGCTTTATACCACCTTATACAAAACCAAAAGTAAAATACCTCCTACAAGTTATCGAAGAAGTGGAATTAAGCTTGCCCATAGGATTAGGCATTGGCACCTAAACTCCTCATTCTTTGGTACCTTCAGCAAACCTCCAGGTCCAATTCAGCCCCAGGTTGGTTTTCTGAAATGGTAACGAAAGCAGCTTCAGCAAGATCAGAGTTCGACCATAAAACCTTCCTTCCTTAATAGATCAACCCCTGTTGCCTCTGACCGGCTTGATACCCACAACAGCCACTTGGCCTGCAGTAACTGAGCAGCTTGAGTCCGACGAGGGGACAAGGCAAAGCCTGGGGAAGAAGGTCAGTTGTGAAACAGTTTGACAGAGAAGAAGGAAGAGAGAAAATGTGGGGCAATATACCTTCCAAAGGAGATTAAAAGAATCAAGGCTTCATGAAACCAATTCATGATCTAGACATTTTTGTATATGTACAGATGTTACTGTACTTGGAATGGCATAACACTAAAATCCATTGCATAGGGAGAACAGCAAAGCTTTGGAGATAAGCACAAAGTACAGCGCTGCAAACTCTTTAAAAGCCAGTGGAGCACACCTCCTCCCGGGGGTGGCCAGCTCTAATTGCCGCATTGCTTCCCAGTAATGATAGGGGGAAGACAGTCAGGACAGCTGCAAAAAGTAAATGAGACTTCTCAAAGGGGAAAAAAAGGAAAGAGAAAATAGCCAAGATCTTTTTACCATGCTATTTGTGACAAGAGCCATCAAAACACGGGAGTCGGAGATGGACAGTTGGGGAGAACAGTCAGGATTCGACAAAACAGGTCAGACGGCATGAAATCAGAATGAAAATTAACATTTGTTGAAAACGTTACTTAGTCTTTTGCTTTGCCCTAGAGGTACCTCTGCGTCACACGGTAAATACCCCATTCTGCTGCCCAGGTGCTGGCCAAGACCACTCCTTTCCTGAAGGCGACTGCCACAGCTCCAAAGCAGGGTGAGGAAGGGACACCATCTCTTTTCCAGCTGGTGAACCTGGGGAAGAGGAGCTCCCTCCCGATTCCACCTGTCAAAGCGAGCGTGTCTTGTGCTGCTCACGGTCGTGTATGGTAGCATGGGCAATTGCTCATGGGCTTGTCAGAGCCACAGCGGAAGCTAAATCCAAAGCTCAGTCACCCTAACCTTCCTCTTCTGCTCTGGTTTCACAGAGGTAATCCAAGTTTTGAAAATAACTCCACACGACTCACCTTTTGTGCCAGCGATCCCATCTTCATTAGGGTTTGCTCTCTTTCCTTAAGAAAAAAAGGAAAGGACAGGGGGGAGACTGAGCAAATTGTTTCCCTTCCGCGAGGAGCATTTGCTCAGCCCTCCAGCACTGGGAGGCAAATTATCTTTTGGTGAAAGGGCACAGAGTTCAGCACAGTTCTGCTAGCAAAGAGCTTGGCCCAGGTCTCCCTTCTTGATTCCTGCTTTCTAAGAAGCATCCCATTGCTGAGCCAGGGTTAAAAAAAAATAAATAAATAATAAAAGGGGCACCCGCACAGCTGAGGAGACCCAGGCTCCCACTCCCTCCTCCTGCCTTCCACAGCAGACCTAACACCCAGGAAAAATAAGATCTGGGAGTCATCAGGCATAACATCTCATTTATTCCTTACAGCTGCCCCTGTTCTTTCCCCCATATCATTATGGTCAAAATACATGGCAATTACAGTCCCCCCTGTGGGTACATTCTCCACAAGGTTTTGAAGTGCAGCTCTGAAGCAGAGCTCTGTCTAAACAGAGCCAGCTTTGAGATCTGCATCCCAAAGCTCAGTGGGAAGCAGGCAAGCCAAGTCCTTGACAAAACGTCAGTCTTCCCTGACAAGCCACCTAGGACACAGATATCCGTACCCTCTGCCCTGTGCTCTAGCAATTCCCTTCGTCACATCAAAGGTCTGCGATGTCCGACGGTGTAATTCGGCAAATTGCTCCCTCTCATTGCTTTACAGCACTCCTGTTGTCACAGTATTGCCTCCAAAGCTTCTCATTTCCCCTACAGAACAAGGTTACCCCAGCATTTAAACATCAGACAGCAGGTTTACCTGACGCTTTACAGTCAGCTAAGGCGCAGATCAAGCCCTGCAGAGTCTATGGTGCTATGGGAAGCTGGTGGCTACGGTTCAGGTAGCTGTGCATTTAGACAAATCCCTTCTCCAGGCACAGCCTCGCCCCACCTGCCGTAGCCCCTCGCACTCAGTTCCCTGGTCCTGAAGGCCCATTTTCCGTTGGCCCTCTGAGTCCCAAACTCCAGAAGTTCCCAATCTCCCCTTTCTCCAGACCTCCATGTGCCCAGGCACTTTGCAGTTCCAAGCATTTGAAACTATCATTATCCACTCAAATCCCTGCTTTACTGCCTGGACTGCGCTCCATGCCCCTGATTCAAGGGGACACAGATATCCCCTTCTTTTACTGCTCAAGCATCCCCAAGTAACCGACCAGTACCAGGCTCACATCTGTTCTAGAGAGCCCTCTTCTTTCCCCCAGCTTGCTATAGCCACTTTTCTAGCTCCCCTAGAGAACAGAGTTCAGCCAAACGCATGCAGCTTTGCTCGTTTTCTTTTGGAAAGAAGTAGCATCCCAGATCCAGGGGTGATCCCACACCTTCCACAAGACCAGCTGTGCTGTGACAGTCCAGAACTAGATGTCCGTACCACACTAACACAGTGGGTATCTAGTCCCCAACTAGTACCCCTGGCACACAGTAGTAACAGACAGTTCTTAAATAAGTAGATATTTCGCATTTCTTCTTCGCAAGGAGGGATGTGTTTTTATACAACAGCTTTCCAGCCAGCTCACTACAGCAGATCAGTGGCTTACACTTGACTCACTTCCCAGCACTTGCTGCCAGATCACGCTAGGAACAGATTTCCTGGGTCAGAACAAACAGAGCCAGGTAAGATTCATTTGCTTTTAATGTCCTGCCTCAATAACTCCTTGTGTGAGGACTGCATGGTTAAAAACTGATCCCGGGTTTATGTTACGGGATGTCCCACTTGGGCTCACAGATGGGTAAGCAGCAGAGGGTATCACCGATTTCCAGAGTTGTGGCTGCCCTGACCAGGTAGCAGACTCTGCAACAAGCACCATAATAGCATAAGAGAGACAATCCCTGCCCCAGAATAATCATGAACTATGTTATCAGCATGAATCCAGATGAAGACATCTAGTTTTCGCCATGAACTACCTTATCATTAAGGAGCACAAAAATTGAGCAGACCAACTTCAGACAAAAGGCCAAGACTAGAAAGGAACACCGTAAGGACACAGTCAGAGTGACCCTGGCTGTAGTGAGGGAATAAAAAAAGTCAGATAGAAGCATAACACCTCTTCCATTTAGTTTCCAGAAATCCTCAACAACAGAGAATGATTCCACTAACCAAGTGCTTTCCTACACGCTAACTTCTGCAGCTAGGGACAATGCAGCTGTGCATTTGAGTATATGCACACTCAGTGTGTACAGGCTTGTAGTTGAAAGCTTTGCATCCTTCTCTCTTCATTGCTGTTGAAACATTTTGACTTCCCAACCCTAAACTCTGGTTCTGCAATAATTCCCTATACAGTCAAACTACAGTTCCAGGCATATCCCATTACCTGCTGAGGATGCGATCCTGAAAGTGCAACTGTTCGCAATTCAGTTTTTCCCCTAAGAAACAATGGGATAGAGAGGAATGTGTGCAGGCACTTCTGAAATGCACACAACCTAAATACACAAGGATAGCACGCGTGACATGAAAGATGGAGAGACAGAAGCAAGACCACTGGGGTTGTCAGCTGCCAATTCAACACCTGGTAATGACAAAAGTAGTAAGGGAGTCTCTAACTGCTTTTAAAATACCAAGAAATAACTGCTTACTTGCCTGAAGTTTAGAGTGGAAAATCCCTTTATAACGCAAAATTAAACTTCATGACGTACTGGTGACCCTGTCTGACCCATCTTCAAACAGATCACCATCTGAAAGATCTCAGCTGCTTCACCTGCGAGACTGAACACCTGACAAATCTCTCGCTGCCAGTGGTCCTGCCGCCTCCTCCGATACATTACTTTTTCTTCATCACCTTCAGATGCCTGCTGCTCACCAAGGTCAATTAAGGATGAAGGAAAACAGGACAATGACAACAGTAACCAGAGTAGGGTATTAAATAACTGACAGCAGAGCTCTGAAACAGAAGTGACAGATAGCGAGGTGTTACCGTACACAAGCCTTCACAATGCAAACACAGTATAGACAGGGTAATAATCTGCTCCCCAGGACTGGAAAACCCAATCCCCTCAGCAGCAGCACTACTCACACCTGCAAGCTTCCTTCCAGAAGTTTTAAGGAGAGAAGAGCTTCACCTTGATCCAGATCCAGCCCACCTCTGAGTTGTACTACCACTTTGAGGTGTTCCCTCTGCTACGGCGCATTCTCAGCATCAAGGCACAACAACCGAGACCATCATACATGCGTGCAAGGTTGGGTGCAAGGCATCCAGACATACTATTCCAAACAAAGCCGCAGAGCAAGAAAGTCTGTCTTATCCTCAGAGAGCTTGCAATAAGCATTAACAATACTTGCGCTACCACTTTTCCTACTTCAAGGAATCTTTCCCATCCCCACAATCTGCTTCACTAAGTAGAAGATACCTGCTCTGGATCAACCCCTCCTTATTATCTTCCTTCTCCAGTGCTGCCAGTTCCAGGTTGGACATCATTGCTCTCCAGTCATGACTTGTTTTAAAAGTGGTTTTTTGGTTTTTTACATTCTTTTTTTGCTGTCATATTTTGTGCTTCTAGGTTTGTGTTCTCAAATTCTTCTTAGCAGTTACAGGCACTAACCAAAAAAACCAAAACAGAACAAAAAGCTCTCCTAATCATAACACAAATAGCCAGGGGTTTCATGAAAAGTCCGATACTGAAAGAGAGTGAGGAAGATTTGAAAGACTGTTCTTCTGCAGTTCAAGCAGAGTCCTCAAAAATAACACAGCAGAACTGTGGAGGGTCCCATCAAAACATGCAAAGCCGTAATTCATGCTTTGCTTTTTTTTTTATAACCCTCAGCTTCACATGAAGATCAGAGTCCCTACCCACGCCTGCCACACCTCCTCAACAGAAGCTTTCAGATATACATACCTCTTCTACTTGGTTTGCCAGCGAGGCCCATCATGGCACCCTGCCCCGTTTCCGGGGGGCCAAAAATGAGCATATTGATTTGTCCATGCTTATCACCCAAGACTGCATTGCAGAGGCACGGGAAGGCTTCTTGGTATAGAGACAGCTCCTCTGAAACCAACGCATCTTGCACCAAGAGAGGCTAGGCCTTAACATTTCAGTAGGAACCAAGATTTCATGTGTTGGCCCTATTCCAAAAACTTATGCTTCTTACATCACATGCACTAGAATCAAGCAAATCATTACGGTTTAGCTAATTTTTTCTGCTCCATATCTCTCCACAGGCATAAGAAATAGGCTTCGGAATGTGAAATGGAGTCTCTGAAGTTTCTGCAGAGCTTCACTTCCCAAAACCCAAATATTTACATCCACTAGCACCAGCTGCCTCTTTTCTTTTCTCCTCCATTTCATTTCCGGATGCATTGTTGGTGCATCTGCTCTATTAATTAAAACTGATTTACACAAGACAAAATTGAATCCTTAATACAACCCTTCAGTGGAAACCAGTGACATCTGAAATTGCACTTACGTCTTCCAAAATTCCCATGTGCCATTTTCTCACCTTTGCTGCTTGAAAAGTGTTTTGCTCTGTTCAAGTCCATAGGGCATTCCTGTAGCTGAAAACAAAAAAATAATTCAGCCTAACCTAATTCTCCTGACTTGCTCCTAGCTCCTGCCATCAATGACTAACATGGTGGGGGTTGAGGGGAAGGCAGGTGTTTGGCTATTTGCTTTCATGATGTGACCATTTTTCAGGCTCATCTTTAGGAGAGCAAGGAGTGGTGATGTAGTTTGGCTTCTGACCCGAGCTGACCTTACAGTGCTCAGCAAGGCATAAAACAGCACATGACTGGTAAAGCAAAGCAATACAACAGATCCGAGGAGCAAGCAGCTTCGCCACTGTGCATCACCACCACCGCAGGTGTCGTCCTTCCTCAGAAGAGAGTTATTGGCCTCCGACTCGCGTTTGCCTGTTGTTAGTAATCCGGTGGTAACTTTAGGTCAGGAGGGTTACTTAGCAATCCTTGCCTTTCATTGTCACAATATCTATAAGAACTTGACATCTTCCAGACATGGTTCAGAAGGGCTTGAGGCGGGAAGGGGAAGAGAAGAACATAGACAGCACAGTCTCAATTTGTACTCCCTCTGGAAACAAGACTAAACCCTCTGCAAACCACAGTTTGTCCACGTTTTTCCCAGTTCCTCCTATACCTGAACACTCTTCTGTGACCCTAATGGCTATTTTGACAGAACTTAGCCTTTGTGGCTGATGTATCATGCAGAGGGCAATCTCAGTCCCTGCATCTTAATCCTGCCTTCAATTTAGTGTCTGCTGTGAAAAGCCACAGAAGTGGAGTCCTTAAAACCTCATCTACCTTCAGGGGGGAAAAAAAAAAAAAAATATACAAGTTGGCTCTAAGAGCAGATGGCGTCTAAAGGAAATTATGGTAATTAAGCTTCAGAGTTGTAGATTTCCAAGGGACTACTTCACTCCAGCACCAGACATCCAGGCCAGTGCAGCAGTTATTAAAATTATAAGCTTCACCACATTTTATAAGCAGTCTTCATTACTTCCACTCATGCTCCTGAGACTGCTGCTGTCAACCGTTTCCTTCAGGAAGCAGTTCAGGTCACTTCAAAACTGTGTGATGTGACGAGTAAAGTCAGTTATTGAAACTTAAGTAGGTATGTTTTCAGCCACTACGTGTGCTTCGACCCAAACCTGTTCTGAGGTCTATTACACATGCTAAACACATTTTTTTATCAGGATCACACTAGAGGACTCTGAACAGGCCTGTAACTTCTGTGCCAGCTCCACTTTAGCAAACCCCACTGTCCCAGCATCCAGCCTAATGGGCAACGGCTGTCCTGTCCCCTCTGTAACCCACTGAGAAACTAGTCAGACTGAATTTCACACTTGAGCCTAACCCTCTTCCTACAAACCTGCCCTCCCCAGGTGTTTGATCAAGTACAGTTGGGATCTGGTCTCCGTTTTCTCACACAGAGCAGTGATACTCAATCCACGTGGAAGGTGCGGGAACTGAAAGCTGGACAATACCCAGAGCTTTGAACAGGTTTCCAAGTCTGAAAAATGTATTTAAGTACAGAACTTTCACAAAATTAGTCACATAATTAAGAGCCAAACCACTTAAATGAATATAAATTTATGGGCTTATATACCCTGTTTCATAATGGAAACAAAGCCAATTTAGGTTTTATTCAGTGCCAGTGCTATTAACCGTGCACCTTAGGGATAGCTGTACTTCTCTATAAATCTAAATTTCATTAACACACACTGAAATCAATTACTTTGTGATTTATAGTTAAGGCCATAGTACTGACAGTCATTAAACACCCGGCCTACTCTGGTACTCCACGCGAAGTGCAAGCTAGTTGAGGACTAGCCTCTCCAGCGTTCCCACAGAGCAGAGAAGTTTTTGAACCAGCTCTCCTCTCTCAATACATTAGCTGGATCCAGGTCCCTTTCAGTTCGTGCTAACGCTCAATGTCAGTTCCAAGAGATGCACGGCTGCTATGTGTTTTTCAGGCGCGACAGCAAGCCTCCGCTGCTAAACGTCACCATTTCCACCAGCCAGGAATCCTATCGCCACCCCAGTACTAGGAGCACTAACCCCAAACGCATCCTGTGCTACTGATCTATTCCGCGCTGACCTCTGTGTACAGTCTATGCGGCTTGCAGCGTGGTTTACTCAAGCTGCATAGCTGGTACCTTCTATCAGCGTTGCTGCAGTAATGAAGGCAGGCAGGCCCGGCTGCTCAGATGGCTCCCGTGATTCAGATATCCCCAGCAGCAGCAGTCCTGCCCCAGACCCGCACTCCTCCGCTGAACACTCGTCTGTCAGAGAGCATCATTATTTGAGGGAACGTGTAGCTATTCAGGAGCCACCTTGGAGTTCAGTTTAATTGTGACCCCAAGACAGATTTCATTCCATTTCAACTCAACAGCATTGAGCTGTGCTCTGTCATCAACCTGGGGCAGTCAACTGATTACAAAGCAAGTATTTAATCACCTTAACTCTCCAGAGACTTAAATTAAGGCACTTCACCACCACAGGCCCTTCATTCCTTAGTCTAATTGAGGTTTCATTACCGACTGGCTACTGGGTCATTGTTTTGAGGCACAAGTACCTGACAGCTTAGGACCTAGGGGTACTTCAGCATGAGCTTTCATTTATATCAGGCGGCATTCATCCATTCATCTCTTAGCTATACAGATAATCATCTCTGGCTTCAGCAACAAATAAGATTTGGATATCGATTCACTTGTCTCTGCTATCCCCCGATTTAGACAAATCAATTCTTCAACAAGCAACAGCCATCCTCCTTTAGTAAAGCACTATGAAGATGGACTTTAATAGATGTGTTCAAGTTTCCTATGGAGGAAAAATATTGTTTTAATAAAAGAGGCCACTAACTGTGGTGCACTAGTTCAAGTATGAGTTGTATTACAGGTAAAATTTCATCTCCCCGGTCTCGCTGGGGGACACTGAGAACGTGACACAACACAGTAAAAGAGAATTTGCTAAAAATATCCGTTCGGCCAGGGAGAGAGCTGATTTGCTTTGTGCTCAGTGATTTGGCTTAGCTTTCAACACCAACTATTTAAACTCAAAAGCTGGCAGGCATGCTAGCATATTAAGATCTATCAAAATTCAAATAAGATTTATAATCAACATAATGTAGTGTATAAATTGACTTTAAGGACTGAAGAAGTCACATATGCAGTTTTTAAGGGCTATAGCAGCAAAATGAAGACATCCACATTTTCACTTTACTTTCTAATCTGCCACTTCATATGTTTTTAGGCACTGTTTTTATACTGTTATATTGGGAATGCAAATATTTCATAGAACTGTTTAGGAGTTTGAATACAATTCTGAGCACTTACATTTCCTTATAATTCAGTAAAACCACATGAAACAATATTTCCACCAAAATCAACCTGACAATCATTCTAACGGGCTCTTCCAACCCAGCCCCCCATTTCAAAGACCATTCACTTCCAAACTCCTCGCATCCCCCAAAGTACATTTTGACATTAACAGCCAATGCTTACAGTCTAGAGCTTCAACAAAACCAAATGAGACAACACTGCCCTGCATTTCAACATACATTCAACGTCACTTCTAGTTTAAAGATTTCCCCAGCATAGACCTAGTAGCTGTAAGGAAATTAAGGTATCGGAACAGTATTTCTTGTGTCATCTCATACCTCTAGGACACAGAACGGTTTTCCCCAGCTCCCTAATCTGGAGTTCACTTACAAAGCAGAAAGGCAATGAAAAAAAAAAAATGTTAGCATTAATAATTGCAATCAAAATTAGTTAGCAAGCAGTCTCAAGATATATCGGACAGCCAAGCCAAAGACAACCAGCCGGAACCCTTGTCACTACAGCAGAGCCAACCCTGAGGAACAAGGCACACAGCTTTTTCTTAATGATACCATTCCGTGAAGGCAAGCACTTAGAATGAAAACATTTGGATAAGGATTAATAATAGACTTTGCAGAGAAAAGTACAGTGTATAACAGCCTTGTCCTACCAGAGCGGCTGTCATAGCCAGAAGAAACTGAAGATCCTTAAGACAAAGTCCTTGCTGTTGAAGTAGGTTACAGCAACCACGCAAGGGGACATAGATTGTAAAGCTCGGTGACAAGGCCAAGGGAACTGTGTGCAGGCCTCCGACACACTGCTTTGACCACGTTTGCAACCAAAGTCTCTCTTTGAACTGGTAAGCAGCAAAGGTAAAGACAGTTAAAGAAAGCGAGAACCAAAAACCACCCCCACTGAACAGGCTGCCCCAATGCCTGTGAATTCCTGCCATGAAACATGGCAAGATGAGGGAACCGTGGCTCAAAAAAGTGAACTATTAAACCTCCCCAGACTTCTCCCTACTGTGCTTCATTGTTTTGTTCCATGGTTGGTAAAGAAACACATAAATAGAGACATTTACAACCTAAAATAAATTACTTTATTTTCTCCAAATAACATTTATTTTCCTTTTTAAAAAAAAAAAAAGTCTTTTAACACTCATTTGGAGACCAAACGAAAATATGCAATAGCCATGTAAACCAACATCCCTTCATCTACTTAGAAAAATATATACATCCTTGAAAACAAAAGCACACATGGATTAGTTACAAAGCAAAAGCTTCATGGCTGTACAATCCTGGGGGCTTCCACACACGCAAACATGAACATCCCCATGCATACAAGAAAGGCAGCACCCAACGGGTGACCTGTTTATTCAGGTGGTTATGCGTCAAAGCCTTTTTTTTGTTTTGTTTTTTTAAGAATTTTAGCAAGGAAAGGCTAGCAAATCCCGTCAGCTGCATGTTATATTAGCCTCTCCTGGCTGGCAGCAGTGTTTCCTGCGTTGAAATGCCTCCTAAAGGTTCTGCTTGTTATAAGCGTAAGTGTCTACAGCCACCAGCTAATTCTTTTGGCAAACCTCATTCTTAAGACTTGAAATCAGCTCTGGACCCATGAGGAGACACAAGAGAGGGCTCGATGGCAATCCAAATCATTGCCTAAAGAGTAAGCAATGAACAGCCACAGGCTGAGCGCTTTTCTGGCATAAACAGCTCCATCTGATCTTTCTGTCAAGTGACTGAAGTGCACAAAGAACTGGAACTAAGGATATCAGCATGGCATTCACGAAAACCATTGCACAAATAAGATGGAAAAACCATTGCCAGACTTTGGCAAGGAAATTTTAACCTTAGTCTTCGCTCACTAAAGTGCTAAAAAAAAATAAGAGACTGATATTCAAAGGCTACAAGGTGAAATTTAGAGGCTCTTGTTTAAAAGTGAGAAATGGGGGCAAGTACTGATAAACAAACCCATTTCATACCACCCAAAATGGTAAGACAAGCTACACAGGATTTCCGCCACTTCCCCATTAAGAACTAACACGCTGAAAATCAAACGTAAATTAGAGAGATGCCAAAAGACAGTTTTTACGGATGGTAACAGGGGGCTATAAGGCTCTGAGGCTTCAGCTTACTGGTCAGCCCTTGCTTCCAGTGCATCAAGGACTTGATGTGATTCTGCATCCTAAAGCACCCAGCTCAGTGGCCAGAAATCAAGGCGTGTTTTTCTTTTCTCCTACTTTCTACATATGCAATATTAATCCCTTCCCGTTAAGTCCCAAATTGTTTTTCTAACAGAATACAATGCTGCTACATATTCTACTTTTACGACCAGTAATTTGACAGATCCAGCTTAAATTAAGATGAATAGACACCAATTAGTACCGTTTTAATAGACTACCGGATTTCATACTATAAATCTCATTATGTTTTGTATAATTAAATTGGAAAGCCAGTGGCAAGAACACATACAATCTGCGCACATCCAAATGAATCTGAATACAATACAAAATCAGTAGAAATAAGTAACAAGTCTCTTAACTTTAATGGAACTCAACTTAGAAAAAAATAATCAGCATTTTCACTTAGTGGAGTACCCAATTCATTCAACCCTCATGCAACTGATTTCAAAATGTTATGCTGGCTTAAAACAAAAGAACCAAAAACTTTCAGAAAAATAATGTAGCTCATAGCTAATCACTGGGCCTAGGTATCAGTCCTTCATTGGAAACCTGCAACAGCAGGGCTGCAAAACTAAATTTACCTCAAGTTTGCATGAATCTCGATCACACGATAACCAACTTATTCTTCTCCACCCCTTCTATTTTCCCCTGTGCGAAACCTTAAGTTCCTAATTATGAAAACCAATACCCAGTTCATCTTCAAACAGGTAAAAAAAAAAAAAAACACAACAAAACTTAAAAGCAGCCAGGATACTGAGACACTTCATCAGGTGTCACCCAAAATCAAACTGGCCAAAAACTGACAGCCTCGATGAAGGCAGGAGACCCCCTCCACAAAGGTCAATACGTTCTTCCCATGCATTCTTGCATATTCCAAAAGTCACAACAGAAATTAAGTGTCACTTCTCTCAAAGAAATCTTTGGCCTAAAGACAGCTAGGACAATGCAGGATCATCACAAGTAAAAGGACAAGTGTCATTCCTAACTTTGAAACTCCTGCCATTAAAACAACAATAATTAAAAAAAACCAAAACAAAACACCTCTCGAAACCACATCCTTCCTTCTTAACAGAAATAGCTGCTGTCAAAGCATTTCTCCTGTCATGTCCCCATGTCTGCCGACAAACAAAAAAGCTCCAGGGCATCGGGATCCACAGGGCATGGGATTTCCTTCGGTTTAGAGATCTGGCTTTCCACAGGAGAGCTTGCACACGTTTTTTTGGGGGGTTCTTCCAAACAGATGGATTATGTTTCCCCACCAGCTCAGCTTAGTACATCTTGAAGTACACGGTCTTAACTCCTCCTCAAAGTTCTGTGACCATCTAAATGTTTTCTCCTAAACATAAATGAAAAAAGGGAGACTGATGATATGGGGAACGATGGGATAGGAGGAATCTCAAGTAAGTCTGCATAGTTCATCAGATGTACAGGACAGACCAAGGAAAGCTTGAAAAAAATAAATGCCTTTTCTCTCGCAGTCTGTCAGTCACCTCAGGATTTTACTTTACCTATAAAATAATAATTTAAAAATATCAGACTAATGTTAGTAAGAAAAACCCCAAGTTATTTAAGTACCTACTAGATGAGATGCTTCTGGCTACTCGTGCCTCCACGGCAGATTATCACAGCGTAAGCACACCCATGCACTTGAAATATCTCGTTTACCCCTGCTTTAAGAGACATCTTTTCAAATGCTTCAGCTCAGTGGGAGTTTCAGAAGCATTAATCACCTCTGAAACACTGGCAGAGACATAGGGGTGTCTTTGGTGGACAATACCTTTATCCTGCTTTTTTTTTTTTCAGATAAAGACGACTTTTACAGGTGATCTTTGATACTGTCTCATCACCCGTTCTTCTACAATATTTCTTCCTCCCTTCTTTATTCTGGTTTTTAGTATTTCTTTTTTATTCCTCAGTGAAATTAATCTGTGGCCCTGCTTGCACTCTTGAGCATACAGGTTCAAAAATGATTTACAGGAGAAGCTATTACTGCGTATATCTCCCAATCTGTAGCCTCTGTTCCCTTCCTTCCTGGTCTGAGAGAGGAAGCGTGACTCAGGCCACAGCAAAAAGAGCAAGTTCATTTAAATAAATTAAAATGGACAATGAGCAATTCCAGAAGCTTTTGTTAGGCTTCTATTTACAGGCAACTGTAAAAAGCAAGACTTTTAGAAAATGTTATGAATTAGTCAGACCTGAGCCACCAACTCATTCGCCTATCAAGTTCTTAAAAAATGAACTGTCAAATGCATTAAACTCTGCCCCGATCAACGTGGCAAGAAAGCCTATTAAATGTGCAGCACCTCCAGACAAAACAGTTTTTCAACAGTGCTTTTAATCGCTTACCAGTAATCAATTACCCTTCAAGCTCCCACATTATAGAACTCGAAGCGCTTCCAGAAGGTGACTGGTAATTCATCAGGAGACTACATTTTCCTTCTTACTAACGCCACTCTTCCGACCTTTTTCTGCGAGATCCTGCACATATCAACAGCAAAGCCGTTTTTCCTTTAAACATCTTTTCTCCCTCTGAGCAGGTTTTTCCACGTATACTACAAACTTAAAACTAAATGTTAATATACACAAGTTAGGCCTCAAAATTTAGGTCTCAAAGGAGCAATATGGAAAATAAAATTTGACTCCCTTAAAGGAACAGTCAGTTACCAATTTCATAATTTTTATCCTGAAGGGGAACCAACTGCAATCTTAACCATACTTTGCCAAGGAAAGTTATCACGTATTTCTTCAGCTTAATGCTCCTCCAGTGGTACCCAAAGCATTTCTTGATACACAGATCTGCGCACGATCATGTTTTTAGCCTGAAAAACATTTGCAGTTCCTCATTAACAGCTGCTGCCATAGACAGAGGCAAGTCTTCACTTTCACTCAGGAGTCTCAAATTATTTTAAGGAGCCATAAGCCATGTAAAAATAACATTATAACAGCCCAATCATTGATGGGGAGACAAAGCCACACAATAACCCGTCAAAAACCATACACAGCCTGCTGCTCTTCGCATAAACAAAATTAAAACCAAAGAGCATCTTTCCCTGGACACCTCTGCTACTGCTTACAGGCAGTCATTTTTAACCCAGCCTTTGTGAGACAGCTGCCTGCTCACAAGACGCTCATCCCTCAAGTCTTACATCAGGCTTGCACGCCGCTGAGCATTCTGGCCCAAACCTCACATTTTGGCTCCTACAAACCCCCGGAAAAGTAAGCAGGTGGGTCAAAACTCCCACATTTTGCTCCGCAGAAGAGGGCTGATGTCACACAACAGGGTTTTTGGGGAGAGTGCGTGTCCAGTAAAGAGCTCATTAGTTTATTCAGATGCTGCAGATACTCAACAAGTGGATGTGGGAGGCCTCGGTAACCAACGCACAGCAAAGCGGCACTAGTCCTTAGAGGCTCATGGGAGGTCAAACAAGCATCGTCTGGCCTGATGCAACAGGTATAAATCACCATACCACCTCTGATCACGAAGGCCACAGTTCTGACCTAGGTGGCACACAAAGAAGTTTGCTCAGGGAGAGCCGTGACAGAGGAGAAACAGTTTCTCCACTTCAATCACTGTCCCTCCCAAGTCTCCCGTGCCTGAGATTAAGCCTCAGGTTTCTGTATGACAGGCTGATGTGGCACAAGTGGGATCGATAGTTCAAAACATCCTCCCAACGCTAACAATATCACACCAAGGTTTTACAGTAACATTACCCTCACATTAACAATGTTTTTAACACTTTCTGCCTGCCTGTGAAACAAGGTCTAGCAGCAGCAACTTGCTCAATTCTAGAATTATTCTAAAGTGAAATATTGCTAGCGATTTGCTGCTGCTTAGCTTGCACAATCAAGTGGAGCTGTCTCTTTGCAATGGCTGTGTTCAAGTCCCATAAGAACTCCAACAGTTTGCCCTGGAGGAGAACCTCCATAGGCACAAACTGCAAAACTTGCTGGGGAGAGTCCGTGTCCAGTAAAGAGCTCATGAGTTTATTCAGATGCTGCAGATATTCAACAACTGGATGTGGGAGGCCTCGGTAACCAACGCACAGCAAAGCGGCACTAGTCCTTAGAGGCTCATGGGAGGTCGGACAAGCGAATGTGATGCATCTGAAACAGCAATGCAGTATAAAGACCAGGCCAGCTGTGAAGCGTGTAAAACAAGAGAGAACAGGCAAAATCAACACATCTCCCATTGAAAGCTGATTCAATGAATGCAGAACGCACTCCAAAAGCTGCTGCTGGTACTTTGGTTCTCCATCATAAAGCAAAGAGAAGCTGAAAGTCTGCAGCGCGGCCGAGTCCAGGAGCTTTATTTCCATACTGGGTTGGCTTTCAGTATCACAGAGGGATGGGAAGTCCACCACAAGGCACCTGAATTGGTCACTACGTTTTTCATTTAGGACTTCCTGATGACACCTGGAAAGATCAGACACTTCTGCCAATATCAGTTCCCCAGGAAGAACTTCACACGAGTGACAAGGCTGCAGCATTTGTCTGCTTTTCAACCTCCCCCCCAGCAATTCTTTCATAGCTTCATTAAGATTTTCCAAGACTTGACCATCACAAAATGGAGAACATTTTACCACAGGTAGTCTTTTTCCTTCCAAGATGTACCACAAGCTACACTCAAGGTTAGAAGATGATCCTTCCAAGAGGCACATTTTACCAGCATTATTTAAGCTATGTTCTTCAGCCCAGTGATTAAAATAGCCCTTTGCCACTTTATCATTCCATGTAAGGGTTTCCAGCATCTTCCTCTCATTGTACGTACTAAAATATCTGTTTCTTTGCCCAAACCATTTTGCATTCATGCTGCAACCAGTCTGAGATTTCTTGACAAGCCAGTTATTTCTGGCAATGGGTTTCATATGAAGTCTCTGCATGAAGAACTCTACTGCACAGTCTCTTAACTTGTTCAGTTTCGTCTGCTCTGCTTCTTCCATGTGCTCAAAGAGATGGATGTTCTCAGAGATAGTCTCTACCTGGCACTTGTGGAAGAACATGCAACACTCTTCATGTATTTTAAGAAAAGATTCTGGTAGCATATGCTGGGGAAAAAGTGCTTTGTTGACCATTTCTGTTCCAAAGTTCTGTATCATCTTAGAAAGCAGCAGGTGAATGCTTTCTCTGCCCATATAACGAAGACAAATCACATAGGCCTCCGAGTTTCCAGCTTTGCTAGTGGCTGGCTTAAAGACATGGACCTCCTCAAAAGAGCAGTTTAGCAGAAAGAGCAGATTGGTAGAAAAGTGTTCAAACAGCGTGAACATCTTCAGAACAAAGGATCCCCCAGTGCCCAGGATCATTAAAGCAGTGACTGTTTCACAGTAATGAAGGGGTGAGACAAGAGCCTCCTGTTCACCTGGATTTCCCTGGCAATCAAAGCTGCCATCAGCAGTTACCAAGTGAACTGTGGTCATGTGACTTACAAAGTTCTGAAGTCCTGTTAGATATTTCAATGTCATCACATCACCGGTGTTATCGGGGCCAAAGTACCACCAAGGCAACGTATTTGCTATAAGACGGTCATCCATGATCATCATAAGGGTGTCGTTTGCTTCATGATACGGGTTTAGAGTATTAGCTACCCAATTCCAGTCGCAAGGGGCATGGTGGGATTTCAAGTAGTGATTGAGGCTGGCTATAAAAGCTCCAGGTGCTTCACAGAGGTGGACAGAATTCAGTTCACCGTCCTGAAGAGCTTCCACAGGGAGAAGAGGAAAACCGCACAGGATCTCATGAAACTTGCACCAGGCCTGGGTGCACAGCTCAGCATTCACAGATTTCTTCACATGAGGAATTATTTTCCCCGCTTTATTGGTAAACGAGGTGTGCTGATGCCATTCGTCCAGGTTCTTATCACTCAGTTGATTCTTCACTTCATTCATCGAGTCCTTCAGAGCCAGGAGCGAGTTGAATTCCTTGTGATCGCATGTAAAAGCCTCACTGGGATCTGGTAGCTGCCATTCATTATTCACTGGCTTAGCGTAAGTAAATTTCTTTGCAAAGAGCTTCTCAATTTCAGAAAGAATTTCAGGACTGAACTTTTCAAGGTTTGTAGTCTGGTCAACATAAGGCTTCTTACATTTGTTCATTCTTGGATTGATTCACAATCTGGAGAACAGCAGGGGAGAAGAAACAATGTCACTCCAATCACAAGTATATATAAATAAGCAAAGCTTTTTTTTTTTTTTAAATAAAAATGTCTCCTGCTTAAGCTCTGTATTCGAGAATGAGAGAGAGAAATGCTTCACGGAATCACATACCAACGAGGAAAATAAATGAGGGCTATCCTGACTGAGGCTATTTGGAAATGGGGAGGTTCACAGGTTCAATCACCCTTCATGCTATTTACGTAGAAAGAGAAGAAGAGTTGGCTGCTGCTTTGGCTCTTCACTGACCTCCAAATACTCTGCTCGCTATATAGGTCTAAACACTTAAATACAACTATCTCCCTCGGTCACAAAAGAGAACATATCACAAGCTATACAAATTAACCAAGCGGCCCAGAAATCTTTCCATCTGATTATGGTAGTATTTATCCATCTCTCTCACAGCATGAGGAGTGGGGAGCTACAAGCAAAGGCAGCTTTGAGAGGGAGCACAGCTGTTCCTCCTATTTCCTCCTAACTCACAACAGCTAACCCTCGCACCTCTTCCACCAAACCCACTGTGATGCTGGGAGAGCTCCCTCACTGGCATCCCCCGGCACCCTTTAGCTGAAGAGACCCTGGTGAGAGGTTTCACGCCAGCCTGCAAGCAAAACCCCTCTACTTGTGCTCTCAGCGTTACAGCTCTCTGCCAGACCACTGCAAATCCTTACACCTAGCTTTCCCTACTGGAAAAAGTGACAAATCTGAAGTGAGAAGAGACTTTCTTGCATCTGAGATCAATGCTAACTCATGCTTGATGTTAAAGTAGAAAGTAGTCCAGAGTGTTGTGCTCTGAGTGGAGAAAGGCAGACTAACACAAGCATACTCTGCACAAAGCTAACGAGGCTGCTGCCATCTGCTCCAGTGCACAGCACAAAGCACACAAGGCAGAAGTTAGGTTCATTAACCAGAAATCAGCCAGCCAGCAATCTATTCAAAATGAAGATGTTCATTTAAGCAAAAGAATTTAATCAAAATTACCACAAGACAGGAAATCCCTCAGTGTATCATTTTAACCATCCCATTCCCTCAGAAGCAAAATACAATGATCTTAAGTGTTACAAAACAGTTTAGTGTGAGAAAATATTGGATTAAAATTGAAAGTGTCGAAAAACTTTGGAAGCAGACAGGACAAAGAATGGCTAACCTAAACAATTCACACTTCCCCTTGAATCCGTGTAGCATCTCAGGCCACAGCCCCATGAGCACAGCTGTCTCCTCTCAACCATCAGCCCTCTGAGGAGAAGCACATGGTTAAGTACATAGGGGTGAAGTTTCACCTCATTTTCCCAAGTCGACTGCCTTTTGAGAAGTGTAGTTAGTTTCACTTTCCTTTATGCAGCTGTACTTTGGCTTTAATCTAGTCCTTTCTCAGTACAGGTGCTGAGGACAAGGGGAAGACTCAGGGAAACACAGGAGCATATTGTGCCCTGAACTAGTTTTACTTCATTTTTAAATACCAACTATGAGCACAGCCTTTTAATTACAGCTCACACCAGCAAATCCCGAAACAAGCTATCGTCCAAAGCATGACAAGGAAACAGGCAGGCAGTCACCTGCTTTTTCTTTTTTATAATTATTTCCAGTGCCCATTGGCCTGGACTCGATTCAAGGCTGCTGAAGGGCTCTGGGCTCCTCCCTACCCCGCAGCTCCTCACACATCCCAGCGCCGGGGGAAAGCCCGCGCCCCGCACACCAGCTCCCTCTCGGATCAGCCCTACCCAACAGCCAGCCCCGACACACGCTGAGGGCTCACAGGGCCGCGGCGCCCCGGGGAAACCC
>NW_008794457.1:1787761-1812603 GCF_000699145.1 Aptenodytes forsteri | reverse complement strand
CCTCGCTCCGCGGCCCGGCCCGGCCCCGCAGCCTCGCCCCGGCCGCTCCCCGCCGCTCTGCCCTCTCCTCAGCGGGGCGCTGCAGGCACCTCGCCCCGTGCCAGGAGGGCTTTTATTTATTTATTTGTTAAATAAATAGGGGATTTTCAGCAGGGGAAGGCCTGGAGTGCCACCCATCGCTGTTACTACTGGGAGAGGGTGAGGAGCGGCGAGGCCCCACATTGCCCAAGCGAAGGCTGCTCGGGCAGGGTAGGAAGCAGGTCGCCCGTTCAAGGCCGTTTCATTCACAGCAGCTAAAAAGCAGGCTGCTTTTCACCAGAAAACCCTGCTCATTTGAGCTGGCTGGCTTCTGCAGGGGGGAGCAGAGGAGCCGCCTCCCAGCAGCAACGCAGCCCGGAAGAAATAAGAAACATTTACTGAAGTTATTCAACTAGCACTTACCACACGATAATACTTAGAGGTTGTTCAGAGAAAAACCAGGAAGAAAGCTTTGTTGCAATCTGCTAGCAACCCACTGGAGAAGAGCTGGGGCTCAGTGCCCTGCATCTATCTGCATGAAGACTTGGGCCATCTGCCCTGCAGAGCCAGATGTAGCTGGCCGAGGAGCGGAGCCTAGCACCGTCATCTCCCGGCCCTGCAGATGCCACGTCTCAGCACAGGCTCTCCAGGCCAGCCTCCATCTCTGGAATCAGCAGTGATGCTCCTCAAGAGTTCGCTTTGGCCTCTGTAACCCACAAGCATTCACGTAGCAGACGCTTAAGAACACTCTTGCACGCGATAACGCACTTCGCTGCCCTTTCTAAATCCCCAGGAGACTTATTAAACCCAGCTTGGGTTAGCAGGAGACAAGAGCCTTGAAATATTAACAGAGCAATAGCGAGCATCCACCCATTGCGGCATCCCTGGAAATGGATGTGGAAATGTGGAAACACACATACACTTTCTAGACAGCAAAACAGCATCTAATCTGCAAGCAGAGGCAGGAAGGTCAAAGCAGATTAATTACTACAGCAGATAGGGTGCAAGCTGCTCTTGAAGTTTTAAATATTGGGGGGGATTTTCCCATACGCAGGTTAGGGCAAGAGGCACTTGCCCGCCCATTTGGGAACAAACAGCCAACTATGTAGCATAAGTTAGCAGAAATCCTTTCACTTTAATGCCAAGTTTGCTGCTATTGACTTTTGCACTCACATATTTCTCTGTGATGAAGCGCGATCCAGCCCTAAGCCAGAATGAGTTTTAGCACAGAAATTCAGTGCTGTAAGTACAAGTGATTCCAGAACTAATATAACTAGGGAAAATTTTGCTAGAAGCTAGACAATTGATAGAAAAACACTTGGCGTATCCATCTTAAAGATGTAATAACGATGCATAGGTAAATTATCTTTTCTCCTGCTCTGGGTACATTAGAGAACTTACATATTAAAAAATAAAAAAATCTAAAAACAGACACCCCCCCCCCCCCCCCCCCCCAAGCTATTTATTTGCTTTCTAAATTGAAGGAATATTGCTACAAAATAGAGGGAACCTTAAGTATAGAGAAAACTCTGTGTTACCTGCAAACATGAATACAAGACTAAAACTTAATCTTTAAATCCCTTGAAAAAAGAGAATGTATTTTTAAAGCTAAAACTGCCATATTCACCTCTGATAAACAGTATAACAAAAAGATACTTGCTGGCTGCTTCATCAGAAAGAAGTTTTGTCTAATGAGAAAGAGCTTAGGCGTGGATGGCAGATTTAGATGTATCTCTGCACTGCCTCTTCACCCCTTGATTGGCCTGTTTGAAAATCACTTTCCAATCAAGCAACATCTTTGGCTACGTAAAAGTGGGAGGGAAAGCTAGGGCAAATTAATTAAAGCAGGTGAGCAGCTAGTATGGCAGGTAGCTGAGGGTATTGTGGGTTTTCCAGGGCCTGTTGTGGTCTCTCTTTGATTGTATGGGGCATGCAGTAATGTCATGGCTAAAATCTTATCTCAGCTTAAGAGAATTTAACGTTAATGGGAATGTTGAAGATACGTTATAGTCTGAAATGCTTTCTTTTTGTGTTTATAGTAAAAACCTGAACAGAGCTTTCCTTTAGTTTTGGCTTTTTCTCCAGTATCTCCAGTAACGCTGTGATGTTTCAATTACCTTCTTCTTGTTATTCCTGTGTGCTCATACATCAGCCACAAGACTTCTACTGACTGAGTTCTGTGAACAATAGGCTATTTAAATCATTGAGTTTGAGAGTTGATTATTTTAATCTTCTCTTAAACACTTATATCACCGTTTCACGTGCTTTTAGGTTCTTAAATGTTTGGATAATATCAGCAAGGGGACAACTATACTTTGGCACGTGTGGGGAAAGTGGTATGTAAATATGACCCTTACCTTTTCAGTCATACCCTGCTAGGCTTTTACTATAGCCTGTAGCTTCTCGGTGTCACAACCTGCTGTGCTACTGAAGATAAGGCTCTCCCGAAATACAGGTGAGAACAATTCATCACTGAGCGTGCAACACTGCAAGATTCCTAGCTAAAATAAATATAAGTGAATATCATGCTTAAGAAAAATATGATGCTTTTTCTGAAATTAAACCTTTAACTCAGCTTGTGAGCTTCAGTTTCCTCCTATGTTTTTCTAAATATTTCAAGTTAAAGCAGAAATTCTAGTAGATACTCCTCTCTCCTGCTAAATAATTTCTTTTCTGTCCATGTGAGAAACTCAAAATGGGAACACAGCACTTTCTTCCTGGATTAGCCTCACTTTTTGTGGAACTAATCTTCTAATAGCTAGCTGTTCTTCTCTCCTTCTCCCTATTGGATCATAAGATCCGTGCACAGCTGTAGCAGTGAAAGCCCTGAACTGAAGTATCTGTCTTTAAAGGAGCATTGTGCAGTTAAACATCAGAAGTTAGACATCTAATTAAGAACAAAGTAGTCTTGTTCATGCCTCTGACTTTTTTTCATAGTTAAAATAGCAAAATGCATGTATAGTATAAACACGCTATGTGATGAAGTTGAGGAGTGTTGCTGGAGGGTTTGGGGGCTCTTTTAATGATATCAGATATTCAGGAAGGCACTTGGGGCGAGTGTGCTGAGCCCTGGAAGAAATTTTGTAGGTCCTACAGGACACCGGTACTTCTCACCCTGCTTATAAAGACCAGCCCCGAAAACGTGTAGTTTTGGATCAAGGCTCACCATGTTTATAGCTATTGCTGCAGGATGCAAGATGTCTGTAAGTTAGGGAGATAGCATTGGTCTCTTAAAGATGGGCAGGTTACAGCCTTTTTTTTTTTTTTTTAATTTTTTGTAAAAGTGCAGAGCAAATACCAAAGGTGAAGGAAAGGTTTACAGGGATACTTTCAGTTAATATTTTCCCCACAGGGATTTGCAAAGGCCCATCAGTTGTACAAATCCCACCTAGCTTCAGGCTTCTTGAGATCTCTAGAGGATCCTGTTGCGTGCTTACCTGTGGGTCTGGCTATGCCAGTGGGTTTTTTAAAGCTCACTGTAGGCAATTCTAGAGGAATACTTTGGATTAAAACTGAAAGGCCACCATGGGGCTTCTGAAGGGCTCAGCTGTGACTTCTGTGCTGGGGTTATGTTATGGCCCGGGTAACCTGAGTCCGTGCTGGGAGGAGGTAGCCATCCAAACGGGACTGTGAGGTTAATGCTGCTGATGTGCCTAGAACCAGTTGCACATATAGCTGAGCCCTCTCCTGCAGGGGAGAGGTGGGACTATTAAGGAGCCATTGCTACCTTGCACCCTTTGAGCCGTGTCTGGGGCTGTCTCTCATATTTTATATGTCTTGTGGCTCTCAGTAATATCAAGAAATGGGTGTGTACGAGGCTGGGAAGGTTGGTTGTCCTCAGGGCAGTGGCTTGGCATGACCTCGGGGACGAGTCCATAAGGGCTCTTGTTCTGCTTCTGGCCTGCAGTCCCAAGTCAGGCAGGTTTGCCTTTCACTTTCCTTGCTGGAGGAATTGCAACTACAGTCTGGTGTAGCGAAAGTGAATTGTGAGACTTCAGTAAACAATGACTAATGTAGACAATTAGTAAAATGATCTACAGTTGCCTAACCTTTGCTGCTTTACACAAAAAAAAAAAAAAAAATCACTGAAATGGAAACTAAAAGGAAAAACCTATAGACTATTCAATATTGTGGCATTATTGCACCACAAATGACATCATGAGGAAGCATTGATCCTGTTGGGACGGTGTAAACACATCCTGACGGACCATGGCTACAGGTGGTAGTATGTTCACCTACCGACCTCCAGAAAGCAGTGTTTTCCAAAGAGGGGGTTTGGGGGAAATGGGAACATGGTCCTGGAGACCAGTGAAAGGTCTGCCCTCGAGCTCCGCTGTGTGAAAGTATTATTGAGAGAAAACCAGATCACAGAACAGAATAAGCTTTGGTCCTGTGTCGTCTCAATATGGGTAAGTGTCCTTTATTCTTCCCATGGAGAAGTCTTATTCTTCCTACGGAGAAGCATGCTCAGAGCTCCAGCGTTTGGCTGTGATGCCAGGATATGATCTGTATTTACCTGTGTCGAATAAGGGAATACATCTATTTTCAAGAATCATTAGTGATACATATAGCTGTGTAGGACCATTTAACTATTCGAGAATTGTTTTCTTCTGTGACAGGGCTGAAAGCATTTCTTTCTTCTCCCTTATAACTCTTAGTTCTTTTTTTTTTTTTCCCCCAAGCTTTGTATTTATTGAAGGCCTTTTGTAGTCTGTAGTCCACCAGGATCCATGGTTTCTTTTCACTTATCCTCACTAAAGTGTTGTTGCAACCCTCCACTACATTTTCCCCTGAGCGCTCTGATTTTTCTGCCTGCCTCAAAGCACTTTTGCAGCACGCAGGCCATCCATTTGTCCCAAGCCTGACATACCTCTGAGCCCTGGTTGTGTTGTTTCTATCCCTTCAGAAAGTACAACTCCCTTCCCTCAAATCCCCAGATGTTCCTTTTCTTTATACGCCGTCTCTACTGAGTTCCTTGACACAAGTGCTTTCATTTCCACAAACTCCCATAGCCACAACCGCAGTCTTATCCTTTAGCCTTTGACGCCTCCCCTAGAGCTGGAAGATGGAAGTGTTGGCTGGTCTGAGGACGTCTCTGCTCTCTTCCTAATTTCTCTGGTATCATTTGTTCGTGGATTTGGTCAAATTACTTTCTGGTTTTGCCTGAGCCTTACTAAAGTAAAAGGTGGTGAGTTTTTACAGAGCTGGCATACAATTTAAGAGTGCTGTGTCTGCTTCCCTGGCAGTGAACATCACGCAACCCTTTACGTAAATTGATCTCCACCCTAGAAGCCTTTTTCCCCACGGCCCTCACAGGAGGGCTGTTCAGGACTGCACCTTTTGGGTAGCTAGAAGCTTTTTTCTGACGTCTAGCCTAATTGAACACGCATCTCCCGAGCTCCCTGGTGCCTGCCTTAAGCTTCTGTATCTCTCCTGCCTCCATGGCAACATTTTCAGGCTGTCATTGGAGCATTGCTTAGTTTTAATTTTGCTCGGCTAACCATGGCAAGCTTTCTGAACGTCTGGTTTTCTGTTCCCCTGGTCATCCCTTTTCTGCATTCACTATGGTCGGAGGTCTCTTTCCTGAAGATGTACGACGAGCAGCACACATGTCACTTCAGGCAGATCTTCCTAGAGATTTCTATTAAAATGATCTGTGGGGGAATTACTTTTCTGGTACATAATTTGATTTTATTTACCTTCCTTGTGGCTAGTAACACTCCTGTGGCTGTCTAGGATAGCCAGTGTACAAACAAATGATGAATTTCCAAACTGCTGCAAAAATCCTGATTAGTTCTTAGGGTGTGTTTGGTAATTTTTTAATCAAACCTGGAACCTGCACTTCAGGGAATCGGCAGAAAAGCAAAATCCTTCCAGGCTTTATCCATTTCACCTTCTTCCGAAACAGTGAGGCAGAATCCTGGCTTTTCTAAGTATGAGAGAATCAGGAAGAAATGCCCCCCAGACGGAGATAAAGGTGGGCGCTGCACCCATGAGGGCGTGGTAATGCCTGCGGGACTTCGCTGGGGGGATGCTTTCGCCTGGCCTAGGCTGATGTAAGTTGTCTCCGCTGTGTAGACACCCTGTTAATCTTTCTGCAGCTCAGTTCTCTTTCCCAAAAGGGTGATGTGCGGTACACGTGAGAAGACTACAAGATAATTTGATGCTGTGATAACGTGAGCACACGGGGAAGTGGGAGACTTACCCTAAAGCATTAATTAAATGTTTTGATGAAATGCTTGCAAAATTCTTCACAACACTTCTTAGACAGGAGTTGCTGTAGGAATGTAAAGCATTGTTATAAAATTATTTCAGGTGATTGTATCTGCATCCTGTAGCAGTTGAAGTTCTAGCTACAGAAACAGGACTTGAATGACACCCAAGTCAATAAGATCTGGATTATAGATACAATTTGCTGCAGACACGTACGTACAGAAGGAGGCGACTGGCATTCTTTCAGGATGGACGACTGTCAGTACTCTTTCTTAAGGATTATGCAATCTATTCAATAACTTATTTTTTCTAGATCTACTTCGGATTACTTGTACAGGAGCTGAAGCTTAATTAGTTTTTTCTCTTCCTCTCTACAGTGTTATTGGTATGAATGCCCTCGATCCTCAAATTATTTTTTTCTACTAAGGCAAACCTTTATCTAGTACTTGTCCAGCCAATGCAGCATTACAGGTTAAAACTCAAGTAATTTTTGTTGCTGTTAAATAACAGACACTGCAGAAAGATAGAGAAAATGGTCCCTTTTCGATAATCCTGTTTTCCATGTAAATCCAAACTAGGGAGGAGATTCTTAGATGAGAATAAATTGGGAAGAGCTCTCGGGCTGTCTGACCTCTCTTGTCTGCTTTGCAAAAAGAATCAGATTAATGCACGTAATCAGATTAAGGCTAAACAAGGGAACACATCTGGGGGGCATCAGAACTCTGCTGATACCAAAGAACTGTATGGAAAATCAACGTTAAGGGCCTAACATTGCTCTATCGTTTAATTTAATGAGAGCAAATAATGGCTTTCAAAGAAGTCCCCATTGCCGGCAAGAGGAGCACGGGTTTCCAGAGGGCAAAAAGACTTGAGGGAGCTGGGAAGCGGCTCCCAGACCCTGGCTTTAGGCAGGGGTTGCTTGGGGTGACAGTGACTTGCGGAGTCCTTTGGCCCATTGGCTTGTGTAGGAAGGCAAGCAGCGTGGGGCCTCTTTAGACACAGGCTTTGATGCAGTTAAATCTACTTAAAACCATCCTGCTATCAGCCTACTGTGTTTTATATAGAAAAACAATGCTGAAGGGAAAGAATAATATACACCGAAGAGGCAGAGACAGAGATGGCTAAGGTTCAGAAAGACAAGAAAGAGAGAATGACAAAAAGGAGGCGTATCTGAAAAAGGAGGGGGAACATGGTAAAAACAGAATGAGAAAGAGGGTGTAAAAGGCAAAATGGTAGAGCAATATTAGACTCTTACTGTTGATTTTTTTTCCGTTGCCCCCAGCAAACTGAGAGCAGGGTGCACCATGCCAGTGCAGCAATGTGCCGCTGGTCCCTGAAGTGGCAGCACGCGTGCCCGCTGATCTTTGTAGAACAGGCATTTTAAGTTTTCTAAGAGAAAGTAAATAAGAAGTGGAAATGTGAACATGAGAAAGAAAGGACAAAGGTCGAGAACTTGAGGGGAAAGGGCGCTTATGGTTTCTGTTCAGATCCATGTTCTGTTTCTTCGGTGCCAACTGTATCTCAACAAATGCCTCTTATCAGCAGAACTTGCTGCTACACATGATGCCTAAATCCTGCCGGTTGTTACCGACTCACAGCCTGTGCTGGTATCGAGGGGGAGACTGTGGGTTTCTGCTTTCCAACATGAAGTATCTCTCTCTCTAAAAATGCCCGAGTTTTTCTGGCTGCATTTATTACCTTGTTTGACTTTGAAGTTCTCTGAGAGAGTTTCCTGGGGCAACCAAGGGGATGTTTGATGTGGAGTCTTCAAGACCAACAAGCAGACATGAATAATAATAGATATTATTAATAAGAATAATAACAAGTAATAAGAAATACTATGAGACCTGAAACTGGTGTAGCCCAGTTTTCTAAGTTGTTTTTTGTCTGGCTGATTTGTCTAGGAATTGACAAGCTCTGATGAAGGTTTTCTCCCTTCTTTGGATATTTATAAATTCTACTCCCATATGGCCTTTCTGGATCTAGTAAGCTGTAAGTGCCTGTTGTAGCTGTAGCCTTCCACCTGGGGCACGTAAAGTCTCTACTCATCACCAATTTTCATAATTTTTTCGGCATTCAATTGTCTTGGAAACATCTATGGCTCTGTAAATGTGGCTCACATCAGTTGTCAGGATCAGACCCTGTTGCATGGACAGACACATATGGCGAGGTAGTTTTTAGGTTTGTTTTATGTGGAAATAAAGCTTAAATTAGAGGGGCAGATGGTGGGGCCCCTGACTTTTTCCCATGTCTTCCATAACGTAATCAGCTGAACAGAGGTTTAGCATATCTGAAGTCAGTATTTCCTTTTGAGATGGGTGAGGCAATTAAACGTGAACAAAAAAACTGGGGGGAGCTAATGGGGTGCTGCCTCTGGTTGCCATGAAAGATTGGGAGGAGAATGATGTGAGATGTGGAAAAGTCTCGTTGCTTGTTGCAGTAGTAGGGGGTGCAGGTCATCCTGCAGAGTCTGCACGCACGCAGTGAGCTCATGCCACGCTCCCAGGGGTTTGAATTGCAAAGAGCAGGTGACTCCAGCTGCTAGCTGGTTCCCAGTTGACGCAAGAGTGTGCAAATCTATGCAGATCTGTTGTCAGCTGCTCCTCTCTGGGAGGCTGCCGAAAAGTTGTGTGCGCGCGTGTGAACTTTCTAGGCTTAATCTGCATTATAAAGTGTGTGTGCGTGCGTGTGAGCTTTCCGCAGAGCTCTAGAGCATATGTGTCATGGGGGATGAGACCAGAAAAGCAGATGTCCTGAACATGCCCCTCCTACTCGGGGATTAGAGATGCTCTGGGGAAAGCGGAGAGAAGCTGGGACACACCTCCCTGACTCACCGCCAGAGACGGCAGCAGCTTCTGCAGGTTCAATGGGCCTCTGCTCTTTGGTCAAATAAAACCCTGCAGCTCCATTTCCAGCAACCATCCCCTTCTTTCGGTTAAGCAGAGAGGAGGAGGATGGCCTATGCTGAGGAAGACAGGTAAGGTGCTGTGAAATAGGGGTTGCACAGACATCCAAGCTGGAAGGGGCTAGCGAAATTGCATCGCTTTTCCTCGCCTTGTTTTCCTCTTCTTACTGGGCACTCAATAAATGTCAGGCAAGTGCTGGTCAGAAGTAAACACCTTATTAGTGAAGAGGAATCTGGCCATCTGCCTGTGTCAGGTGCTGGTATTATGAAATATGGCAATGAGCAGGTGACCTTGGGAGAGCTTATGGGCCAGAAGAGGCAAATATCGTGGTGTGGAGAGGCATACGCTGCAAATACGTATGGCACTATGCCCCTCTGAAACGTAACGTCTGCTTTTTACATGGATTTGCTTTCAACCAAACCTAGAAGCACAATGTGGGTGGGGGTTTTTTCATGCAGTAAAAGATCTGTCATCGGTGACAGTCCTGTGTTTTGCAACAGATGCGTTTCTCCAGTGGATGACAGCAATCACAATAAAGGGGATTGTGTTTTCAGCTGATCCTGTGATTTAATCCAAAGTGATGCTACCGAGCACTATTATTAGGTGTGCATTGTTGGAGACAGAGTAGCTAGAGGGGGCTTTGTGCTACATGTATTAATTCAGGCTGTCAAAAAGCTTGCACAGACCTCGGGCTCATGCAGTCCCAAGCTCAATGTTGCATGTGGTGACCCACAGGTCAAACTCCCCCTCTGCTCCCGCTGAGCGGGTATCTCCTTCATATCCAGAAATTATCCGTGCCTGCCGGTCCCCTTTGATGCTGTGCATCCGCAAGATTTCTGAAAACTAAATACCACAAGCAGGGCACTGCAGACTAATTTTGGCATCACCGTGCTCTCAGCACTGGGGACAGCTCTGGTCTGTCCAAAGCCTTTGGGACGGAGAGGGCTCCGCAAGGCCCCTGCGCACCCGCTGAAGCTCCTTTCGGGCAAGAAGTATTACGCAGCACTGCAGTTTTACTTCTTTGGATAAGAAATATTTTAACGTCTTCCGTTTAGAAGGAAAAAAATTCCCTCAAACTCAGCACAGCTCAGTCAATCCCAATGTCTTCAGCAGACATGGAATCAGATTCATCCCACATTCCTAAATTTTCTGGGAATATGGGAATAATATCCATTTTTTAATTTATTTTGCAAGGGTGTATGCACCTTTTAAAAAAAACAAACAAAAAAAAAAGGGGGATTAGTGGTCAAGTGGAAGAGCAGATCCTGGTGACCTCGTTCTTTTCTCATGCCTGCCACAGGTACATCAAAAGCTTGGGTATTACATTTAAATTCTCTTGGTTCCCTCTGATTTCTAAACAAGGATTACAGTTATTCAACAGAGAAATTGGGGGGGGATCGTTCGTTAATCTATGTAAAGCACTTTTAAAGCTTTTCTCTGGGAGCAAGGGATGATACAGTCAGTCAAGTGTAGGCTTCATTAATGTCACTTTCATCAGTTTTGCTTATATCAGGAGCTCATGGTACACTTGGAAAATTCAACAATATGTTATGGTAAATAAACTCTTTCTCATTTCCAGACTTCTCCTTTGAAAAGTATTTCAGCTGAATGACTCTCTGTTTTAATTCATGAATACAGAAGTCATTTCTTCTCACTGGATTGCAGGTTTATGACGTACTCGGGTATTTTTGACATCATAGTTTGTATCTAGGAACGTAAGTTTGATGTATTGGACATTGGACAGGAATTATAGCAGAAGCTGGAGAGCTAGGAGATGAAAAAGCTCACAGAAGATGCCTGTGCAATAACTACTTACCTTGTTGGTATAAAGGAAGAATAAACATAGAATTGAGATCCTTTAATTGAATATCTGATACTCCAGTTAGAGGAACCAGTTGTATACTGACCGTCAAATCCTGTTCATCAGTGGTCTGAGACCCCCTGGATCGTAGAGCACCACTTCGAAAGCTTTTCTCTATGTCCCCTGCAGGCAGCAGAATCACAACGTGACTCAGGTTTGCACCTCTGGAATCGAGACTTGATATTCAAAAAAAAAAAAAAAAAAAAGAAACATTGATGAAGCAGACGGTGACTGCTTATCAGCATCTCCAGTCAATTTTACATCACCTTCAACCTCGGGTTGGCCCCCTGGAAAAAAAAAAATTTATTAAAAAAAAAAAAAAAAAGAAACATTGATGAAGCAGACGGTGACTGCTTATCAGCATCTCCAGTCAATTTTACATCACCTTCAACCTCGCGGTATCTGATTCTCTCACCCCTTAATAAGCAGATCAGCTTTTCATATAGAGAACCTGCTGCCCCTACCTGTGTTGGTTCACTCCGTGACCTAGTCCTCTACCGTATACAGTCATTAATTCTACTCATCAATGGTAACGATTGAGTTGCCACCAAGAAATGCTATCAGTACCCTCGCTTTTGAAGAAGCTTCCAATCAACCTTGATATTGACTTTCAGAAGATATCTGCCTTGTCCTATTGGAAACAGGATTATGGGATTATTCTGCTATTGATTGTGTTTCAAAACTGTGATTAATGCATGATGAATACTGGACTGACAGGCCAAAAAATTGAAGTCCACTCTCTTCCCATGAGACAGATACACAGCAGGCAGTGTAATGCCAACTTCTATCCCACCTTCTAGCAATGTGCCTCAGCACTGGATAAGACATATTTTTTGCCAAGCTATTTGAGCAGCCCCCCTCTTAAATCAGACAACATAAGCCCAGGAGCCCGGATTCCTGGTCTTAATTTCTGTTTTGATGTAGACTGATGTCACTGGGCCTCTCGCCTAGGACGAGACTGCAGGTGTGACCTCCTGCCCACCCTGTGGGAGAGGAGAGGGTGAATGAGATCTCCATGTTTAGCTTCCTGTACTGAAACCACAAGGTATTGAGGAGGTGGATGTCTGAGATGTGTTATCAGCCCCAGAAGGAAGCACTGGGAGCTGATGGCACTCAACGCTTACGAAGATTGACTTCTCCATCTCTGTAGATGATGCTTGCCCCATGTCCCAGTAGTCCACCTATTGCAGAGGACAATGTCTACTCCTCCAGCAGCACAGCATCCCAGCTGTGCTGTACAGGTGCCCTTGGACTTCCATCCTCTTGTATTTCCCCATCACAGGTTGGACATCCCCGTGTGCACACATATATAGGCTGCGATTTCTCAGTCTAACGTGCTTTTGCATTCCTTCAGTAACTCAGGAGAGACCGGAGCCCATCAGAAGCAGGAGTGGTTATGCCTTGTGATGTTTCTGTGATCTAGGTATCATTAGCCATTCTTCCACTATAGAATGAAACCGGCAAAGAGGTTTCAAATGATTTGCCTCTGGCCAGGAGTAAAAGACATGAGATTAAAAGTGAAACATCTTCAATAACAGCAGTGAGGCTCCTACTATTTTAGTCTTAACGAATTTTTTTTTTCTTTGCACCTTTTCAGGACTTCTATCCTTTGAAGCTTGTTCTTTGGATGGGTTGATAGCCTTACTGACATGTTCTCCTTTTGCAGAAATAGCTACGAGGTGTATAAGGAAACAGCGGATTGGTTACGCGCCCGTACCGTCCAGCGCCCAAAGACCGCCATCATCTGCGGATCCGGACTGGGAGGTCTGGCCGATGTGTTGGATAACAAGACAGTCTTTCTGTATGAGGACATCCCTCATTTCCCACGGAGCACAGGTTAGCGCAACCCAGGGCATCAGCAACCCATCCATCGGCAGCCTGCAACAGCCTGTTACAGTGAGATAACTCAGGTTAATGTGCACCACTTGGCATTGGTCTGCAAACTGGTTCCCTCAGTGGTGAAATGTGTTCACAGTAAAAAAAAAAAACATTCCTATTTCTGCACAAACTGGTTCCCTCAGTGGTGAAATGTGTGTTCACAGTAAAAAAAAAAACCCTACCTATTTCTGTGCTGTGGTATTTATTTAACTTTCAGCTCCCGGTTTCGCAGCGCTTGGCCCCGCTGTAATGCATAATCATCAACTGACAAATCCCTCTAAAGTCAAAGACCTCAAGACCTGTAACTAAACTGACACTCTATTAATTTCCAGTTGCGGGGCACGTTGGCCGATTGGTGTTTGGGGAGCTGAACGGACAGCCCTGCGTGTGTATGCAGGGACGCTTCCACTGTTACGAAGGATACTCTGTTGGCACGGTGAGTTCTCCTTAAGAAAATCATTCACGTAGCGGGGGGATATGTTGTAAAAGATGCAAAAGTGACTGCTTGCTTTGATATCTAGCTGCAGGAGCCTAGCTCTTTCAATGAACTTACATTGCTCTTGCAATGAATCTTGCTTAGATTTTAGTTTTCTCCCCAAAAAAATAAAATTGGGAGTTCAAACCAAGAGGTAGGGAGCTTCTGCTGGGTGAAGCTGATGCTGCGCAGCCACACAAAGGGGCAAGCCACGCTATACTCGCAGGGCAAAACAGTATATCCTACAAGGCAGATTAATTTGCGTGCTTTAACTCAGTCATTTTAATCATGATTTAAGTCAGCAACCAGGAAACGCTGAGTGATAAGAATATATCTATTTTAATCTTCTTTTGCATTTGTATAGTTTACAGCTTTTTATTCCCTAGAAAAAACTCCCTGGCTAGTGTAACTTGGTATACCCTCCCAGTTAACATATAGAAGTATGAGAATATTTGTGTTTGTTACCTAACAGGCATGTATGTACATTTCTGTTAGAAAACACCAATAATATTTATTTACTGGCGGATAGTTTTGTGTGTTCTTTTTTATTTGGATAGCTTTGATATTTTGCTTGTGGCTGAGGTCAGTTTGCCTTTGGATATAAACTGCAATACTTGGCACCACTCAACTTTTTGTAGAGCAAAACTATTTTAAACGCACTTGATGCAAAACTAAGTTTAGCAAAACATGTTTGTCTATTAAAATTATCTCATTTCTTAAAGAAGTGACATCCATAGTTAGGACACTTTCTGGTCACAGCTTTAGCATTTTGGAGGTAGCAGATATCATCCCAATTCCTTCCTGACTCGCAAAATCAAACTTTTAAAAAAAAAAAACTTTTTCCAGTTCCCAATTGTTCCTTAACTTTGGGTGAGCAGGTCACTGAAGTGAACTACCGTGAATAAAATGAAATGAATAAAATAATCTCTATGCTTCTGTGAAATGCATCGTTGCTGTAAAAAGCTGGTTTATCAATTACACTCAGTCCATGTGCATAAGTAGTTACTTCAATCAGCGCAGTGGTTTGATCTCTGTAAGACCTTGGCAGCGAGGAAAAATTATCTGCATATTCTTTTTGTACCGCATTTATTTGACCTTAGTGCAACTGTAGGAAATGTGGGCTTGAATTTTAATGGTGTTCATTTCAAGATTAGTTTTTAATATGTTTAAAAAAACATTAAAATTCTTTCTATTTAAATTAGAGGAAAATTTGAAACTGGAAAAAAAAATTGTTTTGTCTCCTTGTAGCCTCACATAGACCCTTCTCTGCATCATGTAAGCTGTGCACAAGTTGCGATACTACAAATGTGGTAGTAGTAGCTGTCTACAAATTGCGATACTCATTGCGTATATGCCTTTGGTTCTTGCAGGTCACCTTTCCCATCAGGGTCTTCTTTCTCCTGGGGGTGGAGATCTTGATTGTCACAAATGCTGCTGGGGGACTGAATCCCCACTTCCAAGTGGGGGACATCATGTTCATAAGGGACCACATCAGCATGTTTGGCTTAGGAGGGCAGAATCCACTGCGTGGACCAAACGATGAGAGGTAAGAAGGCATCAGCCCCATGTTACCACTTAATCCTTTCTTTCTCCGGCCACAGGCTAGGACTGCCAGTTGCCCCTGCTGGCAAATATTTACTGAGAGGTAGAGTTTGGCTCCGGGTACCCACGAGGGAAAAGTTAAAGCAATAGCTGTGTGTGCTGTGCCACCTGCCCTGCCTTCCCCAAGCACCTTTCCTTGGTGGTTGTTTACTCTTATAAGCCTATAAGGAGTTTATATGCAAACCTCCAGAGGGTTTTGTTTTATAAAAGTAGGCTTCTGATCCTTCTCCTGATGTGGCCAGCCGTACCATCTGCTAAAGAGACCCGCTGCTGCCTCTTATTGTCAGTCCTTCTCTCTGATAGTTCCTCTTAATTGAGCAGTCTGGTGAACTGCGGTATCTCCAGCCCGCATTTAGCAACAGCCATTTCTGGTGTGATGGAACTGATTCGACAGAGGCCAGGCAGTAAGTTGATAGCAGAGCAAAGATAAAACCTCAGAATCTCCTGATAATCACCCTTGTACCCAGGTCATTAAACTGGGGTGTCTTTGTTAACATCATGTATTCACTGAAGGCATCAGTCTGAGAGGTGGTTGTCTTGGCAGCCTCTTGGGACACCTCTAGATCTACGAGAGTGACCTGCTGCTGGTTGAGCTGGGAAGTCAGGTTTCCTATACTAGCTGTGTAGCAGGATCCTTAACCTGTGGACGGTGCACAGACGGGCTTGTGACACATCTTCACCCCTGGACTGCATTTGCCACCAGATGTAGAGTTGCTTTGAGCAGGAGGTTGGACTAGATAACCTCCTGAGGTCCCTTCCAACCTGAATTAATCTATGATCCTAAAACCCTTCCAAGGCACCATCAGATGGGTAGGGTGGAAGGCAACCAGCACCAGCAAGGTCATAGCACTGGGAGGAGACACGCCAGATGGGCCAGTGTTTACAAAAGGAAGCTCTTTGACTCTCAAATGGGGCTAAAAAGAGCGTGAGGACACATCCCCTGGAGATTCAGGCTGAGCAAAGGAGAGCACATCAGGCAGTTCCATATTGATATGGAAGCAGTAAAGATCCCGGGCTGTCAAGAGTCTCATGGCAGGAAAGAAAAAGAGGCTGCATTGTGATAAGGAGGTAACAGTAGCAAGAATTATTTCCTAACCAAACTGGCAGATGAAAGCCAGATGAAAGCCAGGTGTGTGAAGCCAGAGGACAAGCAACAGAGGTGGTGAAGGAGGTGGTAGTTTATCAGCAAAGAGTGAGTTTAGACAATAGTTAAATTCATTGTTGGGTTGGTACCTTCATCTTGAAAAAAGGACATGTTTGCAGGGCAGGCACCTGGACTGTCCTGGGACCTTTCCAAAAAAAGTTCTGGCTGAGAATAAGGTGGTCTGCCTGGCTTCCAGTTAAAGTTAGTTCCTTCCTGATGTAACACCGGACCTGGCTCCTGCTTCTGAAGAAGGCTGAAAGGTGCTAGCAGCTACCTCAGGAGAAATAAATGCTGTTCTGCGATTCAAATGGCGAGAGGATAGCACCCATCTGAAGCAGAACATCTTTACGTCTTCATAGGTATTGGTGTGAGTTGGAGGAAACGGTCAAAAGCACAGAAGCCACGTGGAGGAGTGTTTAAAGCTCTCTGGACTTGCGTAATCGCTCAGGAACAGTAGGAGAAACGCCAGCCAAACCATAACTGCATCTGGACAACGTTCAAAGGCAGCATAGCTGTCTCATTGCCTCCCAAGAGCAGCTTCCCGGTGAAGACTGCAGTGCTCTGGGAGGTGACTTTTGTACTGCTGACCGAGGCATCAAAATGGGCAAAAGGTCTTTATGAATCAGCTTTCAAAGTATTGCAGAGCTTTAGCTGAGCAAACTTCTAAAATCCAGTCCAGCTCAGCCACCAGGAAGGATTTACCTAAGCGCAACAGAGTAAAACTAGGGGCAATGAAGTGATGTGGAAAGGGAATATACTGCAAGAATCTGAGGATTGAATTTAATAAATTAAAGATCGGCTTCTGCATTGCTGGCCATCCTTCAGGAAAGAGAAGCAATTTTCATGGTGATGAATACTTATTACCTTAGACCAGATGGGAAAGTTTGTTTTTTATTTATATGATATTTCAGTGTTTATAAACATAAATAAGCCACCTACTACTCTAAACATTCAGCTGGAAGAACATGTAAACAAGCAGGAGCTTTAATAGCCTAGATGAGGGACGTGGTTCACTTCTACTGAACTGAGTTGGTGAACACGGCTGGGAGTTTATTTTCCAGATTTCCTCAGCAGCAGCACACCAGTCTTTGCCATCTGCTTCTGCTCTCCTTGAGTCAGTAGTAGGATTTGCTCGGTCAGGAGCAGGGCTGAGCTGTTACCCTAAGACCCAAAGCAAGCAAGAGACCCAGCCTTGAAGCACAGGATGAAGGCTACCTAAAATACCGCCCTGGCGCTCCAACATGTGCTGCTCTCCCCATTTCCCTGCAAGGGAGGACACCTAGAATGGCATGCTGTTGCCTAACTGTAGACATCTAATACCATCTGACACTCTGCTCAGTATCCAATACCCGTTCCCTGGGGCTGGCAGGTGCAATATAAGACCTACAGGATGCGTGCATGCTCTGGAGAGGCAGCTGAGGGGCAGGCAGAACCTACTGGGGCATCTCAAATGGGCAGTTGGATTGCACTTCTGTCCTAGAAGAGCCTCCAAGCTTGTACTTGGTGTGATCTTGCCATGCCAGGAACCAAATGCAGAACTGGATGCTCTTTCCTGGGATGTATTTTCTGACTAGCAAGCTTTGTTCATCTGCCTTCCAAAGAAAGTCATTCCTTGAGGCCTTTCAAATGAGACAGTAAAGGGGAAAGACTCAAATCTCACGCGATTTGTCCAGTGCATCCAACTCTGATTCTGTTTCAAGCACGTGGGTGTTAACGCAGTGACAGGACAGCCCTTGCTGTTGTGGTACAGAGCATCCCTCTTCGTGAGCCTGGTTTAGTAGCTGCCTGCTGTGATGAACCTTAAATGTAGTGTGACCGATGCTCCATCCGGCCCTGCTCAAACTCCCTCACTGGGATGATCGTTGGGACTCGGTGCCGCAGGGAGCCTGTCTGCAAGCTGTCGTGCAGGAGAAGCAAAGGGCAGCAGCTGTCTGATGGACAATGTTTAAAAGTCACCATGGGCAGTTACTGGGGAGAGAGATAATTGACCATCAGTGCTCTCTGGAGACAGGAGTCCTTGGAAAGACCGTTCCCGAAGGGTTTGTGTGGTAGTAACGTGGTGCCAGACCTTCCAACAGCCGTGACCTCTACATGCTGAGGGTCTCGGGTGATTAGATCTAGCAGGAATGTCATGATGGCAGAAGTAGCTGATGATGAGGCTGGGATGAGAGAGATTGCATCCGTGGCAGGTCTGCCCTTAACATTTCCCTTTTCTCCAAAGGGTGAGCATCACTGAACTGATGGAGGGAAGGTAGCGCTAGCAATATCGGCATGGCTCTGCCCTTTACTGCCTTGCAGGTTTGGAGTGAGGTTTCCCTGCATGTCAGATGCTTATGAACAAGATCTGCTCGGCCTGGCGATGGAGAGCGCACAGGAGCTGGGCTTTCTGAGCTTCATCCGAGAAGGAGTGTACTGTCTGCTGGCCGGTCCCTGCTATGAAACCATTGCCGAGTGCCGTGTGCTGCAGGCGCTGGGAGCGGATGCTGTAGGTAAGCTGGCTGCGCTGGGCTGGTAGGGTTGGTTGGGCACATGGATTAAACAGTTAATTCTGCTCAAGGCTGACTTTCTTCAGTCTTTGACTCTCTAAGTCTCCTGGGCCTAGAGAAATGAGCTCTGTGTATTTCTGCTTACTTCTGCAGTGGCTTAGTGCAGCTCCTAGGATGGATCTGCAGAGAGCCTGTGTGCTTATGGCTGCCCAGGACAGGGGTCCCAGCACAACGTTGTGCTTATTTCCCAAACACAAATCTCCCACGCTCAGATGGCTCGACTTCAGCAGGACTGAGTGGGGCCCAATCAGAAATAAAGCCCTCTTTTCTATTATTTTTTTAAATTCTGACACTGTAAGGATTTTCACTGTGCCTCTTCCCTACAAAGCAGCCCTCCGTAAGAGTCTTGGTTGTTTAGGGATTGGTAATTATGGAAATCTTCCTAACTGCATACAAAGAAGGTAAGCGTTATCATCCATATCATTCCTCCAGCTTGACCCCTGCATCGTTGAAGCTGCTCATGGAAGTCTGTTCATTAATATCTGTGGATTCATCGTGTGAGGAAAGGAGCTCAGCTTCCCACAAAACCGTTTTTTCTTTGCGATGGCTTTTTTAGCCGAGGAAGAGAAGAGCCAAATGACACAGCACAACAGTGCTGCTCCTAGCAAGGCTGCAAGCAGTCTGACACGTCTTGGGGAGAGAGACGTAGTGCGCAGGAATCAAATGTGGGTGGTTTATTGTGCAGAGCAGGGTTGTAAATGTAGTGCTACAACTATTACAGCCTTACAAGTATCGCAGCCTTTAACTATTACATCGCTCAGAAATAGAGCGCTGTGGGGGAATGAGACGGGGGAACGAGACAAGGGCATGCGCTGAAGGTAGGATCGTGGTTTGCAGCCTTGGAGAGATCTTGTTTTGGTGTAAATCCTGACTCATCCTGGTCCTTTCCTCTCCTACCGTAGGCATGAGCACTGTCCCAGAAGTAATTGTAGCCAGGCATTGTGGCCTCCGAGTCCTTGGGATCTCCCTCATCACCAACAAAGTGGTGATGAGCTACAACAGTCAAGAGAAAGCCAACCACGAGGAAGTGCTGCGCGTCTCGGTGGTCCGGGCTGAAGCCCTGCAGAAATTGGTCACTCATCTCCTTGGCAAGCTGGGGGAAAGCACAAACTCTCCGTGACCTCCAGCCGTTTATCATTCATATCGTAAGGCGTGAACACCAGCAAGTGCTGGGGGAGAGCTGTCGGTGAGACTGTCCCCTTCTGCTGTCCTGATTTTGAATAGACCTTTTGATCTTTGTCCCTGTGTTTTAGCTGGTCAGGTGCAGAGGTTTGCTTTGAATTTTGCCAGAATGATCCCCTTGTTAGTAGCCAGTGACCAAAACAGCTTTCTGGCACTTAAACAGGGTCTGACCTCTGGCAGATTCCCAAACCCATATGTCAGCAATGAGCCCCTCGGTAACGCGAGCTCCCGCTCCCCCTCATTCTGCTGCAGAGCGTTTGGTGTTTCTCGCCCATGGTGCTGCCTCTCTCAGTGCTGTACCCTCCTGCCCTGAGTCTTCGTTCCCCCGTTGCACTGCGCCGTGAGCCAGGTTGAGAGCTGGTCTCGGGGCTTGGTGCCTGCTGGGCATGCTTTGGTAGGACCTGATCTGCAGCCGATGGAAGTCCACAAAAAGACTCTGCGTTTTGGATGAGGACCTGGATATGTAAAATGGGCTAGGCTAACGATGAGATCTGTCTGGAACAAACAATGCTGCAGAGCAGGCAGATTGCAATTCATTTTACAGCTTTGAAAACCACTGCCTCCCCATGCACGGGGTTGTGTTCCCTCACCACCCCTGAAGGTCTCGCCAGAAAGCCCTCTCTCTGCTCACTTCTTGCCTCTTCAGGACCAGCTGCAGAGCTCGGTAGCTGTTTGCTACAAAGCAGCATGCCCCCAACACCCTCTCACACCTCTCCGCTCTGTTTCCAGCCTTGAATCACTATTGCCCTGTTTTACAGGGGGTGAAAGTCCAGCTCAGGTACCAGGCACGACTTGTCCACGCATGGTGTAAAAGTGGCCAAGCTGGAAACAGGATCTAGGTCCAGCTCTGCCTGGTTGTGTTCCTTCTGTTTCTGGATGTTTCGGAGATCAGCAGCTTGAGCCACTTGCACTGGAGACGGGTTACCTTTTGGTGTCCCAAGACAGAGAGATCAGTTTGACCCAGTGTTTCACCCCCGCTTTGCTCTGCTGCAGTCCCTGCAGCAGACGTTGGAGCACCAATGGTTTGTGGAGTTTAGTGATGTGAAATTACAGTGGAAATTATTTGGAAAAGGTCTGATACTTTCCTGGTCCTCTTACATGAAGAAATTGAGCCTAGCAGTGAGTAAAGGACAAACAGGAGAGGCCACTGTGCTCTCTTTTACCAGCGTGCCGATGGCCTATCAAGGAAGGGTGACTACTCACCAGAACGGTGCATTATTCATTGTTCCCCAAAGGTCAAGCTGAGCTGTGGATGTAGCTGGATGTGAAACACTGACTGTAATTATTAGGTAGCCTTTTTCCCTTCATTTATCTTGGAGTTCTCTATAAAGCCCATCGCTGTCACAGCTAAATGTTTTCAGTTGGCACAGTGGTCTGAACTGAAGACACCCAACTGGTCACGGAGAGCTCCCAATCTGCCTTCCTAAATTTAGTTGGTCAATTGTTTACCACTGATGCTCACTCTGCGTTGCAGCCTTCAGCCTGCCATGACATTTCTTCAGCTCTGGGCGCAAAAGGACATCGTGGCCTGGTGATTTTTTTTTTTTTCTGGATGGGTATTTGCTTGAAGCCCTTCATGCTGCAATTACTGGTGTCAACTGCTGTATTACTAATGGTGCAGATGTTGCCACCAGGAGGGAACAGAGTTGTGCTGTGTATGCCCTCCGTGAAAAGGTAGCACTTCAGGCGTAGGAGAGATCTTGGGGTGGCCACCCCATCCCCTTTACTTACCTGTGGTCAGTCCTGACAAACATCTGCCCAGCCTGGTCTTGAGGACTTCTGGAGGGGAAGGATTCGTTGCCTGCGCTCTACTGGACGAGTCACTTGTTCAGCAGCTACTGGCACTTGGAGGAGCCCTCTGAGACAGCAGCTCTTTCCATTTGGTGGGTCTGACTGTCAAGACAGTCTTGGAGACCAGCTTTGGTGGTAATACGCAAAGGGAGAGACTCCAGCTCCTTCTCCCACAAGGCTGTTGCCTTTTCAGGTCTAGCAGGGGTGAATTGCTTGTCAACGGTGTCGGCAAAAGCAGTGAAATATGAAAAGTGGCAGATGCACAGAGCAAGAAGGAACCACTTTCACCTGCTCCCTCTTCAGACTTTGTCCTGTAACAAGCTCATTGGTACAAGAGAGAGCAGATAATTTCCCCTGCCTAGAAAATGGTGCTTCACATTGATCTAATTAATACTTGGTAAATACAAAGTCTCTCAAGTGCGAGTGGAAGACAGCTGTGCAGCTAGCTGTAGCTAGAGAGCAGCCGGAGTAGCTAAGGCTGGGATTTCAGCAGGCTCCATTAATTAATCAGAGTCAGGCTGGACTGCAGTGTGAAGGGAAGCATCCAAAAAATCTGCTGTTGTGATGGTACTTCTCAAGCCAGGCTTGAGATGATGAGGAGCTTGGCAGCAGCGCCTGCTTTCAGTAGGCTGGGCGTGCTCCTCTCTCCAGCCACACCGGCGGCAGAGCGTGAGACCCAGACCATGCACTTGTATCTGAAGACAACTTAAAATTTAACCTGAAAATCACCATGCAACTAAATCTTTGGCAAATGATGCCTGTTTTTAAAGAAATGCCTTCTAAATAGCATTTGAGGCCTCTAACAGTTGGGGCTCTTCTTTCTGCTGTCTGAGGTTGAGTTGGAGGGCTCAAACTCGGCATGAACATCCCGATTTTTGTCCCTGCAAGTGACGAGAGGGGAAAATGCCTTGGGCACTTTGGAAGGGATCTTGCTCATGCTTTGGGAGAGAGGGGGAATACAATTAATGGGTGGATTCGTCTGATTTTGGAGATACTTCTGATCCGCTATTCTTCCTTTTTTTTTTTTCTTTTTTTTGCTGCTGCTGAGTTGCAAAAGGCTGAAATACAACGGTGCAAGTGGGTGAAGATGTGTGGGGAGGACATAAACCCTGCTGTGATCCTGAAAACAGTGTTTTTGTTTGCTGCACCAGTACCACTGGTTAGAAAGGAAGGAGTCGCTTAGCTGTACCCCCTGCATCCGACCCCTGGGCTGGGGGACAGTCCTGGGGGACCAGAGCACCCGGGGCTCAAAGCTCAGGATAGTCAGGACCAACATTTAACCAGCACTTTGCACAGGTATTTCTTAACCGATCCCGCTGGGCTGAGGACCTCTCAGATGGAAAAAATACCAAGAACCAAAGGGCCTCAACGAACTTTGGAGCAGCTGAAAGCTACGATGGGCTGCAGCGGTATCAGTACAGCAAGTCGTCTGCACCAGAAGCAGGACACGGTTTCCTTGACGCTGCTCACCGGACATCGTGTGGGACGTGGCACTTTGGCATGCTGAATCCTGTGCCTTTTTTGTTTCGTGCTCTTAGTGCTTTCTGGCAATGTCCACGGCTGAAATGAGTAGATCGTAACACAACCTCGGCTTCCTTTCGCTCCCGTACTCTATGCCACTTACCTACTTCTGAAATTTAGGCTATTATGGTCATAAGGATAAGCTGGAAGATGCATGAAAAGCTAAAAAAAATCACGCTGGAAGATGCATGAAAAGCTAAAAAAAAAACCAAAAACCCCAAAACCCTAGCAAGTAGAAAAAGAGAACCCCAAACTGCGTGACTGATCCTGGCTTTTTCAGCGCTGTGGTTAGCAACGAGCTCCGGTGCTGCCTGGGCAGTGAATGCTACCAGCGCAGGCGGTCCCACGCTGCAGTGCCCCTGGCAGGGGGACCCGCGGAAGACCTGTGTTAGCGCGGGGCAGAGCTGGCACAGCTCCTCCTCTTACAGCCATGGTTCCGTGAGCCCATTCTTTGTGCCAGCCCGTTCCTTTTCCTTGCTCATCGGTCCAGAGAAAACTTTTCGGGTGATGGGGTCCTGCTGCTTCCAGTCCCCTGGAGAAGATGGAGATGTTATGTTGATGCCTTCATGTGTGATCATGTAAAAGCGTGATGTCAAGAGGAGAAATCTCTGATACAACCTTTGGCTGGACCGTATCGTGAGTTTTTAAGTAGAGATCTCTGCTGTTATCTGAGAAGCAACCCTGCAACCTCCCAAAAAAATCTGATTGTGTGATCCATCCCATTTCCTTTGCAAGGCTTGGTTTCCCATACTCCTTCTTTTACGTGAGATTCACTGTTTGCACTCTTTTCTACATAAAAGTAAACCAAAAAGCTTTTAAAAAGTGCTATCTGTCTCGGCTCAGCAGCTGAACATATGCTTTGCCTTCAAGTTATCAAAATTCCCTTAGATGTTTCTCTTTACTGAAAACCTGCAGTTGAATTAAGGGGTTTCTGCTATGGTGGGGTTATTTTTTTCCCCAAAAGCTTTAGGTCTTCACTGCAAGGATTTCATATGCTAGAAAGAATTAAACTCTTCCCTGCCAGGCTGAATATGCGGAGCAAGAGGGAGTGATGCGGTACAGGTCGTGGCAGTTGGCTGATTTCAGGTCGTTGCTGAATTAAAGCCTGACTCTGTAAGCAGCGTGATGGTCTGTTATTTCCAAAGTCTCACAGCATTAGAGAGGAGTTGGTTTAAGAGCCAGAACATTGGTGAAGGCTGGAGAGGACCATCCAGCCTTTTCTCCTGCAGGGGGGACATCCTCTCCTGCCATGCCCGGAGCCTGGACACCCATGCTGGGAGGTGGCTTTAAACAGGAGAACAACCCCCGCTTGCTTTCCTCGCCCGAAGCTTCGCAGCCTGCTCTGTGAAGACTCTTTTTCTGAAAAACTCTTTTTCTCAATCTTAGCAAACCCCTTCCTGGAGCAATGAGCCCTTCTTGCCCTGCCAGGTACTTTGCAGAGGCGGCTCGAGGAAGCGTTTCCCCAGGGATGGCGGGGAGCGGGTTCAGGGCACTGCCGGAGCCCAGATTTTGCTCCCAGCCGGGTGCCAAGTTGGAGCAACCTTGGGTCTTCATCAGCAGGGAGGTGGGAGCAGTCCTGGAGCAGTGCGACAGTGCTGGGCTGTTGCCCCAGAGCCATCCCCACTGTGGGCCGGGGCTCTGCTGCCCACGGAGTGGGTGATGGACCAGTGCTGGGGACTGATGTTCCCCTGTGCCTCTTCCCCCC
>NW_008794457.1:1786100-1787740 GCF_000699145.1 Aptenodytes forsteri | reverse complement strand
CCAGCCCGGGCCCACCTGTGGACACATCCCTAAACCCAGACCTGTGGAGGCAGCGAGTGTCTGCTCTCAGCCCCCAGGAAAACTTTGCTCTGGAAGGAGGGGGACAGTAAAGCAATGGGCTCTGCTGGGGAAAACTGTGCTCCAATAATGGGAAAAGGAAGCTTTTTGGGGACTCATCTCCATGCCAGACCCTAGGAACTGTGAACTGAATACCCAGGACACCCTTCAGTGTCTCCGTGTGTGCTTGAAGGCTGCGTTGTGCAGCAGGGAGGAGGAGGAGGCCATCCCGCTGCTCTGTGTCCCAGCGTGGCTCTCCTCATGGGATGCTGGCACAGCATCTCCCTTCCCACGCCCGGAGCCCGGCGTCCTGCCCTGCCCCAAGGTTAAAGCCAGGCTCCTCCGGTCCCCAAGCCTGCTCCCCCGTGACTCGGGGGGAGCGCCTCGCACCCCCTTTTGTCCCAGCCAAGGGACAAAAACAAGAGGCACCAGCACCCGGCAGGATGGGCAGTCCCCCTGATAACTCCCCGCAGCTGCCTGCCACCGATTACGTCCCTGCTCTGCGCACGTCTGAACTTTCCTGCCTTCTTCTCATCTTTAATTAAGCACTTCTATCAGCCGAGCCTTCTTGCTGGATCTGAATTATATTTTTTTTTCCCCCGTAGCCATGGCAACGCTCCCCCTGGGCAGGCTGCTCTGGAGCCGGTGACAAACCCCACGTGTGGCTGTTTGTTTGGGCCTGGAACTTTCCCTGCCGTTTGGGAAAACTTGGGAAAAAAAACCCCGCTGCCGAGCCGGTGGGCAGCAAGGGGAGCCAGGGTGTGAGGTGTTGCTGTTCGGGGTGAGCATCGCTCCCGTCCCTCCAAGGAGACCCCCCCTCCAGCAGGGATGGCAAAGCCTTGATCCGAGGGTTCCTTGGTTTTTCCTCCGAAAGACGGGCACGGCGTCCGGGTTTTGTGTCCTCGCCTCAGCCACGGGTCACGGGCGACGGCCCCGCTGCGGCCATCGCGTGGTCCCTCGGTGGCAGTGGCACCGGGGCTGCCTCAGTCCTGCTCCTCCCGCCCGGACCAGCAAATCATGAGCCGTGAAGCTGCCATCAGGAGCCCAGTGCGGCAGGGGGGCAGCGACAAGGCGCACAGATGCGGTGACACAGGGCGGGGATGCGGTGACAGGGGTAGGGCTGGGTGACGTGGATGAGGGCTGGGTGACATGGGGAGGGCTGGGCGGCATAGGAAGGGACACAGGGACTTGGGGAAGGGATGGAGTGACAGGCAGGAGGAGCTGGCGGGCCAGGGCAGGGTGACAAGGCAGGGCTAGGTGTCAGGACAGGGGTAGGTGACATTAGGCAGGGCAAGTGACATAGGGCAGGGCTAGGTGATGGGGCAGGGCTAGGTGACGTAGGGCAGAGGTAGGTGATGGGGCAGAGGTAGGTGACATTGGGCAGGGGTAGATGACATAGGGCAGGGATAGGTGATGGGGCGGGGGTAGGTGATGTCAGGCAGGGCAGGTGACATAGAGCAGGGATAGGTGACAAGGCAGGGACAAGTGGCAGGGCGCGGGCTGTCCCCCACGGTGCCCAGTGCTGCCCCCGCCTGTCCCGGTGTGCCGGTGTCTCGGTCCCGTCCCCCCCGCGGTGCCGGTGT
>NW_008794457.1:1782556-1784843 GCF_000699145.1 Aptenodytes forsteri | reverse complement strand
CCCCGAGAGCCGGGGTTCGCTCGGGGCTGGTGTCACCTCTGGGTGCTGGCTGGGGGGTCCTGCCCTTCCCGGGGTGCCCCCTCCCAGGAAAACCTTGCCCACCCCCTGCCCACTCCATCCCCCTCCGCCTCTGCGGCGCCCCATCCTTGGCACCTGGGTTGCCTGGAGGTGGGGGGGGCAGCGAGGCCACCAGCCTGGCCTCAGGGCCACCCCCTTGCCCTGGAGGCAGGGGGTGACAGAGGGGGTGTCCCTTGCCCGGAGCGGGGTAAGGAATGGCCCCTCCATGGCTGGAGCGCTCGGTCCCTGCCCGCCTGCTCCCCCAGCCCTGCAAAACCTCTCCACGGAGATGCTGTGGCAGCAGCCGTGTCAACGGGGATGTCACCTCCCCACGGAGTCACAGCTGGGCATGCCACCCCTGGTCCCCAACACTGCCAGCCCCAAAAAGGCAGGGCAGGGGGAATGCAAAAAGCAGCATCGTTTTGGTGGGAAAATAGTTTATTTTAGCACCGTGGTGCAGTGAAGGAGGCTCAGCCCGCCGGGAAGAGCAGCCCAGGGGAAAGCTCTCGCCCTTCCCCATGTCTCCTGTCCCTGGGGGGAGGTTTGGGGACCCAAACCCCCCCGGGAACTGCGTCACGCGGCGTCCCGGGCTGCGCTGCTGGAGTCGGAGCTCAGCCTGCGCTGGGTGCCCTCCTGGCCGCACCGTCGGGGCCCCTCCTGCAGCCCCGCAGCAGCGGGGGACACGGGCACGGCTGTCCCTGTCACCGCTGGAGCTGGCACTGGGGCAGCCAAGGGGTTGGGGAAGGTGGGACGGTCGCACCCCCGTGGGAGTGGGCAGCTCCTGGTGTGGGCAGCTCTATCCCGCTGCGCCCTCGGATGTGCTCCGTCATCTCCAAAACACAGGGGCGGGCACGGATCCAGCGTGGCCCGTGGGCCCCGGGCAGGGCATGGCTGTCGGGCTGCGGCACGGCGGGTGCCCAGGAGAGGAGGGACTCGGGCGTCAGGGGAGATGGTGGCCTTGATGAGGACGATGCTCGGCCACACCGGGTGGGAGCTCCAACAGCCCCAGCCGCTTCCCTCTGCCGATGGGCACGGGGGTGATGGAGGGGCCCAGGATTCATCCCCCTTGGGTGGGGCTGTCTTGCCCAAGGTCTTCCTTGCGCTTAAACCCCTCCGATGGGGCTTCCACCCGCTTCCCCTTAAGCTCCTCACACCCCAGAGATGTCCCCTTGGGTGTCTTTGACGTCCTCGCTTTGCCAGCCACGGCTGTCCCGTGGCTCCGCAGCGCGGGGAGGCTCCGGGGATGCTGGTGCGGCTGCACAGACCAGCCGTGGCTCTCCGGAGGGGATTTTTCATGCCTCGCTGCATGCCGCCGCTCTGCGGACACGGATCAGACCTGTCCAAGCTGCTGCTTGGGGGAAACCAAGCTACTGACCATGGCTTTTCTTGGCGTTACTCTTTTTCCTGGCTCAAAACTCTGGCTGATTTTTTTTTTCCCCCAACTGAATTCAAAGGAGCTTGGGGCTCTCGCGCACCCGCAAAAACAAAGCCCCTGGGAAGGGCAGTGGAAAGCCAAGCCCCTCTGCGGCTCACACCGGCACCCCGACACCGCCCGGGCCCCTCATCCCCTCCTGGGAGGGATGCTGCTCATCCGCCGGGATGCGGCCGTCAGCGAGGAAGGTGCCCTGGGACTTCCCCAGGCGCTTCCAGCCGGGATGTGGATGGGTTATTCCTAGCCTCCGCGTTGCAGCGGGGAGGAGATGCTGCAGGGGAGCCTGCGGGTGACGATGCCGGAGGCGGCACAGAGCAGGGCACCGCGGTCCAAGGCTCCGGTGGCTGAAATGGGGAGGGGTTTTGGGGGGGGATGCCCACGAGGAAAAGCCCCGGCTGTCCCTCGGTCAGGCACTTCGGAGGAAAGGGCAGCGTCCCCCAGCTGTGCCCAGATGTTGGTGGGAGGGAGGATTTCTGGCAGCACCGCAGAGCCGGTGTCCTTGCTGCGGTCCCCCGGCTGTGGCATGACCCCGCTGCTTCGGGGTGCACCGGTCACCCCCTCGAAGTCACCGAGACAGCGACGCATGGTTGGGTCCTGCCTGAGCTGTCCTGCTGCCGAGCATCCCGCGGGCAGGGAAGGGCTGGGGATACCCCGGGTTCCGTAGGAACCACACCTCGGCACCGATATCGGCAGTGAGGGGTGGGGGGGGTACGTGGGACAGGGACCTTTCTGAGCCCCCAGCCACCTCGGAGACCGACGCTGGGGTTCCTGCCCTGGGGGCTGACCCCATCCCCGGGG
>NW_008794457.1:1780522-1781197 GCF_000699145.1 Aptenodytes forsteri | reverse complement strand
GGCAGGGCACCGCGGTCCAAGGCTCCGGTGGCTGAAATGGGGAGGGGTTTTGGGGGGGGATGCCCACGAGGAAAAGCCCCGGCTGTCCCTCGGTCAGGCACTTCGGAGGAGGGGGCAGCGTCCCCCAGCTGTGCCCAGATGTTGGTGGGAGGGAGGATTTCTCAGCACCGCACCGGTCACCCCCTCGAACGAGACAGCGCCCCCAGCCACCTCGGAGACCGACGCTGGGGTTCCTGCCCTGGGGGCTGACCCCATCCCCGGGGTTGATCCTGCACCCGGGGGGTGATGCTGTGCCAGGTGCCTTGTCTCCGCGCCCCGTTTGCCCTTGCTGACCCCCGGAGTGGGTCGAGGAGAGGAGACAGTCCTGGTTGGGGGGTGCTCAGGCAGGAGAGGTTTAATTAAACCACCCGGTTACAGCATCAGATGCAGAAAATGCAGCAAACACCAGGATGGGGACAAAGCCCCCTGCGATGGGGATGGGGACAAAGCCCCCTGCGCCCCACAAGCAGGTGCAGGGGACAAGCCTGGAGCTATGCCCGACCCCCCCCTCCCCCCCGGGCTACAACACGCGGGGCTCCGGCTCTCTGCAAATTCAGGCATCGCCGGGTTCGTACAACACTCGGCGTCAGCCGGCGTTTCTTCGCTGCTGCAGTCACCTCGTAGCCGTGGCCCCGT
>NW_008794457.1:1778882-1780011 GCF_000699145.1 Aptenodytes forsteri | reverse complement strand
ACTCGTGTTCCCCCCCCCCCCGACACTCGTGTTCCCCGCAGCTGGCCCAGATCCTGCCCACGGAGGAGAATTTCCTGCTGTGTTTCCGCCAGCACGTGGGCTCCAGCTCGGCGGTCATGGAGGTGAGCGGGGCGGGCTGTGCCGGGGCTCCCCGCGGCATTCGGTCCCCGGTGCCCGGCTCCACCACGGAGAAACGGTCGGGAGCTGGCATTGCCCAAACTCCCCTGGTCTCCCCCAAACTGTTGGCTTTAACTCAGCATCGGGAGGCGGGATGGGGCATCCCGGTGTGGACGGTGCTGGTTTTGGGGGGAGACCGGGAGTGTGATGAGTTTTCCCAGTCCTCAGAGCTCCCCGGGCACCTCTCAGGGCAGCCGGTCACCTCGTCCCGGTCGCCAGGCGAGGTGAGCTGCGGGGATTTGGAGCTGTTTCTGTAAATTCCCCCTCCGGGGTGGTCAGTCCTTAGCGCCCGAGGGATGTGCTGAAGCAGACAACGCTGCCGGACGTGGCTCTGGGCCACCCCAAAACCTCGCCGTGCCCGGGCACGGGGTGAAACCCATCTGCAGGGCGGGAGAGAAATCGCCGATGGGGACCGAAACGCGGCTGGGGGTGGAGGGGGATGTGCAGCATCCCGAGCTGGGGGAGAGCTTGTGCTTGGAAAATGAAGCCAAGGTGGAGGCGATGGCTGAAGGAGGAGCGCCCCGTTGCACAAGGAGGGGGCAAGCGGGGGCTGCTGTTTAACTGGGGGATGCGATCAAATATTAGAGCCTTGCCTGGCACGCTGGGGCGAGGATAATCGCGCTTGAACTCTTGGCGTGGGGCTGAACAAAAGGAGGGCTCGGAGAGCATCCAGCCCTTAGGGGCGAGCACGTGGACGTGGGGAGGCCACCCCGAGCCCCTGACCGGAGCTGTGAGCTGACCCCATCTCTGCTAGGGTGGCGGGGGATGCCGCGGGCGAGGGGTTATGGGGGGGTACACACATGTCGGTGGTGGGAAACGTGGGGCGCAAGCCCACGCTAATGTTGGCGGCGGCTGCTTCGCAGGCTTGGCGGAGGTACGACACGGACCGCAGCGGCTACATCGAAGCCAACGAGCTCAAGGTGGGCTGCGGGCGCGGGGCGGGCCGGGGCGG
>NW_008794457.1:1778098-1778869 GCF_000699145.1 Aptenodytes forsteri | reverse complement strand
CCGCTGGGACAGCCGGGGACGGGGACAGCCAGCAAAGCCCTCTCCTTCCAGGGCTTCTTGTCGGACCTGCTGAAGAAGGCGAACCGGCCCTACGACGAGCCCAAGCTGCAGGAGTACACGCAGACCATCGTAAGTGGGACCTCCGGGCCGGTCCCGGGGGACGACGGCTCTCCCGGGGCAGGGCGGTCCCCCCCTGGGGTTTTCGCCACCCCACGGCGGGTGGGAGGGAAGGGAGGAGGAGGCGACGGGTGACCGGGTGCTGCTTGTGTCCCGGCAGCTGCGGATGTTCGACATGAACGGCGACGGGAAGCTGGGCCTCTCGGAGATGTCCCGGTAAGGTCACGGGCGGCGAGAAGGAAGCGGTGGGGAGGGAAAGACACCCCGAAACACTCGCGTCTAGGAAGAGTCTGCTCCAGCTTCCGAGGAAGACAGTTTTCCTCTTTAATTTGCTCATGTTTCTGAGCGAAAAGTCATTTTGGATTAAAAAAGCGTCTTTTCCGGGCTGCTTCCCGCTCATCCCTGCCCTTCTTCTTTTTCAGACTTTTGCCTGTGCAAGAAAACTTCCTTCTGAAGTTTCAGGTAAAATAAAAATAATAGTTTAAAAAAAAAAAAAATCCACCGTTCTTGTTCCCTGCTTGCACCTCCATCCCCCCCCTCACGCCTCGGTGTCTCTCGCTGCTGCCCAGGGGATGAAGCTCTCCTCGGAGGAGTTCAACGCCATCTTCGCCTTCTACGACAAGGTAGGGAGCCGGCTCCTGGGAAACTGCCCCA
>NW_008794457.1:1775205-1776039 GCF_000699145.1 Aptenodytes forsteri | reverse complement strand
TATGGCCCAGTACAGCCCAGTACGGCCCAGTACAGCCCTGTACGGCTCCATATGGCCCAGTACAGCCCAGTATGGCCCAGTACAGCCCTGTGCAGCCCCGTACGGTGCAGTACAGTCCTGTATGGCTCAGTACAGCCCAGTGTGGCCCAATACCGCCCTGTACAGCCCTGTACGGCCCCGTATGGTGCTGTACGGTCCTATATGGCTAAGCACAGCCCAGTACAGCCCTGTATGACTCAGTGCAGCCCAGTATGGCACAGTGCGGTCCTATACGGCCAAGTACAGCCCCATACAGCCCTGTATGGCCCAGTACAGCCCTGTACGGCTCCATATGGCCCAGTACAGCCCAGTACGGCCCAGTACAGCCCTGTACGGCTCCATATGGCCCAGTACAGCCCTGTATGACTCGGTGCAGCCCAGTATGGCACAGTGCGGTCCTATACGGCCAAGTACAGCCCCATACAGCCCTGTATGGCCCAATACAGTCCTGCACAGCCCTGTACAGCCCCATATGGCCAAGTACAGCCCAGTACGGCCCTGTACAGCCCAGAACGGTGCAGTACAGCCCTGTATAGCCCGGTACAGCCCAGTGTGGCTCAATACAGCCCTGTACGGCCCCATAGGGTGCTGTACGGTCCTATACGGCTAAGCACAGCCCAGTACAGCCTCGTACGGTGCAGTACAGTCCTCTGTGTCCCAGTACGGCCCAGTACAGCCCAGGGCGGCCCACCGCGTCCCGGTCGAGCCCTCCGTACCCCAGTACAGCCCGGCACAGCCCGGCACCGGGCGGCGCAGCTGCAGCGAGACCTCCCGGCCGCCAGGGGGCGGGTGTCG
>NW_008794457.1:1760330-1774016 GCF_000699145.1 Aptenodytes forsteri | reverse complement strand
TGCAGCGTGAAATGGTGCTGGGGGGGACCCTGTGCACCAGGGCCTGGGGTGCTGCTGGTGGTGGTGTGCACCGGGGCCGGGGGGACCCTGTGCACCGTGAAATGGTGCTGGGGGGGACCCTGTGCACCAGGGCCTGGGGTGCTGCTGGTGGTGGTGTGCACCGGGGCCGGGGGGACCCTGTGCACCGGGGCCGCGGTGCTGCTGGTGGTGTGCACTGGGGCCAGGGGGACGCTGTGCACCGAGAAACGGGCCTGGGGTGCTGCTGGTCGTGGTGTGCACCGTGCGACAGGGCACAAGGGACAGTGACATGGGGCTGGGGTGCTGCTGCCGGCGTGTGTTGCGCAATGTGGCCGGGGGGACCCCGTGCACCGTGAAATGGGGCCGGCGTCCTGCTGCCTGGCCTGCACCGTGTAGTGGGACCAAAGGGACCCCATGCACCACGAAATGGGCCTGGGAATCATGCGCTGTGTGGCGGGTCTACAGGGACCCCATGCACCGTGAAACGGGGCTGGGGTAGTGCCACCAGCGTGCACTGCACTAGAGCCAGGCTTTCAGGTGTGTAAAACCTGGCGTGAGCGGGATGGGAGTGAGGGTCTTTCTCCGAGGGCCTGTTCTGCTCTGGACTCCGCTGTCTCTGAAGCCAGCGGAGGGATGGACAGAAGGATACAGGGTGCAGCTGGAGCCCTGTGAAGAGCCCAGAACAGCTCCACAAAGTGCAGCTAACCTGAGAGCCACAGGACACTGGCTGGGAACACCGCCATGACCAGGTGGCCAAGAAGCAGAGCATGCAGAGGGATCTGGGCAAGGCCTTGCTGCTCTCCAGAGCCCTTTGACTCCTGGCCCATGCTGGCTCAGGAAGCTTTAAGGAACAGCTCCCAGCCCTTATCAGTGCAGGCAGGCAGTGGGGTTTTTTTATGTCCCCATTCCAGCAGATAAAGAAGGCTATTAGATATTGATTAACCCTGAAATGTCCAGCATGGCCCCTCGCTGCCTTGTGAGATGAATGCTCCCAGCCCCTGCTTCTTCTGAGGCAGCCTTCTTCTGGCTCTTCCCAGCAGGCATGGAGGAGCAGGCATCTAGAACTTGTGTTTTCTGCCCTGGGACTGTAGCGGGCCTGTGAAAGGTGTGCAAGCCCACTGGCAGCAGCTTTGCTTTTCTCAAGCTTGTTATACAGCAAAGTGTAAATTACCAAATTGAATCTAGGTCACCTAAAAGGGAGGCAGAGCATCTCTCTTGTAAGGAGAGAGCCATCGTGCCAGTCCCCAGTCGTTGCCGTGCAGCATGCCCGAAGAGTGGCTTGTTATCCTGCCGTAGGCGTTGCCACGCAGTGATTAGCAGTTTTCGGTTTCCTTATCTTGGGCAACTTCACGTGGTGCTCGGAGCTGTTACAGTTGCTCTGTGCTGGGAATGGTCTTTCTGAAATCAGGACAGAGGTGAAGAGATACAAAATGGTTAAAATGGCTCCCTTGACACACAAATGCTAATTAAGGTGATAACTCAGTCTGCTGCTCTGATGTATCACCAGACAGCTATTTTAAATGCTTTTCTTGGTGGCAAGCTTACTGCAGCTGACTGGGGCAATGAATTTTTAGGCTTGAAAAGACCGTAGTAGCCGGAGCAGCCTGTTGCATTGTTCTTGTGTAAATATTTGCTTTAGCTGTGGTATCCGGACAGCATCGCCTTTGGCCCCTCCGCTCTGCTCCGGCTTGCAGAACTGCTGTAGGGGCTTTGGCAGAGGTTTTGAAATCCAGTATCTTAAGTGGCTGTACCTCAGGGAACAGAGGATTGGCCTCTTCACGATGGAAGCCTTCACTGGACTTGTGAACGCTTGCTTACCTACAGGAAAACTTGCTTTCTGGGCTTGGCTTGAGTCCGTAAGCACGCTCTTGGGTCTCTGCAGCTCGGGCCACAAGTTCCACATACGTTTTTGAAGGGTGTTGCTGATTTATGCAGTTCCTGGTGCGTTTTCCTACCTTCTCTCTGTCCCATCTGTCACACTGTGCTTTCAGCTGTGCATTATACCGGCTCGGAAGACCAGCCTGGCTGAAGAATACGGAGACTACTTGAATACCGGGCCTGCTCAGCATCTAAACTCTGACTCGGCCACCTGTGTTCAAGTCCTGTAGCTGGAAAACGTGCTTTCTTTGGCTTACATCGGGTGTCCCTCAGGTAGTTCAACCTCAGCTTAAACTTGCCTTCATTTAGTTTTCCGCACTGGAATACCTCCAGCCTGGCAGAGAGGATGTGCAGTTTATAACTTTGACCTTTATTCGAGACCAATGCTCTTTTAATTGCTCAAAATAAAATATAATGCAGTGCAGAGACAACAACGTTACGGTAACATAGAGGTAGTGGTGCGTTAGGACTTGTGGCCTCGGATCCCTAGTAGATCTCTTTTCCCAAACCCCTGTCTAGAAAGCTTTGCCCCTGTGATCTCTTGGGTATCCTGATGTGTTTGGACAACTCGGCCTGGACTTTTTTTCTCCTGCCTTCCTGCAAGCTCTCCTCCCTGGAAACAGCAGAGGAATCTTTCTTTGGCCTTCACCCCAAAACCTTCAGGCTGAGAACGGGAAAATCAGTCCTAAATCTACCCTTCGCTGCCTTAAGCCGATAGAAAGACCGGCTCAGAACGAAAGTACTTAACTCTCTGGAGTGCTGCAGCTTAGGTAAATGCCCGCAGGATCAGCATTAATTGCAGCAGTAGTATATTAGAGCCCAGTGACCTGCTTAAGTCCTTGCAGGATCGGGACCTAAGTACCCCAAACACTGTAAGCCGCTTGGTGAAAGAAGGTGCCGTCACCATCTCGGAAGCAGCAGCTCTTTAAAATAGATACCCCAAACACTGTAAGCCGCTTGGTGAAAAGCCCAGCAGAAAGAAGGTGCCGTCACCGTCTCGGAAGCAGCAGCTCTTTAAAATAGACGGCCGGGCTCCTGCAGCCCTCGATACCAAAATAATCTTAGACCAGGTAAACTGCAGAGGGACACGCTCTTGTGTTTCTCTCTTCCCCGCCCCTCCATTGCCAGGAAGGCGTCGGGAGAGGTTTTCCAAAGCAGTGTTGCATGCTGCCTGAACCTGCAGTAGGTTTTTGCCCCGACATCCCTCTCGGCGTGTCCTGCTCAGGTTGGCTCCCCAGGCTGCTCCCTCCCTGCTGGCTGCAGCCCGAGTCCCTCTCTGGAGGGTGTGTGTTGCTGGCATGACTGACTCATCCTCCTTTCTAAGTTGATCCTGTACTTAGCCGGAGAGGTAATTAACACTTGTTAGTGGTCTAGAAAATGCTAAGTACATCTTCCATTTTTAAACTACCTGACGTGACTCTGCCTCGTACGTGCTTGCTGCCCTTTTTTCCACAGAGCCTGTCAAGAGGAGAAACGGGGGCTTTTTATTCGGCAGTACTGTACTGATGGGAAGAGCAGTTAAGTCTGAAGAGGGCAAATGATGTTTGGGGCTCCGTGAGGTGCAATCTACATACACATGTTAGTGCAAAGTATGTTTATGTAGTGGGTAAACTGGGTCTAAATGGACCCAAAACAGGGACAGAGTGGAGGGGGAAGATGATTTTGTGAGTTCTGCTGATCACTAGTGTTAGAGCTTCCTTAACCCGCCTGGCCCTGCTGCCTTCGGATGTGCTGTATCTGTCACCACACTGAGCACTCGGCAGGAGGTCTGGCTGGCCCGGGGCTGGCTCCAGGCTGCCTGCATTGCCTGGGGCAAAACCCAGCCCCGGGACAGCATTCCTGTGTTGGGAAAGCTTGTCATCTTCACGTGAGGCAGCCTTCTCCGGGCTGCAAAGCTTTGTAAAGCTGATACGTGGCAGCATTAGCGGTGGGAGCTGCCTCGCTGTGTCTTTCGCCTTTAGCAATCAAGACTGAATCCTGCCCCAGAGGAGATAAACCTGATCTACCTTGTGCTGCATGCTTTGTCCGCCACCGAGCTCTGGGGTCTGGGCAGGCGCCTGCATGATGCTGTGAGTCAGGGTGCTCAGAGCTGTGTGGAGTCATCGTCTTTAGTACTCCTGTCTTCAGGAGGGGGCTGTCACAGCCGCAGCCCTCTGTCAGGCAGGTTAAAAACCACCCCGCCTCTTCTCTTGCACTATCTACAAGCCTGCAAAGCCTGGACGTGGGGCTGGGCGGAGGCTGTGGCCAAAGGGAGAAAAACGGGCTTCTTTTTATAGCATGGTCTGGTCTGCCCTTGACATTAAGAGAGCCACTCCGTCTTCAGGGTGTTCTGCCAACAGGGCAGAGGCAGGTGGTTTGTGGGGTGGCTGCTGAGGAGTTGGGGGCAAAGCTCCTCCTGACGCAGGGAGGTTTCGTGCTTGACAGCAAGGGAAGGGGCCTTCACATCGGAGCTTGTCACTTGTCACACTGGGAAGAAAGTGTCCTCTGCGATTTCCAGGAAGACAGCATTTAGCTACAACATCCCTCTTCAAATGAGGCAGAGTTTGTAGGGCAGGGAAGGGAAATATCTTCGTTAGGTCAGCCAGCGTTGCGGGAAAAGCAGATTAATTTTCCTGCACAAGAGCCCTTCCAGGAGTTTGGAAGAGGCTCTGTATTCGTGCTTCGTGCACTTGCCTGGGTCTGGCCGAGGTTCCCTGGAGGGGACTAACCTACGCGATCCTGCCTGTAGCTGTGAAGAGACGGCACTTGGACAGGGCGTAAGAGTTTAAGGCTTGTTTCCTGGGGCCTTTCTGGCGTCAGCACATAAGGCAAGCAGGGCCATTTCTACACATTAATGACTTGGAGGGGGTCAGTTATCTTCAGCCACAGTGAACTGAGGATCTTTGCCCATTCTGTCATGTAAAATGCAGTGCCAGATCATGGAGCATAAATGAGTTGTTTGGTTTTTTTTTCCCCCCCCTGGATAATTCTCTTAGCACTGCTTGTACCTTTTCCAGTGGTTTAAAGACAAGATTTCCCTTGAGGTTTTCTCCGTAGCCCTGTTGGTGCACGTCCCTGCCCCGTTCTCAAGCCTAATTCTTAGCTTCTTTTTTTTTTCCTTCAGCTCATGGTGGTCCCATGTGGAGATGGGTCCCCCTGACCCCATCCTGGGGGTGACAGAAGCTTTCAAGCGTGACACCAACTCCAAGAAGATGAACCTGGGTGTGGGGGCGTACCGGGATGACAACGGGAAGCCGTACGTCCTGAACTGTGTTCGCAAGGTGAGCCTGGTGCTGGCTGCTGGGCAGGGCCAGATCCAGGTGTCGGGCGCCCTGGGGGGTCAGGGAGGGGGAAGGCCTCTAGGCAAGGTTTGCCTGTTGGTCCTTAGAATAAGCTTTGTCTCTAACAGGGTGGGACAGTGTTCCTGGATGTCTTCCTCAGCAGTCCTAATGCTTTTGAGACACGACAGAGGCAGTTGTTAAGTAGATAAAACAGGGAATACGTGTCCTGTTCCCATTCGGGTAAATCTAACTCGTTGCTGACTTCCACGAGCCCTCCAACCCAGCTGTCCTCTGAACTTCCCTCTGTCCTCTGAAGGTGTTTCTTGAATAGGCTGATGTTCCCTGGGCCAGCCCACATGGGAGGGAAGAGCTGACATTGTCCCCTTGATGGATTAGTCTTAGAAATTCTGCTGAGCCGTTGTTACCGGTTTCTCCTTAAGTCAGTCTAAAACTCCAGCCCAGGGAGCTGGATGTGGGCACTGCCCTTGAGGGGATTACGGAGCCTTTCAGGGCTGTAAGCTTAGAAATAGGCCGTTAAATAGCTGGCACCTGACACACATGTTGACTGGCTGGTCTCCTTGGCGTAGGGAGGATGCGTTGTCCATGTTTCTCATCAGTGTGGGGTTTAAAGCCATCCCTTGCCCTTGCTCTCCCTGCGTCAGCACGTATTGCAGCTGGGTCACAACCGGGGAGCCTGTGTGGTGTCGCAGGAACGGTTTCCTGGTGGTATGTGAATGCTGCCAGGGTCTGTCCCGCCGCTCTGGGAGCATGGATAGGGTTCCCAGAGCGCTCCAGATGTCTCCGTCACTGCATTTTTTCCTGAGCATGGCTCCTTGTCTGCTGTTCTTGCTGCCACTCTCTGATCCTGTGTTAGGTAAGGACTTGGACTGGTTTCTGATGCAGGATCTGCTTGAAAGAAGTAGAGATTAGCAAAGCGGGGGGAGCCATGTTTAAGGGCTGGGTGAGCTAGCTTTCAGACAGGCTGCTTTCAAAATTGGCTGGGGTTTCAGGATTTATTTTTTTTTTAACCTGCTCCATCTAGTTCAATAACACTCCCAGCACGACGAGGCCCTACAAAGGGCTTGCTACCCTACCTGGTTTTGGGATGTCTCCCTGTGTAGAGACAATCTCTGCCTTTCGGTAACAGTCAAGTCTTGCCTTCCTGCAGGACAATTCCTGCTTGGGCAAAGAAACGTGTGTCCTTGTGCAGCAGCGCTGACTTGTAACGGGCTGGAAGCGGTGCTCTCCTCCGGCGCCGGGTTTCCTGGCTCTGCTGTACCGACGCTGGCACCCACTGAAGGCTCTGGTGGCCGCTGGGCACCTCGCCCCGTGGTAAAAGCAGAGTGTCACCTGAACTGGTTACTGCTGCCCTGGCTTTGAATGAGCCCTGATCTCTGAAGGGAAACTCCTGTAAACCAACCTTTGCCCCTCTTGAGCAAGCGAATGTGAAGAGAAGTGACCTTGAGCTGTCCACCATCCTCTCCACGGTGATGCTTTCCTTGCTGAATGTGTGTCTTCCTTCCCAGGCGGAGGCCATGATAGCATCCAAGAAGATGGACAAGGAGTACTTGCCCATCGGGGGGCTAGCGGATTTCACCCAGGCATCTGCAGAACTGGCTCTGGGTGAAAACAGTGAGGCTTTCAAGAGCGGCCGGGTAAGGAGCGAGCTGGGAAGCAGGGGGTGGGCAGCGCTGTCTGACACACGGTTGGTGCGTGGGTGCCCAGCAAAAGTGGAAGGACTGGCAGGTACTCAGGCCTCTGAGTTGCAAACTGGCCAGACCCAAGGATAACCGCTTCCTCTGAAGGCTGGGGTGAAATAGCCCTTCCCGAGGAGGGGATTTGACCTTGCCAGGGGTCCCAACTCCCTGCCCTGCACCTGGAGTTGCTGACCCATGCGGTTCCCTCCAGCCCCATGTCCCTGTTTGAGCCAGCTGTCGCAGAGGTGTGCTTCTGCCAGTGCTGACATAGTGACTGGGCTTTCCCTGTATCACACCGTGGCTGCTCGGACTCATGTATTTGTTTCTTCCCTTGCAGTATGTCACTGTGCAGGGTATTTCTGGGACTGGATCTCTGCGAATCGGAGCCAATTTTTTGGTGAGTCCCTGGCTGGTGGGGGAAGGAAAGGACATCTTTTGACCGGAGCTGAATCTTTGGGGTTTTCTAACTGCTTGAATCTGTTCAACCTGTTTGAACACTCTGTCTTTCTCTTGATCAGCAACGGTTCTTCAAGTCTAGCCATGATGTGTATCTACCCAAACCATCCTGGGGCAATCACACACCCATTTTCCGTGATGCTGGCCTGCAACTTCAGGCTTACCGCTACTACGACCCCAAGACGTGCAGCCTTGACTTCTCTGGAGCCATGGATGACATTTCCGTGAGTTGCCTTTCATGCCTGGAAGCAGGGAGGTGATGTGGGGAGATGGGTGACCATCTTGCTTTAGCCTAAATATCATAGAATCATGGAATAGTTTGGGTTGGCAGGGACCTCTAAAGGCCATCTAGTCCAGCCCCCCTGCCGCAGGCAGGGACATCTTCAACTAGATCAGGTTGCTCAGAGCCCCGTCCAACCTGACCTGGAATGTTTCCAGGGATGGGGCATCCACCACCTCTCTGGGCAACCTGGGCCAGTGCTTCACCACCCTCAGCATAAAACATTTCTTCCTTATATCTAGTCTAAATCTACCCTCTCTTAGTTTAAAACCATTCCCCCTTGCCCTATCGCTGCAGGCCCTGCTAAAACGTCTGTCCCCATCTTTCTTATAGGCCCCCTTCAAGTACTGACAGGCTGCAATAAGGTCTCCCCGGAGCCTTCTCTTCTCCAGGCTGACCAACCCCAACTCTCTCAGCCTTTCCTCATAGCAGAGGTGTTCCATCCCCCTGATCATTTTTGAATATGATGCCTGAAGGCACCAAATGAAAGCTAGAAACCTTACAGAGCTTGTCTAAGCTGTCTAGGGCAAGAGTCCCATCTCGGCTGCTGAGGAGAGTGCTCAGATGTCATTAATAATTCATGCTCTGTAACATCTTCCTTAGAAAATTCCAGAGAAGAGCATCATCGTCCTGCACGCTTGTGCTCACAACCCCACCGGGGTGGATCCCCGGCAGGAGCAATGGAAGGATTTGGCAGCTATGGTGAAGGTGAGCAGTAGAGTGTCCCAGGGGTACTGTGCTGTTCCTGGGAAAACCACATCTCTGGGCTTTCATGGGTGGTATCTGGTCTTCACCACGCTAAAGGTTACTCCCTTCCCCGAAGCCAGGATGGGTGTCATGTTCCTGTACTGAAGACAGGAGCCAGAGAAGCGCACCCATAAAGCTTCTAGCTGACCGTCAGACTTTCTGCTGGCACCTTCCCAGGGGTAGGAGACCTGAAAGGGTTGAAAGAGTGAGCTGTGATAGCTGGAGAGGGTCTCCCAGTGCTGGTGTATTAAAAATGCTGGAAGATGTTTCACGTGCCTGGTGTCTCCTCGCAAGTTTCAGCTGGAAAGAGATAGGGGCAGGTTCTTCCTTCATCCTTCTCCTCTTCCTCCCTGCCGCTCCCCCAAGCTGTAGCCAGTGAAATTTGGCTTGGGGATGCCTGGCCTTAGTAGTGTTCTGAGAATTGGTAGGTATCAAAGAGGCCTCTGGGGCCTACAGATGGCGGCGGGTCTCCTGACCCGGGGCGGTGCGACTGGGTTATCTGCCTAGAGGCATTGGAAGGGCTGGCACCTGCCCAGAGGGTTCCCAGGTGGTTTTCCTGGAAACTGATAATACAGGAGGCACGGAAATGGAATAATTTGTTACCGCTGAATCCACTTCTGCTTTCTGGGCCAGACTGCACATCCCAAAATGTGCTGGGAGGGTCTTGACCTGCTGTTTCGATGCGTGGTGGGTAGCTGTGGTTTTGGGGCCGCCTTCCCTGTTGCAAACGAAGGGGAATGGCTCTACTTCTGGAGGAGCAGAGTTGCAGCTGAGCAGCCCGCTGCCTGCATGGCTCTTTTCAGCCTGCTGCCCTGCTCCCTGCAGGGGTGCATGGCTCTTCTCAGCCTGCTGCCCTGCTCCCTGCAGGGGTGCTCAGCTCCTGTGACACTCTCTCCCCTCTTTGCTGGCAGAAACGGAACCTCCTCGTGTACTTTGACATGGCCTACCAAGGCTTTGCCAGCGGAGACATCAACCGGGATGCCTGGGCTGTGCGGTATTTCATCGAGCAGGGCATCAACGTCATCTTGTCACAGTCCTACGCCAAGAACATGGGGCTGTACGGTGAGTAGGGCAGGTGGTGTGGAGACGGTTTCATCCAGGCTGCTGGGGGGACACCGCTGCCTCCGGGGTTTAGCGCCCAGTGTCTTTCTGCTGCCTGCGTTCATCCTGCAGTACTGATCGGGGTGCGGGAGATAACCTGCTGGGAGCTGGTGGCGACCTTTCTAGAGAGCAGGGCTCTGCTAAAGCTGTGTGCATTTGGATGAGTCCTGCCCCAGCCCTGGGTATCCAAGGGCAGAGGCTGGGACCTGATCGCTCCTCTTTCAGGAGAGCGTGCGGGTGCCTTCACGGTGGTCTGCACCGATGCAGAGGAAGCCAAGAGGGTCGAATCACAGCTGAAGATCCTCATCCGCCCCATGTACTCCAACCCACCCCTGAACGGAGCCCGCATCGCCTCTATCATCCTGAACACCCCTGACCTTCGGAAGGAGTGGTAAGAGGGAACCCCTAATGCTCACAACAGCGAGATGTGAGGTCTCTCTGGCAGCCCTGTGCTGTCATGGGCAGTTCATAGCTTCAAGGGTACAGTCAGAACCATGTGCCACCCCTTTCCTCTGGAGAAATCCCTGCTCGTGCCCTGGCATCAGCTGGTATCGGTCCAGCCTGATGCAAACAGGTTTCCCATGTGTTACCAAGGCAGAAAACACTGTAAAGGAGAAGATAAAGCTCCCCTAGGATTGAGGGCTGCAGGAGCTGCCTGTCCAAGGAGTGGAAAAGACTGACCGAGGCGTTGTAGCCACGTAGTATGTCTCACATGGGGGAAGTGGAAGCGTAAGCCCCCTGGGAATAAGACCCAGGAATGTAATCCTCATGCCCTAAGCCTGCTTCCTGGCGTCAGCCTGTGCTGCTCTCCCAGCCCCTCGGTGTGGAGTCCCTGCCGGCAGCTGGCCTGGCAGAACAAAGGCTGGCTGTGTGTTGAGGCCTCGCTGGGAGCTGTGTTCCTTTGGCGGGCTGACGCTTGTGCCTGATCCAGGGCTCAGCAGAGACGTCTCCTAGCTGTGCTGCCTTGGAGCAGGGATGTCTGCCTGCGCTGGGAGGTACCCCCACACTCGTCATTTATCTGCAGATACTATTTTATCTGGGTTTGGGCAGTGCTGCCGTGAGGCCTCCTGCTCACCCGTGGCTTTCAGAAGCGAGAGATGCCGATACTCTGGTAGTAGTGTCCAACGGCTATGGAATAAATAAATAGCAGTCACCTTCAGGTACCAGGAGAAGGAAGCAGCTCCCCAGCTGGAGCTACAGGTTCACGCTCTCTGGTCTTTGCTCATCTGCATCCTCCATGTTTTTGGGGTATGAGGCCCTTCCAGGTGGAGAGGGTTGATTCCCTGTAGTTGGCGGATTCCCTGTAGTTGGCGGGGGGGGGGGGGGGGGGGGGGGGGGGGGGGGGGGGGGGGGGGGGGGGGGGGGGAGCAGCGTTGGCGCATCCCAGCCCTGCTCTGAGCGGTTCCTGGGTTGGCTTCTCAGGCTCGTGGAGGTGAAGGGCATGGCCGACCGGATCATCAGCATGCGGACTCAGCTGGTGTCCAACCTCAAGAAAGAGGGATCCTCCCACAACTGGCAGCACATCACTGACCAGATCGGCATGTTCTGCTTCACGGGGCTGAAGCCTGAGCAGGTAAACACAGTTCCTGTGGGTCTCAAGGTGTCGTTTGTGGTCCTTGTCAGTAAGATCTTGACTGCAGGTGCCAAAATGAGCCCTTGTGGGCAGTTCTTCCTCCAGGAGGAACATGCTCCAAGCCTGCAGCGCTGGAACATTGTGGGGACCCATGTCTTGCTCTGCTCCCTGCTGTGCTTGTGGAGGTTGAAAGCAGACATAGCCTGCTTATCTGTCAAAGGAAGCAGTCACTTGGTGCCGCTCTGAGGTGACCGTAAAGGTCAGCTCAAGTGAGGTGACTCTCCTGGCTGAACATCTGCAGTGTTCGTGTGTTGCTCGAGAGCCGAGCAGCATCTCTCTTGGTTTACAGGGTGCACTGCTGGCACTGCAGGTAGCGAGATGCCATGTCTGCTGGCTCCCAGTTTGCTTTCAGTTCCGGCAAGCTGGGTAAATTTGCACTCTGCGAAGAGAGTAGAGGTTGGCCTGCAGTTTGAACTCTGCTCTTTCACCCCAGGTGGAGCGGCTGATCAAGGAGTTCTCCATCTATATGACAAAGGACGGACGAATCTCTGTGGCGGGAGTTACATCGGGCAATGTAGGTTACCTGGCTCACGCCATCCATCAAGTCACAAAGTAAAGACACAGGTGTGCCCTGGAGCTGGTGGCCTTCCCTTCCCCACCGGTCGAAGATGAGGAGGGAAAGGAAACAAGCAGAATACTTCCAACCATGGCACTTGATGCTGCTGCTGAATGTATCTTGTAGATAAGTTGTTGTAGAAGCCTAGTCAAAACCACCCTGCGTTGTGGAGCAGGGACATCATTGCCGGCTCCCGCTCGTCACAGCCGATCTCCCCTGCTGTCCGTCCTTTGTCCATCAGCCCCAGCACCCATCTGCACTGGAGGAAGCAAATGCTTAGTGCTGCCATCCTGCCGGCGTAGGCACCAAAGGCTTCCCCACGCTCGTTTCTCCATGAGAAGGCTTTGTGAGGCTGTTGGCCGCTGGCCCCAGTGGCAGCGGGCGGGGAGCTGGGTGGGCTGAGCGGGCGGGCTGCTCAGGTGCGCCCCTGCCACTTCCTTAGGCGGTCCCTGCTGCCAGCAGGCTCCATCCTCCTTCGTCCTCCTGGCCCGGAGCTGGGCAGCGCCAAACCTGCCCGCCGACAACCAGCTCTGAGGTCTTCTCACTACTAAAATCTGCTCCGTCGTTGGCCTTCGCTCTTCCCGTCTGGGAATCTCCTTTCAGGTGTAATTCACAGTGGCATTTCTGTGGGGGGCAGACCCCTGTCCCTCCTTTAAACCTGCCTGTTCTGATTTCACTCCCATGCCCTGAGGTGAAATGATTTCTTGCCCCCAGCCCGTGCCCCCCCCCCAATAAGAACCTCCTCTGAAAACTGCTCTCTGTTGGTCTCTGCCTCTCCCCGTTCCGGTACCAACCCCAGCCGCCCGGCCCTGTACCCCCAGCAGCCCTCCCTGCAAAGCAGAGTCTTTGTGTGTCTCCCAAAGCCATGAGCCAAGAGGTGGGCCCCGCCATGTCCACCCTCACGTGGGCGTGCGGGCTGTCCCTCTCATCTGCTCTGTTCAGCCAAATTTCCGGCAGCACCGGAAAACGGGAGGGAAAGATCCTGATGACTCAAAAAACACTCTCCTTTTAAACCGAGTGTCCCCGAGGCCCTGTGACTCACTGGACTCATGATTTTTAATCCAAGTAAGCTGGCGCACAGCTGTTTTGAGCTGGGGACTCCTCCTGTCATCACACAGCTGGATCCTGTCCCCAGATATTCCCTGTCGGGGATGTGCCAGCACAGGGCTTCTTGTATGGCCAGCGAAACCCCGATTTCCTGAGAATCCCACGTAGAGAGAGGGCAGTTCCCACCCGTGTGCCTCAAGAGCACCGGGGGAGGGTGGGCTGAGGCTGCCCCAGGTGGGAGTCGGTGTCACGGAATTGAAGCCTACGGGGTTGAACGTAGGTGTTGCCGGGCAGAGCGTGCGTTCCCAAAGGAACGGGATGGAGCACGGCGGAGCTTCTTGCAGCAAGCGCAGCTGCCTCCCGAGGCGGACCCGGAGGGGTTACCTCCGAGCCTGCCTGAGCTTTCACCAGCCACTGGCACCTCTCCCCTTTGCGGCCGTACCAGGACATTTAGCAGAGCGGTCCTCGTTTCTCATTCCTGCCCAGAGCAGCCGTGTTCTCCCGGGAGCCGGGCCGGGCCTGTCTAGTGCGCGCCGTCGCCGTGCTTGCCGGCAGAGGAGGAGCTGCTTGTGCAGGCCGAGGAGGGCTGGAGCCTCCCGCTGCTCCCCGACAGACGGTTTGCACCTTAACGGCGACGGTTGTTTACGTGGCCCGATGCCCGCAGCCGCTGCTTGCTCCCATTTGTGCAATAAACCCCTTTCCCTCCTGCTGCTGCTGCTGCCGCCGTGGGTGCTGCCCCATGGCGCTGTGGGTTCTCGTGCGGTGGTCCCCGGTTCTGCGTGGCTCTGGAGCTGCCTCCTCCTGCCTCTCCTGGTTGCAAAGAGCCCTTTTACCTTGCGTTAGGCCTTTCTGCTGCCCGTTCTCTGTTACAATAAAAGTAGAGCTGGAGCACAGCCCTGCCTTCTCTTCCCTGGCCTCTCCTGCGGGTCCCTCCGGCTTCAGCTGCGGAGCGGTGGGGACGGGCAGGGATGGGCTTCCCGAAGGGGGACACCCCCCCCCCTTTGCCGCTGGTC
>NW_008794457.1:1752494-1760049 GCF_000699145.1 Aptenodytes forsteri | reverse complement strand
GCCCGGGGGGGGGCGGGCGGGGGGCGCCGCCGGGGCCCGCGCGGGTCCGCGGGGCTGTCGAGTCACCCTCGGAGAAGCGCCTGCTCTCAGGGTCTCTCGTTGTCACCGGCATGGTGGCTTTGCCTGGGGTGAAAGGACAGCCGGGCACCCCGCAGCATCCTCCTCCGGCCACGGGAGAAGCATCGACCCCTTCCGCGTCCCGGCGGGGGCTTCAGCCGAAGCGGACCCACGCGTGCCAGCAGACCCACCGGGCTGGGGACCTGGGACCTGTCCCCTCTGCGCTCCTACCCCCGGGGGAGAGGGCTGCCTTTCTTCTTCCCCCGCGCAGACCTGCGGGGTTTTTCCCCTTCCCCAGAAACCTTTGAAGAGGATTTGTAGCACCAGTGTGGGGTTTAAAAAGCCTAGAAGCAAAGGGTGGGCTGGTCAGGAAGAGTCCCTGGAGACGTCATCTAGGAAAAAAAGAGATTTCCCTTGAAAAGAGATTTCCCTTGGCTGTGTAGGTCCCTGCGAAGCCCTGCCAGGTTGTGAGGGTTGATCTCCTTCAGCCCAGCCAGGCACTGGGGTGAGATCTGGGCTGTCCAGCCCCCGAGGGCTGCGGCGCTGGAAACACCAGGTCTTCAGGTCCAAAAGCTTCTGAGACTTCTCGTGCTGATGGTCACCCTGGGGGTGCATTGGGAGCGGCTGGTCCTGCTTTTCCTGGTGACACGGTGTTTCTGCTGCGTGCGTGGGTCGTTCCCGTTGAGCCCAGCCTTGACCTTTACCCGGGAGCACATGCACGGCGGCTCTTGCAGAGCTTGCAGGAATTGGGGTTGGAAATCAGGAAGCGAGACGTGACGCTGGGTCTCGTGCCTGCAGAAGGGCGAGTCCTGCCGTGAGGCTGCGGCTCCCCAGCCCCGCGGCCGGGGCTCAGTCCCCCGTCCGATGGCAGCGGTGTCCTCACCCTGGATTCGGGCGACGAGAGGTGAGTTCTCCTGCCATATCTCTGCTGGCATGAGGACACCTGTGTGCCGCGACCCCCAAGCTGAGACCCAGGGAACTCATTTCCCCTGTGCCCCCATCCGATGCCCAGGTTGTCCCTTGTTAACATACCTTAATTAACACTTACCGTGTCCTTCTTCATCCCCTTCTAGGAGCAGTGAAGTGCCTGACCCCCGCGCTGCCGCGGTCCCAGCCTGCCCGTTCGCGGCCCTCCCTGCCCGATGGAGCCAGTGCTGGCAGAGGTCCCTCCTCGAGGCAGCCGGCTGAGCCCGGTGCGGGAGCGCTAGTGGGACTTGGACGGTGGCGTGTGCCACCCTAGGAGGGGCGATGGCTCAGGGCACCGGGAGCATCAACAGCGACTACAAGGATTGGGAGTGGAGCGCCGATGCCGGGGAACGGGCCAGGCTCCTGCAGAGCCCCAGCGTGGAGACGGTGCCGAAGAGCGGAGAGAGCCAGGGAAACGGTCTGGGGGCCACGTCGGCTCTGGGAGCCGTCTTCATCGTGGTCAACGCTGCCCTCGGGGCCGGGCTGCTCAACTTCCCCGCCGCCTTCAGCATGGCCGGCGGCGTGGCCGCGGGCATCGCACTGCAGATGGTGAGAGGGTGGGGAAGGGACAGTCCCTTGTCCCACCCTGGGAGGGGACGTGGCGGGGACGTGTGGAGCTGCAGAAGGGGCTCAGGGAGGACGTGGCTCCTGGGAGGAAGCCCTGTCGGGTGAGGGACCCCAGAGATGCTCTGTGTGTACAAGGGTGGCTGCTTGAGGTGGCTTTGGGGACCTCGTCACGCTGTTGCCTCAGTGTCCCCTCTTTCCCCACCCCAGTGCATGCTGATCTTCATCATCGGAGGCTTGGTCATCCTGGCGTACTGCTCGCAGGCCAGCAACGAGCGGACCTACCAGGAGGTTGTGTGGGCCGTCTGCGGGAAGGTGCCTGGCGTGCTGTGCGAGGTGGCCATCGCCGTCTACACCTTCGGCACCTGCATCGCTTTCCTCATCATCATCGGAGACCAGGAAGACAAGAGTAAGTGTGTCCCACGGGGGAAAAAAAATAACCAGTTGCTGTCCCTTCGGCTGGAAGGGGACAGCCTGACCGCTCCGGTTGTCCCCGCAGTCATTGCTGCTCTGGTGACGGAGCCCGAGGAAGCTGGGAGCAGCCGCTGGTACACGGACCGCAAGTTCACCATCAGCATCACCGCCTTCCTCCTCATCCTGCCCCTCTCCATCCCCAAGGAGATCGGCTTCCAAAAATACGCCAGGTGGGTGGGGAGAGCCCTCCGGGGCTGGGAGCCAGCCTTGGGCCAGCCAGCACCCACCTAAGCACGGTCCCAGGGGGTGGGGAGTGGAAACGCCGTGGTTCTAGCGCCGCACCTGCCCGCTTGCCCCTGAGGGGTTGGACATGTCCTCCTCTGCCTTCCCGTGCCTCAGTTTCCCCATCTGGGAAGCAGAGGAGCTGCTGAGCACCGCGCGGCCACAGTATCGTACTCCGGGGCTTGTGTCCCTCCCTTCTGCTCGCTGGAGGAAGCGGGGAGAGCTGCTTTCAACTGCGTTGTCCCCTGTCTTTGGAGTTGGCCATCCAGCAGAAAGGAGAGCCAGTAAGGGTCCCCGGGCCCGGTGGTCTGCAGGCCAGCCCCGCTCCACCAAGCATCTTGGTGTAACCGGGCTGCTGGAGCTGGACCAGGGCTACCGCGGAGTGTCACTTCTTTAACAGTCGCCTCTTTCTCCTGCCCGAAACCCAGCCCATCCCCTTGCTGGCAGGTCTGCCACTCACAGCGGCACGGGACAGCCCCCGAGCGCAGCGGGATTGCGTTGGCATCCGCTCTGGGGACAGCGGGTGACGGTGCCTGGCATATTCCCATGGGAAGAGAGAGCAGGGGTGGTCCTGATGGGAAGGATTGGGGTGGCCTGGGCTGTGCAGGGAGGAAGATGGGGCTGCAGAGGGTGGGTGGAGACCCTCCGCAGAGCGGGGAGGCAGCACGCTGACGGTCTCCTGTCCCTTCTTGCAGCTCCCTGAGTGTGATTGGCACGTGGTACGTCACAGCAGTCATTATCATCAAGTACATCTGGCCCGACAAGGAGCTCGTGCCTGTGGAGATCCCCACCAGGTGAGTGCAAGAGACCTGATGCTGACGGTGGCCGTCACAGCACTGCAGAGCCAGGCAGGGCTGTGGGAGCGAGGGCTGCAAAGGCTGGGGACAAATCCGTCATGGGTCCCATCCCTGGGCCCGGGGACGCTGCATGTTGCTGCCAGAAGCTCCCAAGTGGCTGCATCTCCGCATGTTTCAGAGGAGCAGGTGGTGAAGGAGAGGAAAAAGACCTCTTGGAGGTCCCCACGGCTCCGTCACAGGTTTTGAGGAGAGCTGATTGACTTTTAGCTCCGATACAGCCAGGCCCAGAGTTCCCCGTGCGGTGCTTGTGCTCACCCAGCAACCAGGGCTGTGTCTATTTTAGGATGATTTTGGTTATTTCCTTGGCCAGCACAGCCCCTGTGGCTTGTCCCCTCCCTTGTCCCCAGATGTTTGGGGACATTTATGGACCCAGTGCGGGCAGTGGGAATTTTAGGGCAGGGCAAAGTTTAGACCGGTTTTCGGTACTGCCCAAGTAGATTCTTATTTTTTTTTACTGATACTTTTATTTTTGTAAGTCCTCAATTTTGGCTGGTTCTGTCTCGGTGAAAGGCCCTGGTCTTCAGGGAGTGCCAGGTCCCAGGAAAACCTCGCTCCGTGCGAAGGCATCGTCCTGGGTGGGGGGACAGTAACCGCGGGGGGGGCAGGTCAGGAAGAGGAACGAGCCCGTCGCGAAAGGAAAGGCCCTGGTCTTCAGGCCAGGTCCCAGGAAAACCTCGCTCCATGCGAAGGCATCGTCCTGGGTGGGGGGACAGTAACCGCGGGGGGGGCAGGTCAGGAAGAGGAACGAGCCCGTCGCTGAGCACCCCGAGCTCATCTTCCCCTGGGGCGCTGGGTGGGGGGCGCCGGGGGCCCTGGTCTGACCGGTGGGTGTTTTTCTCCTGCCAGCCCCTCCACCTGGACAGCCGTCTTCAACGCCATGCCCACCATCTGCTTTGGGTTCCAGGTAAGGCCACCCGGCGCTCCCCTTCTCACCCTGCAGCCGCCTGGGTGGGGGACCAGCGTGGTCCAGGGATGCTCCCCTGGGCAATCGACCACAACCTTCCCCCTGTGCTCACCGCACGGCTTTGCGAGGGGGCTAAAGCCAGTTTAACATCACATCTGGATGGAGATGGAGCAATTTTACCCCAGCTGGGAAGGCCAGGGCAGCCTGTCCCCGTCTTTTCTTCTCCAGCGACAAACCTGGGGGGGATCACGATGTCACGACATCACGATATCACGCAACCTGGGGGGGATCACGATGTCACGACAAACCTGGGGATATCACGTGTGGGATCCCGTGCGGCTCCCTGTGCGCTCGGGCTCAGCCCATCGCGTGTCCCCGCTCTCTCTCCATGTCCCCGGCAGTGCCACGTGAGCAGCGTGCCCGTCTTTAACAGCATGAAGCAGCCGGAGGTGAAGACCTGGGGGGCAGTGGTGACAGCGGCCATGGTGATCGCTCTTTTCGTCTACACGGGCACTGGTGAGCGAGGGGATGCTGTGTGAGTGTGGCATGGTCCTCGGAGGGGCTGTGAGCTTCTGGAGGGCAGGGACCCTCTGCTCAGCAGAGGGACAGAGCGGGAAGGGAGGGGAGTCCATCTAACCCCCCCTGCAGCGTGCCCTGTGCCATATCCATCAAGTCTGGTCCCTCAAACACACATGCGGGAGGCTTGTCCCCGTCCCCTGCTGACTGCTCCCTTCCCGGCAGGCGTCTGCGGCTTCCTGACCTTTGGAGCCGGCGTGGAGCAGGACGTCTTGCTGTCCTACCCCTCCAATGACATCCCCGTTGCCCTCGCCCGGGCCTTCATCATCCTCTGCGTGCTGACGTCCTACCCCATCCTGCACTTCTGCGGCCGGTGAGCGCTGGGAGGAGGCAGGGGCTGATGTGGGCAGGAGGGGCAGCGCAGGGAAACCCCCCTGCCCTGGGTCTTTGCCCGCAGGGCTGTCTTGGAGGGTCTCTGGCTCCGCTACACCGGGGTGACGGTGGAGGAGGACGTGGTTCGGGAGCGGAGGAGGCGCCTGCTTCAGACCATCAGCTGGTTCCTCCTGACCCTCCTCCTGGCTCTCTTCATCCCCGACATCGGCAAAGTCATCTCTGTCATCGGGGGCTTGGCCGCCTGCTTCATCTTCGTCTTCCCAGGTAGGGCATCCCGGGATGCTCAGGGGCCAGCGGAGGTCTCAGCCTTGCGTCTCGAAGAGGGAGGGAGCGGGATGGAGATGCAGGAACCAGGAGGTCTTTAGAGAAGGACGAAAGTGTGGCGTGAGGTTGGTCGGCAGCCCAGCTGTTTTGACTGGACTCTCTGCTCCGTAACAGGGAGTGCAGCTCCGTGGCTTGTGGGGTGTCTGCTCAGTCCTCGTCTGGGTTTAATTTGCCCCTTCTCCCTTTCAGGGCTCTGCCTGATTCAAGCCAAGCTCTCCGAGATCCAAGAAACCAGGGCAATCAGGTAACCGAAACGCGCTTCCCCTCTCCCCCCTTCCCCTGTGGATGTTGGCGTGAAGGTCCCCTCTAAACATGCCCTGTCCTCCTCTATCCACAGCTGGTGGGCCCAGGTCAGCTACGGGGTGTTCATGGTCACCCTTGGAGCCTTCATCTTTGGACAGACCACTGCCAACGCCATCTTCGTGGATCTCACAGCCTGACTCCTCCTCCAGGCTGGACCGCGCTGCTGCTGTGGGGATGCAGGTTTCCCCTAGGACCAAAGGGAAGCGGGGAGAAAACACGTTGGCATGTTGGGAAGATCCAAGAGGAGCGTTATAATCTGGGGCTTGGCTGAAAGAGCCCTGCGGTGGTTTGTATCTCGTTGTCTTAACGCACCAGGCAGTCAGGCTTGTCCTCTCGGCCCTGACTCCCTGGTGAAGCCGGAGCATCACTACCAGGGGACCTGTAGGCCAGGTCAAGCCCTTTCTGCCCCGCCGGGGTAGACATCACTACCTTGGACATCACTAAGGGGTCATGGTTTGGGTTTGCGAAGGCATGCTGCTCTCACCCGTGTACCCCTGTGCTGGCGGAGCTTCTCTCCGCAGCTTAAAACTCCTTCTTCTCCCAACATTGGAGGGAGACAGTGTGTCTTGCATAAGGGGAACTAGTAATCGTGTTTATCAGACAGGGCGACATCCCCGTAGTCCTCTTCTGTGTCAGTGTTTGGTTTGGTTTGAACTCTGCTTTCCCGTGGCTCATCTCGCCGGTCTCCTGCCCTTACTCTTACATCTCCCTCCGCCTGGGCTGCGCTTTCTGTTACAAAGTGGGACCGTCGCCTTCATCAGCCTTATTTTTTTTTTTTTTTTCCGGAGGATCAGGATGAGCCCGGGGCAGGGGCACGCCGGTGCAATGTTTCCCCTGCCAGGGGTTGCTCACTCGCTAGAGAAGGTGCTGTGGCTGCATCGACCTACTGGAGACACTACGCTAGAGCAAAGCTCTTCTCCAAATTTCCAATCCTGTTCTTCCAGGAGGTGTCCAGGGAATGGGACTGGGCCAGGTGTAGGTTTTAAGGGATGCTTTGGGGATAAAGCAGTCAGTATTAATCCGTTTTATATTGTTCCCTTGGTCGTTTACACTCTCTGTGGCTGGTGTTGCTCTGGGCTGTCCCCCCGTTGCCTGTCTGGATGATAGTTTCACTTCGGCGTTTGCTGGGTTGAGCGGTTCCCCCAGCTGCAGATTCAGTTGGGGGAGTTAAACCTCAACAGCAGACTGCTCTTATTCAGTCTTTGAGTTTCCTTGTTCCTTGTTTGGCTTCTAAAACCCCGGGGGAGGGAGGAATTCATGTGTATTTATTGCTGCTTCTGTGATGAGGTCCAGCCCGGCTTTGTGCAGCACCTGGCTTTGCTCCTTCTGCATCTTCTGGAAGCAGCCCAGGCTGTCGCGGTGGGAAGGTGAACCATGGCGTGCTTCTGTACTTCTCACCGTGGCTCTCCCCCTCCGCGACCAGTGGCGGCGGGTGGGAGGACAGCACGTGGGCGCTTCCCCTCGTGGAAACGTTTGGTCTTTCCCTACTAATGCTTGCTGCGTGTAAATGTGGACCTCCCCGCTGCTCCTCAGGACGGGACGGGGAGACCCAGGGGGAGGAGGAAGCCCCAAGCCCAGCGTGAATGTTTGAGGGACCCTGTGAAGGCACGTGTCCCTCCTGCCTCCCCCAAGGTACCTCCAACCTCCGTGCCCTCAGCTTTTGACAAAACCAGGCTCCAGCAGATGCCCCCATTCGTATGGCACCGGCTGCCTCCCGAGCCCCTTCGCCCGGCTCCTGCCTGAGAGCCGGCGCTGGGGCTTGGAGAACCCCTCGGCGTAAAGAAGAGGGTGCCCACCCTGACACCGCCCAACCCTGCGGACCGCTCCTCCTGGAGGTGGGGAGCACAGAGCCACCTTCCCGTGGGGCCCAGCAGGGCTCAGCAGATGCCGACGCCGAGATGCCTTTTAGCACCCGTCCCCCATCACGACGGAGAGGGGCTTTGGCTGTTGTGGCTCTGGCTCTCCCGAAGGTGAG
>NW_008794457.1:1751954-1752404 GCF_000699145.1 Aptenodytes forsteri | reverse complement strand
CCGCGGGGGGGGTGGGTGGGGGGGGGGGGGGGGGGGGTACGGAGGTGCTGTGGCCGTTTCTCCGTTTGCCTTACCGCTCCCCTGTTTACAAACACCGGCCTTTTAAAATGTATTTTCTACGTGCAGAAGGCGGAGGGACCTCGACTCAATAAAAGTGACGTTGTGGTGCACGTGCCGGCCGGGCTCGAGGTGGTGTCTGTGGGGGGGGGGGGGTACGGAGGTGCTGTGGCCGTTTCTCCGTTTCCCTTACCGCCCCCCTGTTTACAAACACCGGCCTTTTAAAATGTATTTTCTACGTGCAGAAGGCGGAGGGACCTCGACTCAATAAAAGTGACGTTGTGGTGCACGTGCCGGCCGGGCTCGAGGTGGTGTCTGTGGGGCCGGGGGTGCTCGCCCCGTGCCGGGGGAGGGAGACGCTCCCGGCTGGGAAGCGGGGACCGACGCCGGGGC
>NW_008794457.1:1697657-1750481 GCF_000699145.1 Aptenodytes forsteri | reverse complement strand
CGGTAGACGGTAGAGGGAGCCCGCCCGGCCCGCCGTTTTTTCCGGGGGGGGGGGCCTGGCCTGGCCTGCGCCGCTCCCCGCCCCCGCCCCCGTCTTCCCCTCCCCGCCCCGGCCCTCGCCGCCGCCGCCCCAGGTCGGTGGGTTGCCGCTTGCGGCTCTCGGTGCGGGAAGGAAGGCTCCGGCGGCGGCAGGCTGCACGGTGATCGCTTCGAGGGGGCACGGAAATCTTCGGCTTTTGAGCTGTTTTCATTTCTCTTCCCCGTCCGCTTTTGTAGCGTTGGTCGTGACAGGTGGAGCTCTGAGAGACTCAAAAAGCGGCCGGTGCTGGGCCTACCCCTGAGCTTGGCTCGCTGGCCTCTTTAGAAGATCGGCATTGTTGTGACTTACCCAAAGAAAAACAAGTAACCTGTAAACAGTGAGCTATAGTAACTAATCCGGTGACATAACCTTCCTGCAGACCACACGGAAGAAATGATTCTCAACGCTGTCCTCCAGTTAAGAACACGCTGCCCAGTAAAATGGACTTGCTTATTTCAAAACCAGAAATAGCAACAGTTGGCTCTTTTGACAGATGCTGTATTGTTAGAAATAGCTGCTTTGCATTAGTTCTCTAACTCGGAGTAGTATCATGTTCTTTTTATACAATAAGGTTAGTGAGCAGTCGTAGTTTAATTTCAACACACCACACACAATTTGGACTGCATTTACAAGAGAAGTGAGATCATGCTAAAAAATACCAAACCAGACACTTAGTCTGTTGATATGTCGTGAGCTTAGACTGTTTCTGAATCCCACTTGTTAGAAGGAAGCGTGACATCTGCTCTCAGTGGAACATTGTTTTTAAGTGGGTGACAAAACAGGTATGATACCTGATAAGTCATTCTTAGTGCACACAACGTAAAGTGTTTCCTGTTTCTAAGGTAACTACATTGGCATTGACTAAAATTACAGGCAGGATGAGTCCAGGTGAGGTGACTGTCATAAACAGGAAACAAACTTAGTTGGTAATAGACTTGTTTGTCCTTTCTAGACTTGTTATTGTCTTCTTTTTTCTGCCCTTATGCTTTTAAGTTTGCTGTTGATCCTCTTGGCCTGGTGTCTCCAAACCAAACTCATAGCAAGCTTGCTATCTACCTGTCTCTCCTCTTTAGAGAAGTACCTGATCCTGTTTATCCTTCTAGCATAGTGCAGCAGCAGATATTGAGTTCATTTTTAACTGATGCCGAAATGGCTACTGTTGGTGTTCAACTGAATAAGTAGAAGAGAAACTGTGCAAATGTAACTTTGGAAAAGTGGACGGTGATGTTTTGTGACCCCGTGATGGGTCATCGCTAAATACTGTTGGGAATTCTTATTACTGAGAATCATGGCTGAGGACGTCACTGTTTTAGCCACATTTCTCTTTTGTTCTATAACCATTCCTACTATTATGAATACTGCAGTTCTCCTTTGCCTTTTGAAATAGCATTTAACTGTTCTAAAACACTTTTTGAACAGGGAAGACAGCATGAAGCCTTTGAGAACGGGTCCCTAAATTTCCTTCGCTTCCCTCCAACAGAAACTTCATCCTGCAGTGTTTGACTGAAGGGAAAGTGGGAAGTGAGAGTTTCTTGCGTGTTTTTTTTGTAAACAATCCTAGTTGAGATGTGCAAATGCCTGAAGTGGCCATGTCATGATTGATGCATGCCTGATATATTTGAGGTAGGTTCCAAACCTGAAACTTAACTGGCCTTAGTGTATGGGAACAAACATATGTGCTTAGTTCAGCCGTTCTCTGTAAGCTAAAGTTACCGTGTCTAATCAGCATCGTGGCTTCCAGTTGACTGGAATTGCGTACAGTTTTCCAGTATGTGGAATGTTCAAGTGGCTTTTCTGTGGGTAAACACCTAAATTTGAACCGGTAATCAGTAGCTTATTTTACTGCTAATGTGACTTGCACTGTAAGGTTTTTCTGTCTGTAGATTGCGAAATGATAGACATCCTGAAATCTAACTTAACTATGGTATGATTCAAACTCCTCTTCCCCACCTTGGAGCACTTCTCATGTGGGGCTTCTGAGAGGTGTGTTGCTCTTCCATATGTTCTGTTTCTGCATGGGTTTGAGAAGAGGGTAAGAGACCGTGTTCTGAAGAACAGGTTTAGCAGTGGTGCTTTTAGCATGTTTAATATGATACTTTTTGACAAGAGTTTAGAACCTAATCAGCGAACACGTTGCTGTTTTTGTCACTTGAGCTTTTTATCTTCCAAATGCAGTACACGTGGCCTAAAATCTTTACAGCTCTTGAAACCCAGTGGGAGTAGTTACTTACCTCTGCAAAATACTAAAAAAATCCAAAGTTCAGCTTAAAGTAATTTTGAAATTACTTTCTTTGGAAGGCTGTTCTCGAATTTGTGGAAGACTTCAGGTTTGTCATCTTCAGCAACAAGGCTTAGTTACTCGTAGTGATCTGCTTCAGGTTAGTAGAGAGTGTTTTTGTCAAACCTGACTGCTGGTTACATATTGGCCCTCTCTATTTTGTGATTTTTGGAGTCTTGCCTAAAATTTTATCCTATTTATGTTTTAATAACCCAACAGAATTCTGTTGTTGAAAAGAATCTACTGAAATAGAAGCCAAATGTTTTGCTGATGGCCTGTTGATTTCCTTAGGAAGTGTTGAGGCTATGTAATACTGCAGATTTCAGTAAATATTTTCTACCTTTTAAAAATCAGCCACGTTGCACAATATTAAATGGTAATCTTTTAAGAGCTCCTGGGTCTTGTGTCTGATAGCTTAATCAATTACTGTATCATAGGAACTGTAGTTGAATTTTGTCAGCTAATTTAAGGGGGGTTTTTTTGGTAAACTCTTTCTGTCTGAAGCCTGGATTTTTTGAACCTGTAAGGTGGCGGGTTTGCCCCATGGACTGAAAGCTTCTTGAATTGTTGAGGCCGGTGTAGGGAGATTCATTCCCACTAAGAATATATGCATCTAAAAATAAAGTCTGCTTTGCATAGTGTTCATAGCTTTCTTAATCAGTGCTGTAGAAATTGAATTTTAGCCTTGCATTGAATGACCAGAGAGGTACCTGTGCACTTCTGCTTTCCGGGCAGGGCTCTCTTAGTTACTCTGATTTTTATATACTACTGTAAGTTAGGTTGCACCATTTGAAAGTGAGATGCTGTTAGTCTGGTGCTTGTGAGAGCTGCCAGGTTTTTTCTGTGTGTCAGGATACATACTGTGCAAGCCATATATTGAGAACATAAATAGGAAGCTGCTTCCTTCAGCTATTGTGTTCTGTCCTTGAGTCGCGGTGTCTGCTCAGGCTCTTGTTCTGCTTCCTTGAAAGGGAAGATCCCATTTTGACTCCAGCTTGGGTTCTCTGGTGGCACTGCCAGATTTTACAGTTAGAAAGTGGCAAAGCTTGTTGTGCTTCCACGCAATTAAAGCATATTGAGATGGTAGTCCCTGCTTTTCTTGGGAGAAAACAGTGATGCTAATAAGGGGGGGTGGGATGGTCTGTGTCAGTGCTCTGCAGGGTGTTGTGTGGCAGCAGGGAGGATCAGGTTTGCAACTGAGCCCGACTCAAGAGTTCCAGTACCTAAGAGCTTGATTTTTGGGTGGAGTCGGTGTGATTGCTGTGCTGTTTGTATTGGTCTGAGGAACAATACCCGGAGAAATGTGGGTTTTCTTCCTAGGTGCCTGCAAGGCAAACTCTGAAACTTCTGGTATTGCCTTAAAAATGACCGAGTTGGAGTTTTGGTTTCCTGTTCTTGAGTCCTGAATTCAACCAGCCCTTGAGTTCTTCAGGCTGGTTGCTGAAATCTGGGGCTCTGATAGGGACTGAATTCCCCCTGCTAGCTGCTTGCGGTGGCTTTTGTAGGTGTAAGTACTGTGGCATGGTGGTCTGTCTGCTTGATTTTTAACAAATGTTTCTCAGAAGATTTATGTTGGTCCTGTATGTTACACCTTGCCAGTAAGAACGTCTTGGAAAGCGTGTACTTGCCATGCCCAGTGACACTTTCTGGATTATTCCGAAAGAGGAATAGAGTTATTAAAAAAATCAGGTACTGTGCTACTGAGAAATCTTGATAACTTTTGTGCCCATCCCCCTTCCTACAAAGCTGTTTCACAGTTGGTGGGCTTTTAAACCTGTAAATAAAGGTAATGAATTATAGCTTGTCAGATGTACAAAAAAAAAGTTGGAAGTTTTCTGTAATTCTTCTTGCTGCAGTTTTAAACATGCTCTGAAATTCTTTTGTAGCACAACTGCCTTGTCATTGAAGAATGTTTCCAATATTACTGCTTGAAAATTTCTTTTTCACGAGATGTAAGGGGTTTTTTTTGTGTATGTAAGATCTTATATAGCTTCTAGGAGTATGGAGGGTTTTCTAGGGCGTGCTGAAAGTCTGGAAGTCAGTTGATTATTTGACTTCCCTTACGAAGAGTTTACCCACGTTTTTATTTAATGTAATAAACTTTTCCCAAAGAGCAGAATGTGATCTTCATCCCCTGTGATAGGATTTGTTGCCTGATGCTTTGGGTGTCTGTGGAGGACGAAGAGGAGAGTAAGTTTCCCTCCAGATGTTGCATGTAAACGTGTTAGTCCTTCTGAGAGGTGTCCTGCTGCCTCTACTGCTGAGGCTATCACCTGTGTGGATTCTTTCCTGTATGCTGGGAGAAAATCTTTTAAAGTGTAGGCAGATGTTAAATAAGCTGTAGTTCTAAGTGTAAGCGAGTGAAAACCTTTGTATAAAGGGAGAGGGGGGAAGATTTTTCTAGTTCTACGCAGCACAGCCTTTTCAGCTTGCCTCCGTACTGTTCCTGTTTAATTCTTGCAGAAGGATGGCCAGCGTGTCGAGCTGTGCTGCTGCAGGGGTTGCTTTCTGAACTGATTTGCCCTGAGTGTTACACGTGCCAAGTTAACACATCACCTGTGCGATTCATCTCAATGATGAGGCAGAAATCCTGTACTGGTGGTTTTGGCCATATAGCCAAGACAGTAAAGCAATAGTTTTTATTCTGAAAAAGGCATCTTCAGACTCTTGGCACGAAGCCTAGTGACCTCTGTGTTTTGATCAAGTAGAGCTTCAAAACAGTGACTCTCCAGCTTGATTCCACCTCTGATAAATTACAGCGCTGCTTCTCGGAGCAGCTTACGGCTTCCTTTGAGACTCCTCAGGCTGTTGGTTATGCAGGACTTGCTTTGGGATGCAATTTTATCACATTGGCAATCTGTAATTTAACAGACGAGATGTCAAGTGCCAAGTTTTGTGTTGTCATAGAAATTTATTAAGCTGGCAAGCTCTGCTGTTGTAGCTCACTGGAAAGCTGTTTCAGTATAAGCCAAATGTTAGGGTTAGTTTATTGCAGTTCTTTGTGTGTGTTGCTCATTCACAATTGCTTGTTTTGGTGTATACGGTTGAATGCAGTACTACTTTGATGGTAGTGAGGCAAAATATTGCAGAGATGGTTAAAAAGGACATTTTTTTTTTCTATAAACTTGTGATTGATGCTTTGAATAATTCTGACCTCTGTTGCTGTGTGGTATCTAATTCATTATGCATCTTGTTTTCTTCTTTCTCACAGTGCTGAAAGGGTAGTCATTCTTCTGAGCTGTTTGCTAGCTCTTTCAGACTGGCAAAATGCAGAAATGAATAAATGTGGTCGGGTAGTGTGAAAACAACTAAGCTTTTGTTGTGAAGACTTAATAGTACTTCTTTTCCCTTGTGGACATAGTTATGTCAAATGGTTTATGTAAGTTAAGCTATCAAACATGTCTGTATTATCAATTTCTTTGTTAAACCTTATTTTTCTTGTTTGCCAAGCTAGCTTGTAAGCAAAAATATAAAAAAAAAAGCTCTGAGGCATAATGCTGAATTCTTCTAGGATTTATCTTTCTACCCTGTAATATTCTGGTGGAAGTAGAAAATACAGAGGAACCACTAACTGCTTTTAACACCATATAAACAGCTTAAAGATTTCTTTTTTAATTAAAAAAAAAAAACAAAAACAACCCAACCTAAAAAACTTATTTTAAATTGACTGGTTCCATGACAAGATAACAGCAGTGCCTAGAACGTAGCTGTGAAGTTGCTACAGAACTTAAATCTAATGCAATATTGTCTTTCAGGTGCCATGTTTCAGAACAGAGGAAGACAACTGAGAAAGAAGAGCTGAAGAAAGTAACACAGAACCAGATACAGGCTAATTGGGGGAAAAAAAATTAACCTGTCTCTGAGGTGACTAAAGGGGAATAATGGTGATTTTGCGCCGGGCTCGGCCGCCTGCTTCCGCCCCAACCAGCAATGAATCTTGACTCGCTCTCGCTGGCCTTGTCTCAAATCAGCTACCTGGTGGACAATTTAACCAAGAAAAACTACCGAGCCAGCCAGCAGGAAATACAGCATGTAAGTAAACTAATGATGTTACAAAAGAAATTCTGGATAGAAAAAACGGGAGTGTCGAACGGAGTTTCTCTTCTGTTTGAATTGTACTCTGCAGTGCTCTCGTGTGCATTACTGCATACTGTTTTCTGCGGTGTTGAGAATCGCAGCTCGTATCTCTGATACTCCTGTTGGTTTCATCTGTCAGGTCATGGGATATGGCGGCTCAGAGCTGAGACCAGTATTAACTTTGTAGTTGAATATTGGGATTAACTGCTGCTCCTAGAGTGTGGTATGCAAAGCTTTCCTAACTCCTTCAGGTTAAATCTTTCAGCTTTTAGACATTCCGTAGGACATTGTTAGTTGGGAGAGGGAGGAGAACATATACATTTACTGTTCAGAGTTGTTGCGCTGAAAGCATGAGTACATGCTTACTTATATCTGAATGCTTTCACTTACCTTGGATGGAAGTTTTTTTGCTCCTCTTTCGATGAAGTACGGCTTGGTGGTGAAGCCAGGCTGACTTTCTTGGCCCTGGGTTTTCAGAAGGCAGGCAGAGTAACTGTAGATTGAAACCCAAGTATCTAAGACCTGGGCAAGAATTCTGGTTTAACTGACCATTTTAAAAATAGCTCTGACTAGCAGGATGGACTGAAAGGCATTATCTGCAGAGGAGTACTTAGGAGGAAGTGAATGTTACTGAGCCAGTTTTAGAAACTGGTTTAGTTCAGTTCCCAGCAGACAGCTGGGCCAGTTAATTTTTTTTTTCTTACACTAGTGCAGTCCTGCAGTGATTTCAATCAGATTAGGAGGCCAGAGGGCTTAAGCACAGTGACTTTCTGGTAACAGCTGACTTCTTTAAAAGTGCATTCATTACTTATCTTGAGGTGAGAGGGGGTGACTTCAGCAGTATTCACTGCTTAAAATGATCTCGTAAGCTGTGGAGATGGAATACATCTCTTGTAACTTTTGTAAAGTTTCCATGTTTTTGCAAGTTGAGGACTTGCAGGGGGCTCATCTGAGATCATGCTGTCCTTCCATCAGTATTGGTTTTAACAGATGATTTTTGCAGCAAGGTGTGACTGAGGCATGACTTGCAGATCTGTCATGAACACTTACGTAAAGGATAATAAACATTTCTTTGATTTGGGAGAAGATATGGCTGATCTGCCATTCAGATGGAATATAGATCTCTAAAATGGGGACAGATAGTTCCTTATCCTTCACGGCAGGCCTCTTAGACTCACTGTGTTGAGAGACTGGAAACCGGTCTGTGGAAATGGCTGGTTTGTGTATGTTTGGTTATAAGACAGATCTAGGATTTCAAGACTAAATTCCTAAAATCTCCATGATCCCCTGTCTTTTATATTTTTTTTAAACTTCCTGGTATTACTTTACTTTTGTGGTTGCTAGTACAATTTTTCCTTAGATAGTTGAAGAGATTATATGTGTATGCTCTAACTCTTTGTCTCACAGTACACTGCTTGGTCTAAGTTTTTGGCATAATGCACTCAATTTTACAAAGCTTATATCTAAGCATACAGAGTATGTGGAAAACCATACTTGGAGTTGTTCTTGTCACAACTGACCAAAATAACTCTTGCATGTAAATATGTCAGTCACAAGCATAACAGTGGCAAAGCGTGAGGAACTAATTTCTGCTTAAACATGCTTTCAGTAGTCATTTAACATAGGTGATGCTTCAAGACTGCTTTAAAAACCAGAATGTATGTATGTTAAAAAAAAAAAACTTTTATGCATTTGTCAGAGAGACAAATTCTAAAGAATGGCTTCCTCTGAAATGAGTTTTTGTGGTCTCCTTTTCCTGAATTAGTGGTAAAGAGAGCCTGGTTGGAGAGGAGGGAAGGGCTTTGCGGACAGGTTCATCTAGGAAAGCAAAACTTTCTGGATCTAGGAAAGCAGAGTTACTTTTGGTCTAACCCTGTGTTTGCCTAAGCAAAATCCAACTTATCTCTGTATGATAAATCCAAATATGGGTGGGTCAAACTTTATCCCAAACTGAATCACAGACTGGTTGAGGGTGGAAGGGACCCCTGGAGGTCATCTGGTCCAACCTCCTGCTCAAACGGGGTCACCTAGAGCTGGTTACCCAGGAATATGTCAGACAGCTTAATGCTTTCACTTACCTTGGATGGAAGTTTTTTTGCTCCTCTTTCGATGAAGTACGGCTTGGTGGTGAAGCCAGGCTGACTTTCTTGGCCCTGGGTTTTCAGAAGGCAGGCAGAGTAACTGTAGATTGAAACCCAAGTATCTAAGACCTGGGCAAGAATTCTGGTTTAACTGACCATTTTAAAAATAGCTCTGACTAGCAGGATGGACTGAAAGGCATTATCTGCAGAGGAGTACTTAGGAGGAAGTGAATGTTACTGAGCCAGTTTTAGAAACTGGTTTAGTTCAGTTCCCAGCAGACAGCTGGGCCAGTTAATTTTTTTTTTCTTACACTAGTGCAGTCCTGCAGTGATTTCAATCAGATTAGGAGGCCAGAGGGCTTAAGCACAGTGACTTTCTGGTAACAGCTGACTTCTTTAAAAGTGCATTCATTACTTATCTTGAGGTGAGAGGGGGTGACTTCAGCAGTATTCACTGCTTAAAATGATCTCGTAAGCTGTGGAGATGGAATACATCTCTTGTAACTTTTGTAAAGTTTCCATGTTTTTGCAAGTTGAGGACTTGCAGGGGGCTCATCTGAGATCATGCTGTCCTTCCATCAGTATTGGTTTTAACAGATGATTTTTGCAGCAAGGTGTGACTGAGGCATGACTTGCAGATCTGTCATGAACACTTACGTAAAGGATAATAAACATTTCTTTGATTTGGGAGAAGATATGGCTGATCTGCCATTCAGATGGAATATAGATCTCTAAAATGGGGACAGATAGTTCCTTATCCTTCACGGCAGGCCTCTTAGACTCACTGTGTTGAGAGACTGGAAACCGGTCTGTGGAAATGGCTGGTTTGTGTATGTTTGGTTATAAGACAGATCTAGGATTTCAAGACTAAATTCCTAAAATCTCCATGATCCCCTGTCTTTTATATTTTTTTTAAACTTCCTGGTATTACTTTACTTTTGTGGTTGCTAGTACAATTTTTCCTTAGATAGTTGAAGAGATTATATGTGTATGCTCTAACTCTTTGTCTCACAGTACACTGCTTGGTCTAAGTTTTTGGCATAATGCACTCAATTTTACAAAGCTTATATCTAAGCATACAGAGTATGTGGAAAACCATACTTGGAGTTGTTCTTGTCACAACTGACCAAAATAACTCTTGCATGTAAATATGTCAGTCACAAGCATAACAGTGGCAAAGCGTGAGGAACTAATTTCTGCTTAAACATGCTTTCAGTAGTCATTTAACATAGGTGATGCTTCAAGACTGCTTTAAAAACCAGAATGTATGTATGTTAAAAAAAAAAAACTTTTATGCATTTGTCAGAGAGACAAATTCTAAAGAATGGCTTCCTCTGAAATGAGTTTTTGTGGTCTCCTTTTCCTGAATTAGTGGTAAAGAGAGCCTGGTTGGAGAGGAGGGAAGGGCTTTGCGGACAGGTTCATCTAGGAAAGCAAAACTTTCTGGATCTAGGAAAGCAGAGTTACTTTTGGTCTAACCCTGTGTTTGCCTAAGCAAAATCCAACTTATCTCTGTATGATAAATCCAAATATGGGTGGGTCAAACTTTATCCCAAACTGAATCACAGACTGGTTGAGGTTGGAAGGGACCCCTGGAGGTCCTCTGGTCCAACCTCCTGCTCAAACGGGGTCACCTAGAGCTGGTTACCCAGGAATATGTCCACAGCTTTTGAGTACCTCCATGGATGGAGACTCCACAGCCTCTCTGGGCAGCCTGTGCCAGTGCTTGGTCACCCTCGTGGTAAAAAGAAGTCAGTCTTTACAGATTATTTTATGATTGGGTACACTGTCTTGTAAATGTATATGAAGGCTGCCAATACAAAGGTTTCTTTCAGCGCTTTCTACAGGAAAACTAGCAATTCTCATTCCCTGTTTCCAAGAAAAGCTTTGCAGCCTGTGCCAGTGCTTGGTCACCCTCGTGGTAAAAAGAAGTCAGTCTTTACAGATTATTTTATGATTGGGTACACTGTCTTGTAAATGTATATGAAGGCTGCCAATACAAAGGTTTCTTTCAGCGCTTTCTACAGGAAAACTAGCAATTCTCATTCCCTGTTTCCAAGAAAAGCTTTTATGGGAATGTAGTTAAGAGTTGAAAGATGCTGCACTGAACTTCTAGCCTTTTCTTCCCCTCCTCCCCATATGTTAAATTTTCAAATTATTAACCTTGTGTTGTTACCTTTATGCAAGGCAGCAATCTAATTCTGATGCAGAGAGGTTGTGTTGATGGCTTTAGTATGTACAGTTTTCTGTATCCATCTGCTTTGATGAATTCATCTTGGTCATGGCACCAGGTAGCTCCCTAGGAGTTTGATCCAGCTTCGTGCCAGTCTTGTTACCACATCTAAATCTACGTATTTAATTGGGATTGCCTGAGTTGCCTGTTTTCTGAAGCCTGAGCTAACTAGTAGAACTTGCTGTCAACTCAGTTTTGCTGCCTTTTGCACCAATCTGAGCGTCTTGCTACCTAATCTTGGGGGATGGCTGCCTTCGAAGACAACAGCATTCAGTCAACATAACTGAAGTGGGCTATTTACTCTGGACTGACATCTCATGAGCATGTCTATTCTAGCCTCTGGTCAAGAAGCAGAGCTATATCCAACTCGGATGTTTCTTTCCAGCAGAACAAAACTTGGCAGCCACTGGAATAAGCAGGCTGTGAGGGAAAGGCAAGCATAGTGTCAGATAGTGGTAGAAAAATTGAGGTGAGAACAATCAGAAACAGCAGAGCCAGAGTGGGGACAGCCTAAAGCAATGCTGTTTGTCTTTTTGCACAAAGAAACTACGGGCAAACAAGGATATTCATGACATGGTGAAAGAGTGGGCTTGGTGGAGGCAGTCAGAGCATAGGCAGAGCTGCTGGTTTGTACTGGCACATGTTGTGTCTGTCCTGCAGCTAGAAAGTGGGAAGGCTGGATTTGATGTTAGCTGCTACTATTTGGACAAAAGAAGCAAGCTACTGGTGATTAAGTGACTTGAAATTTCTGCCAGTATGAATTTTATTAAAAACAAGTAATGCTGTCCAGTTAGATGAGGTTTGAAGAAATGAATGAACACTGAAACAACCTGAAGGTACTTCAAACAACAAGCTGATGAGCTGGTCTATAGCCAGGAGTTAAACTTAAGTCAAATGATGGGGGATGCTAACAAAAATGTTAGTGTTAAGATTTAGTAATGAGTGATAGGGGTTGCAAATTAACAAATGAGGTATGAGGAGGTATTTAAGACGAGTAGATGAGGCACTTAGGGACATGGTTTAGTGGGCATGGTGGTGTTGGGTCGATGGTTGGACTCGATCTTAGAGGTCTTTTCCAACCTCAATGATTCTATGAAATGCAGATCACCTATTTATGACTGAGGTATAGAATTCAGTTGAATGAGCTCTAATGATGGGGGAAAGACTTGGTAAAAGGTCTCAGCTGCAGGTGTTCAGCATGTGGTATTTGATTTTTAAAGCTTGCTAATGAGCAAGTTCAAGATGAATGTTTTTCTTTAGATGGCAGGAAATGCTTCCTGGATAGTATTCCCTTATGTCTTAAAAGACTTTGGAGTAATGGCGGCCAAGTCAGTCATGACCAGGAGACAATGTAGAAGCTGCCTGCAAGATCAGTGAAGACGCTGTGTGGTGGCTTATCTCTGGGATAAATTCCTGCTACATAGGCATAGCACAGAGGTGCATGCTGTCCCAAGGCCGTACTCTTGTAAGAGTTAGGCACTGTAGCTGTAGGAAGAAATGGGGAAAAATGAGGCCATGACACTGTGTGGATTCTGGGCTGCTTTGGTGGCAGAGAAGCTTGAAATCATCCTCTAGGTGACTTGAAAACCCCTTTTTACTTAGCTTTTTAAGAATACTACCCATGAAATGCATGACTTCTGTGTCAATGACTTGTGTCTAGATTCTTTCTTTCTCTCTTAGTTTATACTTTTCATTTGCAAATAGGGTTAATGACTTGGTTTCTAGGTTACTGATTAAAAAGGAACATCCTTAGCAGTTTTATTAAAACTGTAGATGACTTAACTACTAGAAGTACTGCTGTATCTACAGTACTAGACCCAGATCTTGCTCTGTAATGACTGTTTGCTACCAAGTTGTTTTTGGATTTTTTTTTCCAGATTGTGAATAGGCACGGTCCCGAGGCAGACAGGCATTTACTACGCTGTCTATTCTCGCACGTGGATTTCAGTGGCGATGGTAAAAGCAGTGGCAAAGATTTCCATCAGGTAAAGTTTGCACTGAGGCAGCTGCTTATTAGTTTTGGTTGTTACAAATGTGCAATAGGATTTGATCACAAAGCAATAGGATTTGATTTAAGCACAAAAGCAGGTTAGAGGTAGTAGCTTCAAGCAAACTTCTTTTCTGGTGTATGGCCTTTCAATTGCAAGCACCTCTTGCCAGTCCTCGAGTCAGAAGACAACAAATTGTTGATACCTGACTCCTACAATCCCTTGATCTGGAAAAACTGATAACTGCAATACAATTGCTCTTTCTGCTATGTGCAGTGCTCTATTTTGAAAACCTTTCTTTGCCTTCTAAAACTGTCCAAATCCACTAACTGGCACTTCTGGTGCTGGCTATGTCTGTTCTCAGGAGTCTTTTCATCCTTAAGCAAGGAATCCTTTGCCACAGACTCTTTAGCTCATAAACAGGAATCAGATACTCTTAGGTTGTCTATTGCAGTGTGTGAGAAAATGAAACATTGCACACATGATGGAGAATGTTTGATCACTTTCTCAGTCTTAAAAGAAAAACCAAACTAAACTTGAAGAAAACTTGAATGAAAAGAAACTAGTTAATGAGAATTTGGGCACTTACAAGACTTAAGCACCTTATCTTTGTTTAGTTTTACCGCACACAGTGAACAGTAGTAGTTTTGTTTTATTGTCCTGTTACAAAACAATGAGTGTTGAAGTTATCTTGTTCTTTTCAGACTCAATTTCTGATCCAGGAGTGTGCGTCGCTGATTACAAAACCAAACTTTATCTCGACGCTGTCCTACGCCATTGACAATCCGTTGCACTATCAGAAGGTTTGTATGCTTCTTGAAGGGGATCCCCATGTCGGAAACTGCAGTGAATTGGTTCTGTAGGAAACCAGCTGGTTTTCCCTTGTGTTTTTCCTGGGGTTTTTTATGGCTAAGAGTAGTTGTACTAAAGTCTTCAAAAATTGAGCTTGCCCAGAAGTTGGTGGTTTTTTGGTTAAACTGAGCAAGTTATTCAATCACTCAGAATGACTGCAAACTAATTTTAAAGCTTAATCTAACGTTAGTACTTCATGGTTTGTTTGTGGCAGCCAGAATGGAAAGAAATCATCAGTGCTTCTGTTCCTTTCAATATGAAAGCCATGATAGGGGTTTAATAGTGAAAGAGTGGGATATGTGGAAGAAACTTTTGGTCTAGATGTATCCAAAAATAGTTCCAAAGATGCTTTGTTTAGCCATATAAGCTTTGTGGTAACCTACAGCAGAATAGTTACTAATATTCCAGAACTGCAAGAGGATTCTAGATAGCCTGCCACGTTACAAATGAGACTAATCATATAACAGCTTCCATATAACTCTTCTTACCTCTTTCAGAGTCTAAAGCCTTCACCCCATTTATTTGCCCAATTGAGTAAAGTCATCAAATTAAGTAAAGTACAAGAGGTAGGTGAACATTTATTTTAGAAATATTTTAATGTTTTTTGACTAAGCTTGTTCGAAAGGATGATGTCCCCTTACTATGGTGTTTGTTCTTGTTTGTAGGTGATTTTTGGTCTCGCTTTACTGAACTCTTTCAGCTCAGATCTACGAGGTTTTGGTAAGTGAAGCTTCCAAAGTACTGCAGCAGGGAGACCTTTTTTCTTTTTAAGCAGTGGGCTTTCTAGATGGATAGATGTGTGCCTGCGTGACCTGAGTAATGCAAGACCTTGCAATCAGTAGCGCTATTGAAGTCTAACACCATTTTGAGAGGGGCAATAGATAGCACAGTCATCTTGTCTTATATGAAGTTGGAGGTCCTTTCCATGAATGACTTGCTAGATAATGAATCAAATTGAGGTACTGTGATATCTTACCTTTTAGTTGTTCATTAATATTTGAGTTTTGAGGTATGGATTATGAGACTTCTATTTAAATCTGAACTGTTGTGGTTTGTGGTAAACAAACTCAGATTAAGAGAATGGTACTTAGCTAAAAAGAGTCTTCATATTAAAAAGAAATTTCAGGTTTTGACTGTAGCTTCTTTTGTCTTCAAAAGCTGCCCAGTTTATCAAACAGAAACTCCCAGATCTTTTGCGCTCTTACATTGACGCGGACGTCAGTGGAAATCAAGAAGGTGGCTTCCAAGATATTGCAATAGAGGTCCTGCACCTTCTCCTATCCCATCTCCTTTTTGGGCAGAAGGGAGCCTTTGGGGTAGGACAGGAACAGATTGACGCTTTCCTCAAAACATTACGTAGAGGTAAGTGTGGTGGTGTTCCGGAAGCCTGACTAAATGCAAACTTGGAATGAATTTTCATAACTTACTGTCAGTGCAGACTGCTGCTGAAATGGTGGGGAGCTTGGTGAGGTAGAACTCAGTAAAATTTTCATAACTCTAAACTGACAAAAATACCACTGTTCTGGCATCGGGCCATAATGTACTGTTTATCTTTCAAAGAGCAGTAATGGGGTCTCATGTTTGGGTTTTTTGGAATGTTGTGATAAATAAGCATAAAGCAGGGGGTATTCAAGACTGTTTGCTTGCTTGTGTGGGATTGTGTTTGTGGATTTAACTAAAGCAACTCAGTTTACTGTAGTTGAAAAACTTGAACTCCTTACAGTGTAAGGAACATACGTTACCATTTCAAATAGGTGGATTTTAAGCAGTGGGTTGTTTATATTGGGTGCAGATCTGTGAGGAAGCACTAGCACAGTGAGGGAAGTGGCTTTGAATAAAACTCTAGTTCATTTCCTGGAACCTACCGTAGTCCTTGTGTGGTGGCAGGGGATGTTATCGATAGGCTGTGAACTGGTAGTCTCTTCTGAAACAGTGTTTGCTGTAAATCCATCAGAATAAGGAGGATTTGGACTCCAACTGAATTTAACTCAGCCCACTCCTTAGTTCTGCACAGACCTAGAGGAAGGCACCCTTTATACAAGAGCAAAATATTTGTTCTATTTGTTTAAGTGTAACTTCTTAGTTCATACTTACTTTGATGAAGATAAATGTATTCGCTTCTGCAATTCCTCTCACTTTGCTTTGGGAAATTGGGAACTCTTCTCTGAATGGCCCTGAAGGGTATGGAGGCATTATGCATCATCTTGAAGGTAATGCTGTCTCAGGAAGGCCCGCCCATAAGGTGTCTTTGCTGCTTTCCACTGTGAGCAAAACTCCCACCCGCACATCTGATCCTCTCGTTACTGTGTCTCTCAAACTTTGCTTCCCTGGAAGGAATAACAGAGTATTCTCTCTTTCCATGCCCAAGTGCCTGGTTTAGATTTGCTAGACTTCTTAGACTCGATAGCAGCTCCTTTGTTTCCTAATACTTCCTGATTTGGAGGAGAGGCTTTTGCTCTACTGCTGTATTGTTTCCTGCTCTGTGCTTTTTTTGGATGACTGCTGTTGGTGACAATCTAGTTCTAAACTTACCACCAGCGCAGCTGCTAGCCCTTCGGGCAGCTGCAGTGAACCTGTATGAACCTAGTCTATTCTACATTCTTGTTCTCTAGGAATATCCAAGTGCCAGTAGAGAACTGGGAGGTGGGATGGAGGAATGCTGCACGAGTGGCCTCTTGATTTCTGCAGCTGCAGGGAGACTCTAGCACAGCAGTCAAGTTATTTTGAGTAGTCACTTGCATGCAACTGGTATTCTGGGTTTTTCGACACTTTTTTTTGTTACTCTTGCCTTTAGATTTTCCCCAGGAGCGTTGCCCTGTGGTGCTTGCACCACTTCTATACCCTGAAAAACGGGACATTCTAATGGACAGGATCCTGCCTGATTCTGGAGGGATAGCCAAAACCATGATGGAGAGTTCTCTGGCAGATTTCATGCAAGAAGTTGGCTATGGCTTTTGTACAAGGTTTGTAGGAAAATGTAATTTTCAAGCATCTTGGGTGGTGGTGGTTTTCTCTCTTGTTTCTTGAGGCAAAAGGTAAAGAACACTTAAAGTACTAAAATAACTAGAACCTCATTAAGTATTATGAGGTCACTTGTTTTGATTCCTGTTTTATATTTTGCGTTCTTCTAATATGTATAGCATGTCTGTTGAGACTGTGTAGGATTTTGTGATGGTAAGAAGTGCTAGGTGAAGGTATTCAAATTCCTTGTAAAGATTTTATAAGAATTTGACCATCACACTTTTTTAAGTAAAAACAGAGTGGGTAGGTAGGCATAAATGCCAAATAAGTCCTACTAGATCTTTGGAAGAACTTTGCTCTTGTGACAGACTCCTGTTAGCTCACCGTCCACATGAAATAGATTACAGAAGAACTGAAGGTAATAGTCTCATTTCAAGAGAGTTGACCAGCAGCACCTTTCTGTTGGTATTGGGTTTTGATCAGTGTGGTACACAGTGTGATTGAGATTATTTGTAGCTGTAGAATCTAATTATGATAGTGAATTGCTAGAGTATCTTGACAGCTGCATCAGTCTTTGCCTGCTTGAGGCTTATTTTGTTAAAAATACAGCTGTCTTAAACTCGCCTTGGGTTTGTGTGTATATTTGTGACATACATTGCCCACATATTCAATAGTGTTCCATATTCTCGCTCTCTGCCCCTAGTCAGAAATGTTAGATGGGCAGCTCTGATATTCTCGCTCTCTGCCCCTAGTCAGAAACGTTAGATGGGCAGCTCTGTTGACTTGACTTGCTGGAGCCGTGTGAAAGGGGCTGTCGTCTGTAGAGCTGTGTGGATTTGCAGGAGTGGTGTGAGCAGGGCTAAAGATCTTCGCTTATAGCACCTAGCACAAGCATTGCATTACGTGGGCTATTTGTTTATATACATATGTGAACTGGAATAGTTACTAGAAAGGTGGAAGGAGAAGCTAGACTTTAGTCAGAAGCTGTTTATTGAAGACTTAATTTGAATATATTAAAGGCTTATTTCCGGCTGTATATCTGCTATCTGCACAAATCCAGCTCAATTTTTGAGCGCAGTTTTTAAGGATTTAGGATAGTGCTCTAATACTGATAGTGATAACAGGAGCCTGCAAGTGTGTGGCTGGTTTTGAAGGGGGCCTTAGTCTTAGACCTCAGTATGAACCTAACTATTGAAGACTTAATTTGAATATATTAAAGGCTTATTTCCGGCTGTATATCTGCTATCTGCACAAATCCAGCTCAATTTTTGAGCGCAGTTTTTAAGGATTTAGGATAGTGCTCTAATACTGATAGTGATAACAGGAGCCTGCAAGTGTGTGGCTGGTTTTGAAGGGGGCCTTAGTCTTAGACCTCAGTATGAACCTAACGGTTAAGGAAGGAGCCTGCAAGTGTGTGGCTAAGAAGCATAAGCTAAGAGAAGTAAATGATTCTGTATTTTCAAAGACAGACTATTGACTACTTTGGGGAGGTGATCAGATCTCAAAGATATTAACATAAGTTTCTGTTTAAACAGTGAAGTAAGGAAACACAATGTAAATGTGTTGGAAGATACTGAAAATTACTTCCTTTAACATATGCCTGTTAATAAAACAGTTTTTTGATCTATAGTGATGCCGTATAAATCTTGTTGGCCTAACTACGAAGTGTTCACAAAGTGAAACAAAAACTGCAAAAAAGGCCTTCAGTTCTAAAATTTGAACTTAAGCATCTGCTCATTGCTTGCTCTTTTGGCTCCTTGAAGGTTTTTGCTAGTGACCTCTGATCAGAAACGCCATGGCTTACATCAGGCTAAAAAGCGTACCTTCACATCTTACCTTTTGAACAGTGCATGTCATTTAGAAACGTGCGCTCTCGGAGCCTTTGTTTCACTTTTAGCTAGCAGAAAACTTCAGTCTTTGAAGCTCTGTATCACAGGTCAATGCATGGAAGTGCTTTTAACAGAAAACAGTGCAAAACCTGCCCTGTGCTTTTACTTTGACAGAGTATAGCCTGTGAAACATCTCTCACTGTCACTTAAGCAGACCTAGCTTTGAACTGAATACATGGCACAGTATGTTTCATGGAAATAATTGCACGGACTTTCTACTGAATTTCTCTTCTTGCTTGCCCTGGAATTTTGTTATGTTGGATCATTTGACTAACATAACTGAAGTTGAGTGGTCGTATTTTACAGTCTGCAATTAGTTTCTCCCAACAATCTGTGTGCTGTCCCAATGGTACTCACAGGTCTTATTTTGGTCTGTCTTAACGTTGTGCCACGGTGAAACCTGTATTAAGATCTCTCTGTTTTGTTGCATCTTAGTGTTGAAGAATGTCGCAACATAATCATGCAGTTTGGTGTTCGGGAAGTCACGGCTGCCCAGGTTGCCAGGGTTTTGGGGATGATGGCTCGAACTCATTCGGGGTTGACGGATGGTATTCCATTACAAGTGAGTGGCCTGCTGGGGTGGGGATTATATGTATTTTAACCAGCAGAAAATGAAGAGTTAAAATGCTAGCCTCTAGTAATTTAAGAATTGCTTTTATTATTCAACGCTTATACTTCTAACTGTTCTGCTGTAAATGTCTATAATACATTCCTGAATGAAAGATTCTCAGAAGTGTGAAACAGGTGTCGTTACTGGTCTGACCTTCTGCTTACCTTCATAGTGCAGGGAGTTCTGTAGCTAGTGGCTTTTGAGACTGCTTTATTTTTAACTAGTATCTGATTGAGTGTATTTAACTTGCAGTCTATTTCGGCTCCTGGCAGTGGGATTTGGAGTGATGGGAAAGATAAAAGTGATGGAGCACAAGCCCATACCTGGAATGTGGAGGTCTTAATTGATGTTCTTAAAGAACTGGTAAGTTTTGTGAGCATCTTGGTCTTTTATGTGGAATATCTGAAAGAAGGTCATGTCTCAGTGTGAATATAAAGCTTTTTTAGCTCCTAGCAGCCTGGATGGCTTTGGATCTCACTAATGTAATTGTGCTGCTGTACTTAAATGATTGGTGGTTTTTTTTCTTCGTGAACAAGAATATTTTGAGGAATTGTGGGAGATAAAAGCTGCCTGAATGGCTAACTTGGGTGCAACTTGAGATTTATTCCACACTGCTCCCACGTACTCCAGCATGTGTTCTCTGAGGGTTTTTTGTGTTTGGACTTACTTCTGACAGTGGAAAATTTTGTGCATCAGGCACCTTGTTTTGAAAAGCTTCTCACTGTAGGCATTAATGATGAAAATGAAACAAAATATTTTTGTAGCTACTCATTCCAAAACTCTAAATGCTTCTTGCGTACGATGACGCTTCAGAAATAGGAAAGTTTTTCCACCACATCATAAGCGGCAATTTTTGTAATTCATTCAGTGAAACATGACTACCATTTCCTTTGCCTACCTTATATTGGGTGATTTTTTTTTCTATGTTCCCTCTAATCTATGCAGGAGTCACTGTTTTGTTTTTCTAAACCTTGGAACATACAACTAGCTTTGTCTTTGGTGCTCACCTATCTCTGAAATGAGTGGTCTGCGTTCCGCAATGGCAGTAGTTCCCTCCAAGCTCCCTCATCCTTATGGTTTCACACTATTGCTGAAAATCTAATAGGTGCTTTGCAAGAACTTGCAGTGTACATTCTTCAAGAGGAAGAGCAAGTTCTGCTTGGCAGCGGGTCAGACCCTTCTGCCTTTTATTGGAGGGCATATGGAAGCCTACAAAAGGAATGAGTTAGCATGCTAAGAAAGGCGCTATGTGTTCGGATGTTTTTTGGGTTTTCTTTGAAGACTTGTTAATGAAATGTTTGGAAGGATAGACAGCTACTGCCTGTAGTGCTGGGGGAAGTGCAGTCTCACAGGCTAGTTTCAAACATTAAGTTGCATCAATTCTCACAACTATCTAAATCCTGTTCTTTTTAAAACAAAAACCTTGCTTTCAACTAAGTCAGGTGCATGTTAAGCTGGATAAAATACAGATGAAGAGGGGTTCTTACAAGACAGTACTGAAGGTTGTAATGTTCAAGGCTGACTACTGTCTTGTTTTTCCTGGTTGCAGAACCCTAGCCTGGACTTCAAAGTAGTAACCTATGAATTGGACCATCCGGGATTTCAGATTCGTGACAGCAAGGGCCTGCATATTGTAGTGTTTGGTATCCAGAGAGGGCTGGGCATGGAAGTTTTTCCAGTTAATGCCATATACAGACCTTGGAAGCACGCAGAGGGCCAGGTAGGTTTACCAGCGTTTCTGCTGTATCTGTACAACACTTGCGAAGTTCCTGAATTTCTTGAATGGCGAATGTGGATTGGTAATGTGAATTGTTAGGCAAGCCACATTTGAGAACTTGGCCTGTAAGGCATAGGCCTCAGGCATGTTACTGAAGTACAGTCTGTTAACTGAACAGTGTCTGCATTGTTTGGGAGGAGATGGTCGCTTGCTGTACATGCTGTACATGTGTGACGACGCCTTTGGTTTTAGCAGAGTTCTGATGTGTAATGCAGCTGAGCGTGGAACTATTGCTGCATGGCTGTGCATGTCTGAGGTTTTTACCTGTTTTCACAAAAAGGCTACAGCAAACAAGTACCCCCCGCCCACCTGTATCTGTCACTTTCAGAAATCCTGGGAGGAGATATGTGAGGTTCAGTCTTGTGTAAAACACATTGATAGTAAATCTTGGCTCATCTCTACTGCTTTGTTGATTTGCATTGTTCTCAGAAATGTGGCAGTTGATAAAGTGGAAGGAACCTGAAAGTCTAAATATCTAAACCATTTTTGATGTCTATTATTCCAGCTCTCCTTCATTCAACATTCCCTCATAAACCCTGACATCTTCTGTTTTGCTGACTACCCTTGTCATACTGTTGCCACAGACATCCTGAAAGCACCACCAGAGGATGACAATCGAGAAATTGCTACATGGTAAACCTGCTCTCAATTGCTTTTCATACCTAGAGCTAGAGTAAGATTCCTTGTCTGGTCAAATGTGGCTTTATCTTCATGCAACCAGATTTATTTGTAGCCGTGTGTACATCCCAATAGATCAGCCATTAGTATTTGTTCCATGTTTGATTGGTGAAAGTTCTCATGTTGTCAGAACTTCTACGTACTTCCATAATACCTGAAAATGTACTGCCAGCTCTTGCTTTTACTGGAGTCTTCTGGTTGTCTGGAGAATTTCTGCTGATGTATTTTGGCAGGTACTGTGAGCTGAGAGGAGGGGATAGACAAGGTATGAATATAAATCTGTCTTTCCCAGGATGACATTAGAGAAACTTGCTCTACTTGTCTGAAAGAAGTCCTGGGATTTAAATAGTAACTTTAAATAGCTGTTGCTGAGTTACTGCATAAAGCTGACTGGTGTGACTTTCTGAGCTGACCTTTACACCCCTTCTTTTGATATAGCTGTGTAGCTGATTTCAGTGAAGATACTTGCTTCTGTTTCCATTGTATGGCCCAAAATAGGGAATTGGAGGATGGGGAATACAGGCAAATTGGGGAAGGTGGCAATGATTACTTTGTCTGTAAAGCAGACAAAACGAGTAGAATATCTTCACTAAGTTTCACAGGTGGGGACTTGGAGGTGTTTAAAAAAGTGTATTCCATTTCTGGAAGTATGTTTCAAGCTAAATTATCCAAGTGACCCACCTCAAGCTGAATTTTTTCAACATCAGCTTTCAATTTTCCCTCTTCCCTAACAGAATCAGAAGCTCTTAAGCTCTTAAATTGGTTTGTTTAAAAAAAGGGAGTTATTTTTCACGGTTGAGAATGGTCTTGTAGGCTTAATTGTATGTGATAAGAGCTGCAATATCAGGTTGTTTGCAGTGGGCATTGCTTTATATCATCTTACAGTTGTTGCTACAAAATGCTTGAATCCAGGATGCTGTGAGCTAACTACTTTGTAACTTTTTTCGGGGGTTGTCTATTTGTTTTTTTTCTTTTGTTAGGAAGAGCCTGGATTTGATTGAATCTCTGTTACGATTGGCAGAAGTGGGACAGTATGAACAGGTTAAGCAGCTCTTCAGTTTTCCTATCAAGCATTGCCCAGATATGTTGGTATTGGCCTTATTGCAGATCAACACGTCCTGGCATACCTTGCGCCATGAACTCATCTCCACACTCATGCCAATTTTCCTTGGCAACCATCCCAACTCTGCCATCATTTTGCACTATGCATGGCATGGACAGGTAAGTATTTTCACTGGATTGTGCCTGTAGTTTGTTCATGTAGCTGAAAGCTTGTTAAATGGGTTGAACAGTTAGAACAACAATGCTTGTATTGGTTTATGAGCTGGGTAATTTAAAACCCTAGAGGTAAATTATCAGTGGTTTATGCAAAATAATACAAGTTGTCTCCTCCCCGTCTTGAAGCAAACTGTTGTGATTTGATTTTCTTTGGGGAAATGTATTCAGAACAAAGAAATAATGTTCACTGAGAAAATATTCCTGGAAATAACCAAAGTTAAGACACCAAAGTTAAGTTAGACTTTTTTAACCTTTCAGTTTTAACCAAAGTTGACCAAAGTTTGATTTTTAAAAAAAAAAACCAAAACATAAGAACACCAAAAACCTCACAACAGCAACAACCCCCCCACCAAACTCTCAACCTCACGCATTTAAAGTGTAGAAACTTAAAGCAGTAAGAGGTGAGGAGGTTTAAACCAACATAACCTCCGTTGTAGTTGCTAAAAGATGGAGGCTATTCTAGGTATAAAGAAACTACTTACACTGTAAGTTTTAAGAGTCTAGGGTGTTTTCTGAAAACTTAGGACTGGCTGCTGACCTGTTTCAAGGAGAGCTTCCATGTAGAGACAGGGTAACTATGTATGCAAATCCCATGCTTTTAATGGGCAAACAAGTAGGCTTTTATGGATTTGCTTTTGGTATGGCCTTCATTGTGTCCACTGGTAGTTAAGCAAATAGGAGTCATAAGAAGAAACTTAAGACAGAGGAAGCCTCTGGGGTGGGAGGGAATCTGCATTAGGAAACTTCTTGCCCTGTTCAAGTAAAGTAGAGTTAATGACTAATAAAGCTTGACCTCTGAGGTCTTGGTCCACATTCACTGCAAAATTAAGGCTATTTGCTAGCTGAAGTGCTCTGAACATTTTATATTTTTCCTTTAAATTGGAGAATGGCGGGGTGGAACAGAAGTGATGTGCTTTTTGCATAAGGTCTTGAAATGGCAGAATATGCAATTTTTCCACAGGGTAGGCTTCAGAATAAAGTACGAAATGATGGCTGCCGTGTGACATGGTGCCATTCTACAACTTGAGGATGTTTCACTTCCCCAGATGAGGGAGCCTTTACCCAAAACCTTTGCTGCCATCAAAATCTTAGTTGTGTTGTAGTTTAAAATTGCCCCTGTGTGAGCAAAGAGCTAGATACTGTTTTCCATGTTAAGGTGTGACATTGCAATTCTCACTTCAGGACACCGTGTCAGGCATAATGTTTTGTAATTGATTTGCATATTCCAAAAGCAATTTCTCTACAATTGAGAGGAATTAGACCTGTACAGTGGTAGGAAAGAGATGGGGATGTACATACTTACCACTTGTAGTCATTCTCATCCTTTAGTTGTAGCTCCTGGATAGATTATTATGGCACAAAAAGAGCCTAACTCAGAAGCTCAGTTCTGAAGCTAAAGAGTAAATATGTTTGCATGTTAAGCTTTAGAGGGAAAATATCCTACTTAATGTTCACATAGTTGATCCTTTTCCTAGAGGCATGAAGTACAATCCTAATTTAATTCTCCTTAGGGTCAATCTCCTTCGATTCGTCAGCTTATCATGCATGCAATGGCAGAATGGTACATGAGAGGGGAGCAGTATGACCAGGCAAAATTGTCACGTATTCTTGATGTGGCGCAAGACTTGAAGGTGAGTTTTGCAGAACACTGCCATTATTTTCTGTCTGGTGTCTTATGCAGACTTGGTCATCTTTTAACAAAGGCTAAGCTTATCTTAAATGTGACTAATTTAGTAAGGATTACTTTGTTTAAGCATGTCTGAATTCAGTTGTTGCTGCTGTACCTCATCTTAAAAAAAAAAAAAAAAAAAACCAACCAAAACCAAACAAAAAACCCCCAAAACCAGCCTATGTTCATGTGACTTTAAGTGCTCTTCAGCTGAGTTGTGGTATCCCACTACAGATGCTTTCTAGCCTGTCCAGTTGTGAACCCAAGACGTTTTACTTGGTGTTTGCAGTAGAGTTGGTTATCGTGGCTCAGCTGACAAGTAACTTGGGAAGCAGTGTACTAGAACTGCTTGCTATGTGAATGTACTGTAAATCCAGGAAGAGCTTTGACTGTTTTAACCATGAATACCATTGAAATGGGAATGTAGAAAATATCCTTCAGATATTTGTGCGAAGGTGGCACTGCTAAGCTTAATGGAACGGGGATTTCTTAAGAATACTACTACTTTTCAGTTTACACATTCACAAAAGACTGGAAGTTGTGACTGACTTCTTTGAGGCCATTATTGCTTCCTAAAAGTTAGATGCAAAATAATTAGGTGTCTCAAAGTGCAAGAGCACCGACTGCTGCTTGAAGTCAGTTTTGTTGTAGCAGTTACCATGTTCAAAGATGAACACTTTGAGCAGATATATTCAAAGTGGCTCTGAAGGAGTTGAGGTCTGTTTGCAGGGAGATGCTAGGCTCTCCTGATTAATTCTGTTGCAATATCAACTTGGTAGCTCTCAGCCACTTGCTGGTGGATTTTCATATAGAGGAATTTAAAACTGTCAGCACAAGGTCGCTTCAAAGAAGGTAGGGTCATGATTTCAAATGAGAGCTCTTGCTTATTTGTCTCATGAACGAGCTATAAGTAAGTGAAGCTGATGGTACCAATCTTTTTGTTGACAAAGAAAGCATAGCAGCAAGTGATAGCAAGACTTCTTTACTAAAAAGTATATGGGGATTGGAAAGAAAAGAAAGGAGAAGGGGTATCCTTGTGTCTTCACTAGTAGTCTTCTGATTTTTTTTTTTCTTTAGGCCTTGTCAATGCTGCTAAATGGTACTCCATTTGCCTTTGTTATTGACCTTGCTGCACTTGCCTCTCGACGGGAATACCTCAAACTTGACAAATGGCTCACAGATAAAATTCGGGAGCATGGGGTAAAGCAGGATTTTTCTTTTTATTTCTGCATTCTATCAGTCACTACCTTAAGTCACTTTAACAATTTTATAAGTAGCTTTAAAGTTGCGGAAAGTGTCCATAGTCTGATAGTTCAACATTTTCACTGAACTATAATAGCTTAGTGCAATTCTCTCCATGGTGCAATTGCCAAGTTTGAAATAGTGGCTTGGATGCAGTTTGGGAGATTAAGGTAACATTTTTTTCCTCAGGAGCCCTTCATCCAGGCCTGTATGACTTTCTTAAAGCGAAGATGTCCATCTATCCTGGGTGGCCTTGCTCCAGAAAAAGATCAGCCCAAAAGTGCTCAGCTTCCTCCAGAAACCTTGGCAACTATGTTGGCATGTCTGCAAGCTTGTGCTGGGTAAGGATTATATTGCTTACGCCAAATGTGTTATCTGTTTGCAATTTGTTTGCTGGCACATGGTCACTGCTGGTTTGGAATTTCACATGGAGAGTGGGGTTGATGAGAGTATATAAGCTTGCAGGGATAGATTCAGTAGTATGTTTAACTTTGCTCTGAAACTTCTGTTGTAGGCTAGGTCACAAGCTTGAGAGTGTGTTCTTGTCTCTCTAATCAAACAGGTGAGGTGATCTTGGTAACTGGGGGATGACTGGTTAGTCAGATCCTGGGTTAATGACTAGATACAGGGCTGTAATTTGGACAAAGGATTATAGGCCATAACTACAGAATGGGACAGCATCTTGGAAAACAGTGACTGTATAAAGGATTTTGTGATTGCATTAAGCAAATGCCTCTGCGTGTGGTTACTATCTTATAGCAGAAAGGGCTAATGCAATCCTTATGTGTAGGAGAAAAGTGGTAAGCGGTGATCGTAATGTAATTGAGACTGAAACTAGATGTGTAACTTCTGTTGTCTTCATTTGAGACAGTCTCAAAGTATGGAAAATATCTAAGATCTTTTGCAGATCAGATTGTTTAGCTGAAGTGCAGAAGAGAAAAGTGTGGGTCCTAGAGAGCTGTTCTATCTGCTAGAGGGAGGGGTAGACTACAGAAAGGCTACTGGAAACTGAAATTGGACAAATCAATTTTTAAATACTGTGTTCACACTTAGTAAAAATGACTGAATGTTGTAAAATATTTGTGTTGTCACTTCTTAATGCTGTCAGATCAAGATGGTATTTAACTGCAGCAATATTTCAAAGATAACTAGGCGTAGCATAGTGTGACGTAGGAGCCAGAAAGACTGAAAGCTGGAGATGGTGCTAGTTTTGGTGTTAAATTTTGACATCAAAAGAGGCTGGCATGTCCAAGTGCGTGTTACCTGATCTAAGGCTTATATTGTGTCCCTTGGCTTAGCCAGCGTTGTCTTGAAAGATACAAGAAACATCTTTAAAGGTATCCAGGATGATTCATGGCTCTCATGTAGATACTAGGAAATGAGTATCAACATAGAATTGTCACGATGGGTATTTGAACTGGAAGGGAATTTGAGGTACCTGTAAGATTTCTAGGAGAAAGGATTCTCCTGATTTCTACTGGGACCTGTGCAATTAAACTTCAAAATGTGGTTGAAATACTGTTTCTGAAATACAATGGTCTAGCATACCTCTTGGACTGAAAAGACGGCTGTTATTTTTCAAGTCCAAGTGCATCTTCTGAGACTACAGTTCACAAATTAACTTACATTCATTATTTTGCATGCTACCATGTCCAGGTTTGAGGTTTAATAGTTAACTGTAGACTTGACTTGCATCTAATGTCACTGTGTTCTGAATCTTAATGTGTTACCAAGTTTTATTTATTCAATTAATGCCACTAGTTCTCTACTGGCACAATTCTCTCAGCTTTTGGTTTCTTTTTATAGCTACTTGTATTCCCTTTTATGCAAGAATGTGACCTACTTGCAGTCATTTTCCATTAGTTATTCTCTTTGAGCTTTAAAAAGAAAATGCTTGGATTTCTTTCATGAAGCAATTACTTTGATTAGCTTAGGTTTCAGTCACGAATGGAAGCAGGCGTTGTAAAGACTAGAGGATTAAAATCGCAGTAAATATTAAATACGTCTGGGAGGGTAGTTCCACTTCACTAGCTGAAGTCTGCCATCTCCTTAATCTGTTGATTTAGGAGCCTGCTCTTTAATTAGGCTGTAGTTATTTCTTGTCCTGTTTCGTGTCCAGGGAAACACTTTTCTTAGCCACGAGGACCCTGCATGTTCTGAGACTCTTTATTTTTGGTGCAACTTGTTTATCACTGGTGAGCACTGCAGTTGTGGTGTCACGTAGCAGTGAGGCTTCAAAAAGAAATAAGTGTTCCTTCTATTACTGAGTGTTTTTAAAATGAAGTCAGGGTGGTTGCAGGCACCACAGGCTGACCAAGCATATGATTTGGTAACAGATTGCTTATGAGAAATCCTCCCCTCGAGGAGCTGCAGTGAGTTGAGAGGGGCGGCAGTGCCTCTTCCATGCAGTCACGTCCAGCACAGTCCAAGTTTGTCAGCGTGGGGAATGGTCATTCCTTCTCAGTCCCTGCCTCAAGAAGGGAGGAGGCTTCTGGCTACTTGTGCCTAGGGAAATGAAAAGGCCTTTCCTTGCTTTGTAAAAATGGGTTAAAAAAAAAAATGCAAGAGGTGTGAACTTGCTATTCCAGCAAGCTGGAGCTCCCCTTAAGCTGACAGTTTTGTTCCTCTAGAGCTGGCTGGCTGTCGTCCCTGGCTCTTTTGTGTTTCAAAGTTCTCCTTCCTGCAGTTTTCCCCTAGTTCTCTTCTGGGAATGGCGCTGATTGGGTTAGATGCCCGAATACTTTTTCCTTAAGATCTAGTTATCAAATCATGCCCACCTACTTACTTCTTCATATCATTTGCCTCAAATGCAGGGTTTTTTGTGAAAACCTGCGGTTTTGTACTATCTAAAAAGATTGTGATGTTTACATCTTGATACAGCAGTGTGTCTTCTGACATGATAAAAAAAAGTTAACCTTCAATCTGTCTAGATGGCAGGACATAACATTAGTTGTTCGCTCCAAAGCATGAATGGCCTAACTGGTCACCATAAGTATCAAAGTCTAGGATTGTAACCCTGCCTTCATTGTGGGCTGCCATATTATCTATCTACAGCAGATTGGAATTTGTTTTACTGAAGCGTGCTATAGTATTTGAGCATAAAGACTGCAAATTTAACCACTATAAAATAAGGAGAGGGCAAAAGATTGAGGCTGGTAACCGTGTATGAACTCAGCTATTCAGTCCCCAGTCCCGTTCCCCGGTTAGCTGCAGTGCTGTATGATCTTGGAATGCCTCCTGCATCAGAAAAAGCTGTGCTGCCTGTTAGTTGGTCATACATACATTCAAATGTTGCGATTTCTGAGACTGTGGCGTTGGGGTGTAGGCAAATACATATTGTAGATACTGAGCCTACCGTGTGCCATGCTCAGAGCTCTGTCTTCAGGTCTGGTTGCACTGCCTCAAAACAGAAATCCCTCTGGGTTTTTTTTTTTGAAGGTAGGTTTCTGATCGCTTTTTGATACACACCTCCCCACGCCCCTTGCTTCTAAAGTCTTTGACGCTAGGCCCTAGTGAGAGGATGTTAAAGCATGTAAAGGAATCAGCTTGTGAAACAGTTGATAAAATGTTTGTTGCCGTGTATGGAAACGTGCTCACCCATGGTATCTTCTCAGGTTCCCCTGTCTGTCTTGGGCAAGCTTTTACCCACACTGTAGTGGAACACTGGCTTTGGAGAACAACTGGAAGCCCTTAACTCTGTGTAGACTGTAATGGGATACTTGCCAAAACTGAAGGCTGATCTGCACTTTGTTTTCCTGCCTTAATCATCAGGATGGTTCCTCTTTCTTTCTTTTTCCCCCTCATCCCAACAGCTGTGCAGTAAAAGCTTGTGAAAATTGAGTTAAAATGAGGAATCTCCAGACAAGGTTAACAAAGCTGCGTTGGTATAATAGCACCATTACAGGAAGGAATCTGCTGCTATAGGTGTCCTCACCAAAAAGGTAGAACTAAAGATCAGGAAAGCTGTAAATAACTGCTGCATTTTCCAAAAGGAAAATGTTAGTGTTGCGTTAGTATGTTTGTGGTTAGGTATGTCAGCAGCAGAGCTGGCTTTCCTTCCAGTTTGGGAACCTGGCAGTCAGACGTGGAATACTTTGGAAAGAGGTACTGACTGCTCGCAATTGTGCAATGACTTCATGCCTAAGTTTGAGTTCTCTGTTGGCTTTTGATTATAATTTCCTTGAATAGTTAGGTTTCCCGTCTCTGTTTTGGTTTAATGTTAGTGCGTGAAACATGTCTTTCAGTTTATAGACAGATGAATTTTAGTGAAGCAGGTGGTGGTATTTACCTCTCATCCTTTTTTGTCTTTGAGTGTGTAGCCCAAGCTTTACTCATGTTGTATCTCCTCTTTTGGAGAGACCTTGTGTGTAACGAGATTCAGGATGGGAATAATCATGAACGGTGAAGTCTGGTGACAGGAAGGAGCCTTGAGGAGTGGATTTGAAGAAGGGATTATAGCATTGTTTATTGTGTTTTAATTCATGAGGCTGAGCTGTATATAGCCTATAATGTGGACAACAGCAGAAAAAGACTGGTGTAGATAGTCTGCTCTTCTGAGGACTGTTGGAGCCATGTAGGTACATATCCCAGCTTTCTGTTAAGTCATTACTTGTTGGGGTAACTGTAAAGCAGTATTTGAATTCTTGAAAACAAAGGAATATTCTATTGGAGATGAATTTTTAGAACTACAGTTTAAAATTTTCTATTTCTAAGCTGTTTCTCTTGGGACATGCTCTAATGCAAGTTTTGCAAATAACAATGTAGCTTCTGCTGGGGTTGTTTTGCAACTTCTATTTGTGAAATGTGGCCCCAATTTCTGTAGGAAAACCAAGTAAGTTAGGAGCCTTAGTTTCATGAATGCTATATGGCTTACTATCCTACTTCCCTGTTCTAGGAGTGTTTCTCAGGAGCTGTCAGAGACGATCCTCACCATGGTAGCTAACTGCAGTAATGTCATGAACAAGGCTAGACAGCCACCACCTGGAGTCATGCCAAAAGGACGCCCGCCCAGTGCTAGCAGCTTGGATGCCATCTCTCCTGTACAGGTAGACAAATAACGTGCTGCATTTTTAGAAGGTGGTGTTGATTTAGCATTAGTTCTGCTGCACTATTTAAGCCCTTTCAGCAGGACTAAGTAAAACATCATCTGGCTCCCTTAGTTTTTATGTTTGCATGTCTGGATAACTTATAACTACAGAATAATGCCTGAGGGTTGTAGTCCAGAACTGTCTTTCACTTCACAAATGGCTGTAAGAAGTAACTGAGGTATAGCAGAATGGGAGCACTGAAGAGGGATAGAGATTTGGTTTATTTAAAATAACTGAGGGTTTCTTTTAAAGTGCTAAAATTTACTAAGACTTTTGAGAATTAAGCACTGCCTTTGAACCTGATGTGTCTTGTTTGTAGCTTCACGGGCCAAGCAACAGTGCTAGAGCGTAAGGACTTGTTATAACTGGGGCTCTTCAGCTCTCAACTGAACTGCTCTTTTAAAAACAAGGTACATTTAAGTTACTCCCTGCCACTCATCATCCCTTCCTCCTCTGGGAGCAACACATTACAGACAGGTTTTGCTTCTAGCAATTACATTCAATGGCAGATTTTAAAATGGTAAAAACTTTTTCATGTGAAATAGTGGCAATTCAGCATTTAAGAATGTCTGAAGCATCAGTAGATTACGTAAACTGAATACAGAGAGCAGTTTCCTTGTAAATTGTTACTGTACTGAAGTTGTTCATCAAATGTACCAAATATCTTGGCACCCTGCTGCAGATAAATGATGTGAACAAATAGAGCAACAGATGTTAGTCTGTAGCCATGCTATCTTTTGGGTAGATAACAGTTTTCTGCTGTCCCTAGTCAGGAGCTCTTAATTTATTGCTTTGTCAGCCAGTACTGTGCCTTCCCTCCTACTCATCACCCAGGTCTTAATGCTTTTTGTTGAAGACTGCATTCAGGTATTTAGCTGTGAAAAGTGGGCTTAATGGGATCCTTCAGACAGTCAAAAATACTCTGTAAGCTTGATATGAAATAGCCTTTGTAAGTCTCGGGGAGGTCTGAGGTCACAAATGGCAGAGCGTAAACTGCTCTAGTAGAAAAATCTACGCACCGCTGCTTATTAGCGTTTACTGTTGTGTTGCACTTAACTAGAGACTGTGGAACAATCGACCTTTCTGTAAAACCTCTGATAGAATAGGATTTTATGGGATTGTAGAAGAAAAAGTGAAATCGCATTTTGTAGACCAACTGATCTTTTGGGGCGATCTGGATGACTTCAGAATTTAAAGTAACCATGCAGAAAAACTCTTCTAGGAATGTTTTTTTATATGTAGCTGCCTTTATACAAAACCTGCCAAAAGTCAGCTTGATTGCGGTTTATGGATGTCTCTGTATAATCTTCCTTTCTTCATTCAGATCGACTCGCTTGCAGGAATGGCATCTCTTAGTTTAGGTGGCTCGGCTGCTCCTCATACCCAGAGCATGCAAGGCTTTCCTCCAAACTTGGGCTCTGCATTCAGTACTCCCCAGTCACCAGCAAAAGCGTTCCCCCCTCTTTCCACCCAAAACCAGACAACAGGTTTCAGTGGCATCGGAGGACTCTCTTCACAGCTTCCAGGTACTGCTGTCTGGGTGGAGTGGTTTGTATTTTTGACGTATCAGAGCTAACGCACTATTGCCATGGTTGGAAATAGTGGACAAACAGCTGTGTGTTGTGGGAGGGGATTATACAGTTCTCGCTCCTAGGTCGCTGCTGAAATAGCACTTCAGAATGTTGCAGCTGCAATAGGTAAAAAGTGTGAGAGTCAAGTGTGAGTGTTTGGACCGGTTTTTAGCAGCATTGTTTTAGGTTGGGACAGAGGTGAGGAATTGCTTGAGATAAAACTGCTTGATATTGGATAGTTATGAGGCTGTATAGCTCTGAGTTCTTGGAAATGGCAAGTGCTGGGAGCGCTAAGTGCATACTGTGAAGGGTGCAACTGAGGTGACCAGCTGTTTGCTTTTCAGTAGGTGGTCTTACTACGGGTAGCCTGACTGGCATAGGAACCGGAGCCCTGGGCCTTCCTGCGGTGAACAATGACCCATTCGTGCAAAGGAAGCTGAGCACATCTGGACTGAACCAGCCTACATTCCAGCAGAGTAAGATGAAACCTTGTAAGTGGTAGTGTTGTCTGTGGCTGTGAAGTGTGACTGTGGTCTGCAGTTAATCTGCATTTCCTTCAGGGGAGGCTTGGATCTGTAGGTGGTAAATGTTAGAAATGTGGCTCTTGTATTATGCCACTAGTCTGAAAAAGGTGCTTCTAAACTTCTATACTAAAAGCTTGCCAAGTGGCCCAGGGAGGGGTTAAAAAAAGCTGTTAGTGTAAAAATATAACATGTTATGGATTTGCATGAACAGTGTGTTTTGTCCTTTTTTTTGTTGTGCTGTGTTTTGAACAAAAGCGTTGTCCTGCTCTTTACAGAGAATTGTATGCATCTGGTAAGAGGGTGTTTTTGTTTTGTTTGTAACAAGCTTAAACAAAGCTACCTGGGTAAGGTCCTGTTGCAGCAGAGAACTTGACAGGTGAAGCAGTGAATTAGACTGCAACATTGGAAAGAAATAAGGCTAACATAAGTCAGTGGGAGTGTGGTTTTTGGAAGGAATAATTTGGTCCCTGACACTGAGCCATTATCCTTAACTCACGCCTCTGAAGTATGCTCACAATGAAATGTTTAAGCAATCAAATGTTGCCTTTAGGAAGCATAGCCATATGCTAAACCTTCAGCATTGCTGTTATTACATATCTCGGTCTCCTTTGACAGCTCCTCCATAAAAGCAAAGTTACTGATCTCTACAGATGTACGGTAGAGGTGGCTGTAGTGACCATTGGTTTATATTTTTGGGCTTGAGCATTCAGTATAAACTTGGTTGGAGCTCACTGGCTGGCCTGAAAGTTTGTGTGAAAGTTTGTCTGCATGTTAGTGTTGTGTAGCATGCTTTATTCTAGCCTGTTCTGCATTCATTTGGTTTAGGCGTCAGTTGAGGTTACCTTGGGATGCAGTGGGTTCTAGGAATACAACAGTATGAGGTTAATTCTATCTTGGGATTCAGTTCTTTTGCATAAATATAACATATTGAAAACAGATTTTTAAATAACAATTCCTGTCTACTAGAAAGCTTAAATATCCTGCTTTTCAGGAGAACTAGCAGATTTTGTATGGATTGGCGGAAGAGTTGAAAAGGATTAGATGAAATCCTGACTGCCTCATGTTGTTCTGAGCATGATACCTCTCTCCTTTTTTAACAGCTGACTTATCTCAGGTGTGGCCAGAGGCTAATCAGCACTTTAGCAAAGAAATAGATGATGAGGCAAACAGCTACTTCCAGCGTATTTACAACCATCCACCACATCCCACCATGTCTGTAGATGAGGTGAGTTCCCTTCTGTAGCAGTTGCATCACCTGTCCGGAGACTTGCTATAAAGTTGGTAGTAATTACTCCTTCGTGCATTAGTTGTAGTGGAAGATAATAAAGAGCTAGTGGTAGATGCTTGCAGCATTGCTTTTTTGCTTGGTTGAAATTGTATCTTTCTAAGGCAGCATGCTTTCAGAGTAAACTTGCAGCTGATCACTACATTCAGCTTTGACTTCTGTGGACTGATGACTTTAGATGTCTAACGCTCCTAAAATGATGCTAAGTGGGAAGAGTTCAATGTGGAGTGGAAGCTTGTGTGTTCAAAATAAGTGCTAAAGAGTGCCTTTAAACAGTCTGTATAAATTACATGTATCTTGAATGTATTTATTTTTAAAGTGTCTAAAAATGACTACAACTTCTAAATATACGAAGGTGTCCTACGTTCTACCTTCTGAGCTTCGATAATTATTTTGGTTAGTCTCTGAGAGCCATTATCAGTCTGATGTACTTGCTCTTTGAAGTACTTCAAATTTACTTTAATTGTGTGGTTATAAATTATGGAAGACACTGAACATGAATTTTCATTTTTCTAATTTTGAAGCAATGGAGTAGGCGGTCACAAAAAAGTTTTATGTGAAGACAGTTACTTAAAGGGGAGAAAACTAAAGTCTGAAGAGGAAGCTCATTGTAGTGATGTAGTGTCTACTGGCTAAAATGAGGTTTTCTTGAAGCAGTTATTTTGTGGTCCAGCTTGTGGTAGTGCAATTTACCTTAGTAGGTGCAAGCGCTCTTGAAACCCGAAGATGCAGAAGGGCTGAAATAAAGCCAATCTGTTGGTAACGATTTCCAATTTCTTTGTAGGTCTTGGAAATGCTGCAGAGGTTTAAGGACTCCAACATTAAACGGGAACGAGAAGTATTTAACTGTATGCTGAGGAACTTGTTCGAGGAATACCGTTTCTTTCCCCAGTACCCAGATAAAGAGCTGCACATAACAGCCTGCCTCTTTGGTGGGATAATAGAGAAAGGACTGGTCACTTATATGGCATTGGGCCTGGCCCTGCGCTACGTTCTTGAAGCCTTACGAAAGCCTTTTGCATCCAAAATGTACTATTTTGGTATTGCTGCACTAGATAGATTTAAAAATAGGTGAGTGTGTTTTTTTGTAATACTTGTAACAGTACATGTAATGTCTCATTAACCTTGAACCTGCTTTACTTATGTGGTACAGGATTGCTTGTATGTGTTAGAAATTTACACTTCTCAACTTCAGGATTAGTTTAGAGATATGCTGAGCTGAAACAAAATGTGCTAATGTGCTAGTTAAAGGGTGGCTTTTTTAAAATCAAAATGTTCAGTGTGGTACCTGTATAAATGTGGCACAAACTGAGATGTTGAAGCTACTTAGCGGACTTTGTTATATAAAAATAATTCAGTGAAGTGTTGACTTAGATGAAGTTGTCAGCTTGTTTGAAATGGGGTGGATGTAATTACTCTTTACAGGTGCATTCCAATGGAGTGCTATTTGCACTATTCATTACTGAAAGACTGGCTAGGAACTAAGCTCTAGGACTTTGGTTTTACTTTTTGCCATACTTGAGATTTCTGTGTATCTCAAAAAAAGCTTTCTCAAAGCTTCTAATGGATTGCAGATAGAGGAAGCTCTCAAGGCAGGCTGCAATAGTAGGCAGGATTGTACACCCATGGGAAAAATCTCTGCTTTGGAAGAAGGTACTAGAACTTGAAAAGTATTAGAAAGCTTCCTGGAATTATTTAATGACTAGAAGTGTTGGGACTTGAAGTGTGGACTCATAAGCAAGGAGCAAATTATCTTCTGTCCTTATTCTCCTTTTACAGTTCATCTGCCCTGCAGTATTTCATCTGTAATAAAAGCTGTTGCTTGCAGCATCCATAGTTGAATATTGTGTTGTGGAGTTAGCTGAACAGAATGAATAAAGACGCTTAAGGCTGACAAACTTGAGACTTGGCCACCATCTTACTCCTTCTCTTCAGAACCATTTTAAGCGGGACCTAAAGATTTTACTCTCAATGAGTAGTAACAGTGTCTAGCGTTCTTAAGTAGAATTATAATAATTGGTGTGCATAGGTGAAGCTTCTGTCTTGGGTGTTAGGGGCAGTCTGTGCTGTTTAAAATGCACCGAGCCAGACTACAAGTTACTTAGCCAATAATCTTATTGCAAACACTGAATATAAATGTAATTGTGTGCTCGGTCAGAAGTATCGAGGTGTAGGGTAAGATGAGTTGCTGTGAATAAACCTTGTGTTTTGCTGTTGAATTCATTTCAGATGGGTTTTGCAATAAAAAGTACTTTGTAGAATATGCTTTGTTTATAGTGCAGCTGCTGTAAAGCAGTCCAGAAGTAATTCTGTGATGCAGTATGGGAATGACATACCAATGTTATATTTGTATTTCTCTGTAATACTGTTTTTGATCTGGGCTTATGCTTCTGACTAATGCCTATTCTGTCTGACAGATTGAAGGACTATCCCCAGTATTGTCAGCACTTGGCTTCTATTAGTCACTTTATACAGTTCCCGCATCATTTACAGGAGGTGAGTGTGTTCTTATTCGCACCCTACGGCGTTCTATGATTTTAAATTCTTTTGAGCAAATTCCTGTTTTCCTTTGGAAAAATAGTCTCACCTGTCACAGTTTTGGACAGTGTACAAAGATTCCAAAGAATCAAATGCCTTTTCTTAAAGGTTTTGCTGTGGGATGGGGTGGGCAGGTGAAGGTGGTTATCTGGTACCTCTTCTGTTTCCATAAATCTGTTTGGGTTGCTTATGTTGAAATAGCTGCCTAAATATGACTGCTTGATCAACCAGTGCACGTGGTCGTGCACAAAGGTTTTAAAGTGCTTCAGTGGATTCATACTCCAGTCCCTTAAGGATTTGGAGTTTTCTTCTAAAAGAGGGCATTCAGCTGGGTTTATACAGTTTCATAGTCAGACTTGCTAAATTAATCCAGATTAAGGTGAGAATTTAATTCCTGAAGGTCTGATCAGAGTAATGGAAATACCCTGTAGTCCAAGGAGTAAAAGCAGTGTTGATCATATGGTGTCTGCTTTGAAGGTGCTTTCATTGGTAGAAATACAGAAAAGCTAATCCCAGTGGTAGAGCTTGAGAGCATAATCTAAATAAGGAAAAATGTTGAGCTCTAACATTAAGGCAGAGAGGCCATCTACCCAAAGCTGCCAAGTCCAATAGCAGTCTGTTTCACTAACAGGTTTCAGACTGTATCCCTTAAATGACAGCGTGTTGTCTGATGCTACCAATTTCTGGGTAAATGTATTACAGTGGGGAAGAAACTAATTTTCTACTGTGGAGCTACTTTAGAGGATGTAAAAATGTTGAAGTGGGACACTTCAGAACTGTGGTTTTGCTTATTAATTGTGAACTTCAGACTTTCCCATTTCTATGTAGCTGTAGGAGTTCCTGGGGAAGACTTCTTACATGCTTTGTAGCCAGTTTCTTGATCCTCACACGCTTCTCTTAAGCTCTTGCCCCTCTTTTGCTCTGCTGTCCCAGGCCTGCAGGGATGGGAGTTTCTGGGTAGTGGTCTGTAAAATTTTAAGAATGTCAAGTCTCTTGATGCTTGGCATCAACCTGTTCAGGTCAGAGGTAGAGCTTGAGGCTCCTCTCCAGTAAGAAAGTAAGTAAACAGTGACAAGATGTGGTTTATAAGGGTATTCAACTGTAGCTTGCGGATTCCTTTAATGGCATTAGTGTCAAGTACTTTACAGATTGTTGGCAACCTTTGTACTGCTCATGCTAAAACGCAGCCCGTAGCTCTGTTGCGGTGTGTGAACTTTTGTATATGCTTGTTTACCCTGTTTTAGTACATAGAATATGGACAGCAATCCAGAGATCCTCCTGTGAAGATGCAGGGTTCAATCACCACCCCTGGAAGTATTGCACTTGCCCAGGCTCAGGCCCAGGCCCAAGTTCCAGCAAAAGCTCCTCTTGCTGGCCAAGTCAGCACTATAGTAACCACCTCAACCACCACCACTGTTGCAAAAACCATTACAATCACCCGACCAACTGGAGTCAGCTTCAAGAAAGATGTGCCGGTAAGCATTCTGTGACTCCAGTGACCTTACTGGAGAAGCAAAGGAGTTAAGTTGCTGATCTGTATTGAGTACATGGAGACAAAATCCGATTTAATTTCTTTACTACAAGTTTTCAAACTGTGATCCGTATTTTATATCTAAAGCATATAACCTGCTCAAATATGAACAACACTTGTAGAGAAGGCATTTTTGATCATGAAACTATAGAATTACTATGGTGTCAAGTAGAAATGTGTTTTCTGAGGCTTTAATTATCAAGACAAATAAAGAATCGTCGTTTCTGTTAATCATAGAATCATGGAATAGTTTGGGTTGGAAGGGACCTCTAAAGGTCATCTAGTCCAACCCCCCTGCCATGGGCAGGGACATCTTCAACTAGATCAGGTTGCTCAGAGCCCCGTCCAGCCTGACCTTGAACGTTTCCAGGGATGGGGCATCCGCCACCTCTCTGGGCAACCTGTGCCAGTGCTTCATCATCCTCAGCGTAAAAAATTTCTGTTTGGGCTTGAGAACACTTACTGCACACTGAATCACATTTGTCCTAGCAGTTTTAACTGCATTAGGTTTTTCAAATCTTCAGTCACTTAGGTAAACACAACTCTGAACTGCTAGTCAGAGTTATTGCGGGGTTGGCAGATTGATAGTATTGGCTATTCCACAGAAAGTGTTGGGGTACATTTGGTCCCATGTATCTGCTGAGGATGTGTAGAGCTGTTACTGTATGATAACTGATGCACTGTAAAGTCAAGCTTGTCTTGCTTCCTGGTACTGTCTTTGTATAGTTCTCTTAAAAGAAGCTCCTCAAATTAAAGGAGGCAAAAGGCAAAGGTAGTTGAAAGTGGTGAACAACTTTTGGGGGACAGTTCCCAGTGTAGCTATCAATGTCTTTCACACCTGATTATGTCATGTAGATAGTTGTTATTTTGAGGCATTTACATTGCCCAATTTCAAACTCAAGTCATGACTGATATTTAAAACTGTATCTCCTTTCCCCTTAATTGCAGTGTACCAGGTGCTAAAGTCCTTGGGTTTAGACCTGCAGCTGTAGGGACATGGGTCACATTCTGTTGACTTAGAGTTGGCATGCTTTCTCAGAAATGAAGCTCTAGGATTTCTCCTTCCCAATGCAGCACTGAAGTGCTCCTGGAGACTCGCTACTGTACTAAGTACTGCTCTCTATTCTACTAAGATTTTCTCCAGGCTAACAGTGTATGCAGGCTGTTAGCCTAATGGGTGCCATTGCGGTGGCACCTATTATATATGAACGTAAATGCTAGAAGTTTTTTGTACAGTAGCTTTCTTCTGCTGAGTATTGATCATTGTTTGTAGAGTAAAAAAATCACTGGCTTCATTAGAGCGCTGCTGAAAATTAATCTGAGGCAGTAGATGTCACCTGACAAAGCTCAGTTGTTTTTTTGCTTGACAGAACAGAGCAAAAGTTTCTTTTGATGTTGCCTCTAGGTATTGTCTGTTGCTAACTTCTTGTTCTCCCACCAGCCTTCCATTAATACTACCAACATTGATACGTTGTTAGTAGCAACAGATCAAACTGAGAGAATTGTGGAACCTCCAGAGAATGTCCAGGAAAAAATTGCTTTCATCTTCAATAATCTGTCTCAGTCAAATATGACACAGAAGGCAAGTATGGAAGAACCCTAGTAAAATTCATTTTTTATGTATATTTCTGGAAATCCATTCTAAAGTGGCGGGTGATGATGTTTCTGCAGAAACTGCAACTTGCAAAAAATTAAGGGGGAGCACACTTTGAAGAAATAGTGGTTTTCAAGTACTTGAACCTCTTTGAAGATACAATTTTTCAGGGAAAGGAGAGGCAGGTGAAAGAAAGCTATTCTTAATCTTGCTTTCTTCTACAAGTTTCCTTGTTTTCCTGTAGCCAAATCCTTTGTACTGAAGTATTATAGGTCTGTAATGCTTTGTTTTCAGGAAAGCGCTTCTAGTAGATGCCTGGAATAACTGGGTAGTCCTTTCTGATGTTTTTGTCACTTGGAAGGACTGAAAAATACTAATGCAAGTTTCTGAAAAAAAACCACTAATACAAGTTTGAACAAACAGTCACATCATAAATGGGCTGGGTACCATTTGATATTGCAGGGTTAAGCTGGTGGACTCTTGTATTTCAAGCTGAAATTCAGGGAATTTTTTCTGAACTAGTAGAAATCTGCAGTACTGCTGCCACCTGTGCTATCTGCCTTGCAGACAGAAGGCTTTAATGTAAGATGCCAACATTTATTTTGCAGTTATCTGATTAAAAGCTGAAAAGTGGGGGAGAGGTAAGTTATTGTGCCTTGCTCACTTTATGAGCAAGTCCTTACTGATTGACCAGGTCTTTGGATAATGAGATGCCGACTTCAAAGCTATTTAAAAAAAAAAACAAACAAAAAAAACTAGCCTTAGTGTTAAAAGCAGTTGACTGAATACGGTTGTGTTGGTTGAGCTGACCCCAGTAGTTTGCAGTCATCTTCTCATATCTTCTGTGGTGTGCTTTTTCCTCTGGCATGGAGACAGGTTGAAGAATTGAAGGAAACAGTGAAAGAAGAGTTCATGCCTTGGGTATCACAGTATCTTGTGATGAAGAGAGTCAGTATTGAGCCTAATTTTCATAGCTTATATTCAAACTTCCTTGACACACTTAAGAATCCAGAGTTTAATAAAATGGTTCTGAATGAAACCTACAGAAATATCAAGGTGAGTAGTGCAAGTTTTCTAATACTTCGGTAGATTTAAAGATTTAGAAGTGTGCTGTTCTCAGGCTGTTTGCTTACTGTGTTGCTGATCTTCAAATATGGAATATCATTCAAAAATCTACTTGCTCGCTTACAATGCATTAGCTGGTTACCTCTATGAATACTAGGATTCTTCTGTTTTCAGTCAGGAAAGTACCAAAGACTTAATTTGAATTGAATAATGAGAGGGCAAATCTGCATTTTAATTCATTTATGTAGGTGGACTCTGAATTTGTGTGAGGTTTGCAAATTGTAACCTAGGGGAAAATTGTTTATGGTCTAGTTCTTTTGTGCAAGGAAAGTATAAAGATAAAACCACGCTGTCTGCCGTTTTGGTCAAAGAAGAATAAGGGGGAAGGGGAGGGTTTAGGAAGTGGGGTGTAACAACCAAAATTCACTAGAGGGCTAATATAATGTGAAGGGGAGGAGGAGGGAGAAGCAGTAGCCCAGAAGAGATGAGCGGATGAAACAAGCTTGTCAAGCAAGCACTATTTTTAAACCTGTTGGTGGAGTTTCCTGACCACCATGGGTTACGCTGTAGTGCAAGAGAATCTCCTGGCTCTTTAAAGCATAGCTGACCTTGCTCTGTTCAGCCAATGCTCCTCTGAAGCTAAGGAACAGAACTAACAGCAGAATGCTGTGACATGGTTTAAGTCTTGAAATAAGAATTAAATGGTTTCCCAAGAAGTGCAAATTGTAGCCTTCAAGTCTGTGATGAAGCATTAAGTGGAAGCATTGCCTTCGCAAAATGTACTTTAAATACATAGTAGTCATAACAGTCTTGACAGAGTAACTGGTAAGGTCTGGCAAAGTGTAATCCTCTTTTTGATCCTCTTGAAAGAAAGGAATTTTGAAATCATTACAGGGCAGATTTACGGGGTGCTGCCTTGAAGTGAAGGCTGCTCTTGAGTATCTGTAATGTAACTGAAGCTCAGAATTTAATGTTCTAAAATTTTACGTCTTAAGTCAGATCAGCTGTTGGATTTGGTTTTGAGTCTCTGATTATCTTCCAGTTGTTGCTCGAGTTGCTTTTTTTTCATTAGGTGCTACTGACATCAGATAAAGCTGCAGCCAACTTCTCAGACCGTTCCTTGTTAAAGAACCTTGGTCACTGGCTGGGAATGATTACGCTGGCTAAAAATAAGCCCATCTTGCACACGGTGAGCTTCTGTCTTTACAGATTTGTTTGGCATGAATTGGTATGCTGTTATGCAGTAGCATAGACTATTTAGGAAATTTTATCACCTTACTGGTGCCTCTCTTTTGTGTGCCAAGTACAAAGTATGATTCCAGAGTTGGTCATTTAAGACGTCTAAATATTTTTTTATCACAAAAGTTAGTAGTTAAGTTCTTGCCAAAATAAATGAATTAATCCCATGTAAAAATGTATATCTGTAAATCTTTGTTGAAAAAGTAACTGCTGCTTAGCAGTCTGTAAAATTCAAGGACAGTCTTGACTCAACTTTGCCAATATGTCCTATAAGGAAATGGCATGTAAGTGGAATTTTTGCAGTGTGCTTGCTGTTTTCTCCACCCTCTTCCCCTTTTCAATTGTTGATGGTATTTTTCAGGATTTGGATGTGAAATCGCTACTACTGGAAGCATACGTTAAGGGACAGCAGGAATTGCTTTATGTAGTGCCATTTGTTGCCAAAGTCTTAGAATCCAGTGTCAGGAGTGTGGTAAGTGACTTTGTGCTGACAGAATTATTGCTCAAGTGGCAAAATAAGTCTTGCAGAAAGTAATTAGTGCTTTTCACAAAGTGAAAACTGGTTGAATTTCATGGAGAGAAAGAGAAGGGATGCAAGGGCTTAAAGTGAAGGAGTTCCGTTTTGAGGGAAAGTATGTGGCCCGTGCTTTTTGGCAGTCTAAACAGGTGGTGTTAGCTGAACTGTACTGTGGTATCCCTGAACAGAACTCTATTGAGAAATGGAAGGATGCCATTGAAGAGGTTCTAGGATCTATTTATTCTTTGATTTTTTTTTTTAATTGCCCCTGTCCCCTTTTGACCCTGATCAGCTCTTGTCAGTTCTGCTTGACATAGAACCGATCTCTTGGAAGGACCAAGTCATTGTATTTCCAGTTCAATGTTCAGCTAGCATCCTAATCTAGTTCCAGTCAAATAGAATACTAAATTCAACCCTAATTGCAGCTGTACAAACTTTTCCACGGCTGTATGCACACATAGCTGTTCATGTTTCAAAAATTTCCAGTGATAAGTTATCCAAATGATTCAAGAAGCTTGTGTAATACTGCTCTCCTCTTTCTCTTGTAGGTCTTCAGGCCTCCAAACCCATGGACAATGGCCATTATGAATGTTTTAGCTGAGCTGCATCAAGAACACGATCTAAAAGTAAACTTCTGTTTTTCTTTTCTATACCTACTGAGTGTGAGGTTTTCTTGACATAACCAGTCAAGAAGGATGTTGTGAAGGACCAAATTTCACTTCTCGCTTCTTTAGCGTGGGGAGAATTGGGCATTGCTTAATTTGGTAGAACTTGGATGAAACTCTTCTCCTGTGAGGTCAGCATGCAAGATGTTTGTCTAATCCTCAGTCACTGTCAAAGTCTCTAAAAAGGCATGGGGTTAGAATGGGAAGCTTGGGAGTCAAGTGGCCCAGTAAATGTTTCGGGTATTTTCCTTGTGACATAACCTAAACTAGAATTGTTGTGCAGTTGAATCTGAAGTTTGAGATTGAGGTGCTCTGCAAGAATCTTGCACTAGACATCAATGAGCTGAAACCTGGAAGTCTCCTGAAAGATAAGGATCGTCTGAAAAATCTGGATGAGCAGCTGTCTGCTCCGAAGAAGGATGTGAAGCAGCCAGAAGAGCTACCACCCATCACAACAACTAGTAAGTACATTTCAAACAGAACCCAGAACCATACTACAAAAGCTCTAAAGAAACGGGTATTGCTATTGCAAAGAAGAATGTGAAGCTACATACCCTACTGTAATATTGCTGAATGTTTGGGAGCACTTGGATAGTTTTGTAATATAAGTAGGTGTACAGAGTTTGGAGACAGGAAGGGAATGGAAACCATCCTGAGGACTAATTCTACATGCTGTGCGTAGCTAGTCCTTAGAAGGGAGTGAAGCAGGATGATCTATTAACAAGACATCAGGGTTTAAACTGTGTCATAACAAACAGCTCTGCTAAAATGTGCTGAAGCTAGTTTGGTACTAATCATTGGGAAAATGGAGAATGAGAATTGCATGGTAAGTTCGGGAGGCTTCATGATCAAACTCCCAAACTTTGTTTCTTGGTCACTTGCTGGTTTAAATGAGAAGTATATACTTCCATTATAAGCGCTTGCTTTTCAGTAATGGTTCAATACAAATGTTCTTGTATTCTATAGCTGCTTCTACAACTCCAGCTACCAGCACCACTTGTACAGCCACAGTTCCTCCACAGCCCCAGTACAGTTATCATGACATCAATGTTTATTCTTTAGGAGGGTTGGCTCCACATATTACCTTAAATCCAACGGTAAGTTTTAGAGCTGATTTGGTTTGCTAAAAGAATTCTTGCCACCAGTGTTGCCACAGATCTCAGTTGGTGGGAGCAGCATTTCATAAGTTGAAGTTACTGGAGAGTCACTTCTCAAAAGTAATGGGGAGGGCGAGTGCTAACAAGTTAATCAAATGGAGAACTTTAGGGGTGGTTAGTAGCTGTATTAGCAATCTTAGATGGTCAAGTGATCTTTCACTGTGACATTAGTATCCAGTTTATTTCTGGCAGTAAGTGTCAGTTGGGATAGTTGCTATCAGGACTTAAGCTTAAAAGGAGCTTCTGTGCTCCTTTTGACCAGTCAGTGACTTGGCTCTTAAGTTAGTCTTTGCATTGAGCTCAGCTGTGACTTTGGAAGAAAAATGGTCAGATGTCCCAGTTTCAGAATTATCAAACAAATACTGTAATATCTGCATGTGGAACGTAGGACTGTAGACAAGCTATGACAGTAAACTTAAAAGTTGTTCAGAAAATGTGAATGTCTAGGGTAGATGGGATTCTAGTTTACTTCGTTCTCACTTAACTTTCCTAATCCTCCTCCAGATTCCGCTGTTTCAAGCCCACCCACAGTTGAAGCAGTGTGTGCGGCAGGCGATAGAGCGAGCAGTGCAAGAGCTTGTCCATCCGGTGGTCGATCGGTCCATTAAGATTGCTATGACTACTTGTGAGCAGATAGTCAGGAAGGACTTTGCACTGGATTCAGAGGAGTCACGAATGCGTGTGGCCGCACACCATATGATGCGGAACCTGACTGCTGGGATGGCCATGATTACCTGCAGGGAACCTTTGCTGATGAGCATAGCTACCAACTTGAAAAATAGTTTTGCTACTGCACTGAGGGTAAGAGTTGCATCATCTGAAGCTTATTTACAGCTTATAGGTCTGTAGATATCCAGCATTAGCAAATCGGTTCTCCACACTGTAGACTTGTTGATGAATTACATGGCTTAACTAGTGTGGAGATGAATTTAGTGGACAAGTCTCATGAGTCTTGTGGAATTACAGTGAAAAAACTGTGCTGAAATAACAGCTCGTGTCAAACAGTCTTAAGCCTGTAAGGTGGATCTTACTGTTGTACACAAACTTCCTGACTACGTTTTTATATTGCCCCAATGTTCTCTCCAGTTTGATCACATCACAGAAGCCTTGAAGCACTTATCTTTCTGTGGGTTTTGAGGTAGAAAAGGCAGAGTGGGGAGGACTGAATTGATTCTGGGACTTTCTGGTGATGTCTTGGATTGTCTCAGCAGGCAGATTTTATTTATTTGTGCTGTTAGCAGATAGGTATTTAAGACTGTTCTGCACAGTGTGTTAATTCACTGGGTTTTCTAGAGGATGTTTTCGGATCTCTTGATGAACGGACAAAACTTGAGCTGCAGCGCTAGCTTCCCCTTCTTGGCTAAATGGAACACAGTTCGTGAACTGCTGGCCAGAACAGCAGCTGCTACCCAGAAAACTTGCTGTGCTTGCCATCAGCGTCAGCGACAGACACAAGACCATAAGGGTCTTGGAAAGTTCAAGACATTCCTATCCTTTCAGGGCTTAAAAAAAGTTAAAGGACTGCCTACTTCTTGCTCAAGGGCATGTCACTATTTCCTGTCTGTTGGGGAGTGACAGTGCAAAGGCCCTTTTGCAATGGGGTTGCTCTTTTGCATGGTAACTGGCTCAAGAGGGCAGGATTTAATGGTCTGAAGGGAGTACAAAATGTTAGTAAGAATTGCATCTGCAGGTATGGGATGGATAGTCCGTGGTGTAACTCCCAGGACTCGAACACTGTTGACCCTTCATTTAAAGAACTTCAAGTAACTTGATTGCTGAGATGAAGAGCAGGAAAAGCATACAAATGAATCTTACTCATCCATCTTAAACACAAAGATGGGAGTAGACAGTTTTAGTATTGCTTTGTTAATGTGTGAGCTGAGCCAGTGACTGCTGTTAGCAGCTGTGCTCACAGAGTTTGGGTGTCAAGCTAGTAACCGTAAGAGAAAGCACTGTCCTCTGGGTAAGAGGGGCACAAGTATTTCTCTGGTGTGCAGTCTTGCTGTGTTTCATCAGATGTGACCGCAGTTCAGATAGGGAGGCAATTGGAGAAGTGCTGGTTATCTTTTGGGTGGTATGAGAAGGCAGAGGTGGGATACTCAAGTTGAGGAGGCAGGGTGAACACAGACTGGTGTTACAGCTGTGCGTATCGACCAGGCGTGATGTGCCACGGAATAATGTGTATAGGCAGAAGTAATTCAAGTTTTGTGGAAGACTTAGTGCTAGTGTATTTTGGTGTTTGTGAAAATGTCATGAATGGTATGAAAATGTAGCAACATGTCAAGTTTTTTTTTATCCCTGAAGGTGTGTGAAATTGATACAGGGCCAGTTGTAATCAAGGAGGTTTTCCTAAGGGGTAGCTATACAAAACATCAAAAAATTCACATCTGGCTTATTGTATGAAGTGGGTTAACAAGCAAGAACTTCTTTTATTTTAAAGAAGCAGTGTAGTTTTCACGAATTAATGAAATAGGGGTAGATCTTAATGGACAAGGAAATCCAAGTAGATTGGACTGTTTGCGTTTATGTGTATTCCACTTCCAGTGAGAGTTGCTGCTTTGCACCCTGGAAAATAAGTCCATCTGTTCAGGGTTCTCTTAAAGCAGACTCTAAGAAGGAAAGAAGAAAGTCTGTGTCAGAAGGGGAACCCACTGAAAAAGGCTTATAGGACTACTGTTTTGCATTGTTAGTGATGCACCTTTATATCTTGTGATTACAACCTAGGAAGTGGAAAAACTTTTAGGCTGTGATGTGAGGCTTGCTTTTCCTGCATTAGCATCTGTTGTATGTGCATCAGTCTAAAGCAGGGCTTTATTTCTATGCCCTGGAGAACAGTTGGTGGAGAAGATGGAGAACCTCCTGCTGTTTTGTTCCTTGTTGAAAGTCAGTTTTATTCAAAGCTATGCAAAATTAAATTTATTATTGTATATTCCACGCAAAGAGAGTGCATTCCTAAGAGCATTCCTTTTATTGCTGGTGTTCTGTATAGGCAGTGGTGCAGATTTTAAGGCTAGTAATATACAGGGAAAATTCACAGCCTTCACTGATTATTGTGGTTTTCAATAGGCAGCCTCCCCACAACAGAGGGACATGATGGAGCAAGCAGCTGCCCAGTTAGCGCAGGATAACTGTGAGCTAGCATGCTGCTTTATCCAGAAGACGGCTGTGGAAAAGGCAGGCCCTGAGATGGACAAGAGGCTTGCAACTGTAAGTACGGGACTGCTGTCTTTTAAAAGTATTCTGTGTACTCATATACATCCAGGCTCATTGTCTGAAATTCATTGTGGTGTTCGGGTTTTTTTCCCAGGAATTTGAGCTCAGAAAACATGCTAGACAAGAGGGTCGTCGGTACTGTGATCCTGTTGTGTTAACTTACCAGGCTGAGCGGATGCCAGAACAGATCAGGTTAAAGGTGAGGATATTAACTGAGCTATGTTCCGATGCTGCTCTTCCTCCCCCTCCTGATGATGAAAAGTAGATGGCGCAGCTTCAGCTGAGCAATCCTGTATATTGTTAGTCTTGTCTAACAGTGCAACTGCTATTAGTTTGATTAGTAATGGAAGCACATGAATATGTTGTTCCAAAATGAGTGTTCCAATCTTTTTCCTCAGTTTCTTGAGGACTTTGAGACCTGTCTCTTGTTCTGTGCTGTACATTTCACTGAAAGATGACTTGTCTATTTCATTATCTTGTGTCCTTTAGATTTTCTTCCCTTAAAGGACATACCATGTGCTCTCAGCAGAGCATTTCTCTTGTGCATCAGGCACACATGAAGCCAGGACTCAGTTCTTCCTGTTTCTGGGAATGAGAGTTGCAGTTGTAGAGCAAAATTCTCCTGTTAGGAAGTGTGGCAGGAGAGAGAGGACCTCAGTGCAGAGCAGCTGAATCCTAATTCTTGATGTCTAGGCCACTCTGTTTAAGAATGTGACTGAGCAGCTGCCTGTTACGCAAACTGCCCTCATTTCTTACTGCCACAGTGCTCAACCATGAGGTTAATGCCTGTTCTTTTCATTGCAAAGGTTGGAGGTGTGGACCCAAAACAGCTGGCTGTTTATGAAGAGTTTGCACGCAATGTCCCTGGCTTCTTGCCTACCAATGACTTAACTCAGCCTACAGGATTCTTGGCTCAGCCTATGAAGGTAGAGATTTCCAAACTGATCGGCTCGAGAGTAACCTTTTGGTGAATGTTGCAGAACTTGTGTCCTTTGCTGGAAGACTAGTAAGGATCAGGCATTTGTATTGCTCGGGAATAGTGGTTGAAATAGTGGTTGAAAGATGGTTCTAAAGTCAAACTAATGGCAATGTAAAACTTACATCCAGTATTAGGGGTTTGTAACCCAAATTGGGACAAGATCTGCATTCTACATGTAGTTTTAGTAGCAGTGAAACATTTTATTCAAATCTCAGGTTACTTTTGGAGAAGGTCATGGATGGCAAGCATGGATTTTGAGATAATGAACAGGTTTTTATATGCATACTTGGTCTTAAGGACTGCTAGAATTGTTTGCTAGTTATTTCCGCAGCTTAATTTGCTCATACTTATTAAAAATGCCAGCATAACTAACCACAGTACTGTAGAGGTCTAAATTTTGGATGCTATAATTTCTGAAGCAGAAGAGCCAATCAGTATTTGAGTTCTGCAAACACAGTCCTTGAAAAAAAATCACTCACTCCCACTTTCTCTTAAGCAGCAAGCTTGGGCTACAGATGATGTAGCACAAATCTATGACAAATGTATGACAGAACTGGAGCAGCACCTGCAGTCCATTCCACACACCCTGGCCATGAATCCTCAAGCTCAAGCATTGCGCAGCCTCTTGGAGGCTGTGGTAGTGGCTCGTAACTCCCGTGATGCTATTGCTGCACTTGGACTACTGCAGAAGGTGAGTGTTATGAACTCTTCTCCTGTAACAACTTACCTAGAGCTTATTACTCATCTGGCTTGTGGATTGTCTTGCTGATGACTGTATCTTCATGCATTCTTTGGAACTTGCTCAGTGAACAACACTGAACAACTGCTGTCTTTGGAAATTCAGTAGATAAAATTGGAAGAGGGCCAGGGTGTTCACTTGGTGTATTGTACACGGGGTGGCCAGGCTGCTGTGGATGATTTGGAGGCTAAGATGTTTGAACTGCCAGTGTAGGTGGATAGTATTGATTGTAGTACTGGATTTATAGCAGCACACTTGTGCATTGTATTTTGCAGTAACTACTAAATGAGTGTGCGTGGTGTGTTGACTCTGGCCAACAGCCAAAGATCCATCCAGCTGCTGCCTCACTCCCCTCCCCTGCAGGATAAGGAGAAAATGGAGGGAAGGCAAGATGACTTGTTCATTGAGGTTATGACAGTTTAGTAGGGAAAGCAAAAGCTGTGTGCACAAACAAAGCAAAAAAAAAAAAAAATCAATACTTCCCATCAGCAGGCAGATGTCTAGCCACTCCTCGGAAAGCAGGGCTTCAGCGTGTGTAACACTTGCTTGGGAAGGCAAACATCATAACCATGAATGCCCCCCTTCATCCTCCTTTCCCTGAGTTTTTATTGCTGAGCATGATGTCATATGGTATGGAATAATCCCTTTATTCAGTTTGGATCAGCTGTCCTGGCTGTGTTGCTTCCCAACCTCTTGCCCATCCCCAGCCTACTCACTGGTGGGGGAGGCAGAGTGGGAAAGAGAAAGCCTTGGTGCTGTGCAAGTGCTGTTCAGCAATTGGCAAAACACTGGTGTGTTGTTAACACTGTTTCAGCACAAATCCAAAGCGCAGCACCATATGGGCTGCTATGAAGAAAATTAACTCCATCCCAGCCAGAAGCAGTAGACTATACCAGGTGGGGAGTGTTGCAGTGAGCTCCGTGAGCTGAGCTGGCATCAGTGCCCGTGTAGTAGTGCAAAGTATAGTGATAGATGTGGAGAAGAATCCATTTTGAGTGTAGTGAAAGGATACTGAGCTGTCTGCACGAGGATCCAAGAACAGTGGCAAGTGAAAAGTAACTGGAAAATGGAGGGAGGCTCTTCTTGACTGGTAGTGCTCATACCTACTAAAGGACCTAGTCCTGACTGGGGCTTGACCAGGTAAATTGTGCTGCCACTGTAAAAGACACTTCTATTTGCTATAGAAGAGCACAGATGCATCTGAGTGCTGCAGCTGTTTGTCTAAAGAACCTGATAGCTGACCTCTGGCGGGTTCTGTAAATTTTTTCATGTAGTTTTTCATGAGCCATAAGCAGAATTGCTCGTGTGGAAGCATTGGCTTTCAGAAGCTGCAGCACAAACTGATGTGGTCTTTCATACTGCTTGGTGCACATATAAAGCCAGTGGGGCATAGTGAGACCATAGGCTTGTTTGTGGTAGTCCAGCTGTGTACAGTGAATGTGTAGACGCCGTAGTAACTGGTAAAATCTCATATAGCCTTATCAAGGGGTCAGCACAATAACTAAATTGGTTTTTGCATGTCTGTCGAGTCTTCTGGTGATAACTCTTGCTCATCTAATTTGCAGAAGATTTGGAAGAGGACTTGTTTTTTCCTCTGCTAACAGGTTGCATCTGTTCTAGGCTGTAGAGGGCTTACTGGATGCCACCAGTGGGGCAGATGCTGACCTCCTGCTTCGCTATCGTGAGTGTCATCTGCTTGTGCTGAAGGCTCTGCAGGACGGCCGTGCGTATGGATCTCCGTGGTGTAATAAACAAATTACTAGGTCAGTTATGAGACAACAGGAACATTGATGTAGCTTTCATCATCTTTTGGGAGTTACTGTGTTATTCTGAATCACTTGCCTGTTAATATTTTGCATTGCTGCAACTTGGACAGACAAAAAATAACTAGCTTTTTTGTCAAAAGTAACTAATCTTCTGATAATGCTGCTTCATCCTAGAACATGATAGGAATCTTTAATGGAATTAAGCATTAAAGATGCTCTCGGGTTTTTTTCTCATCTTATAGAGAATGTCTCTACATGCTGTCACAAACTAGGTGACATGGCATATGCCTGCAGCAGAAGCACTAGTGCTTCAGCTAGATGGATATGCTACTTTGTCCTCAGAAGAGAGGCTTCTTATGCTGAATAAACTGAAGTTCTTGAAGGGCTGTTGTGACCAGTGGTGCAGGGCAACAAATGCTTGAGGCTGATGACAGTTCCTGAACTCAAACATTACCTTAGAGAATGCTCTAGAAGAGGCTTCTTTTGGAGCTGAGTCATGAATCACAGTGAATGGCACAGTTTCTGAAGTGTTAGATTTGAGTTGCTTCGCTTAAACTGTGTTGTTTAAGTACACTTGTTAAAAGAAGTCTAATTCTTCAGGTGCCTGATTGAATGCAGAGATGAGTACAAGTACAACGTGGAAGCTGTGGAGCTGCTAATCCGCAATCACCTTGTTAACATGCAGCAGTATGACCTTCACTTGGCTCAGGTAAAGGGAACCTGCTCTTTTGGAGGAGAAGAGTTATGGTCAGTCCATTGTAAGATAGGTGGCTGAACTTGAATTGCCTTTTTCATGTTGACAGTCAATGGAGAATGGATTGAACTACATGGCTGTGGCATTTGCCATGCAGCTGGTAAAGATCCTGTTGGTGGATGAGAGAAGCGTTGCCCACATAACAGAGGCAGATCTGTTTCACACAATTGAGACACTCATGAGGATTAATGCTCATTCCAGAGGAAACGCCCCGGAAGGGTGAGATTGAAATACTGTGCAATATATTACTTCTCTTGTGCTCATTTATGATTTGAAATGTTGTATAGGCAATGTCTCATACCATTCAATCATACAGCTTTAAACTTTCTCTAGGGCTGCAGTCCTATGTTAGTTTAAACTGTCACTCTAATGTAATTGTGCTGATTTTATGCCAAAACGGAGGCAGCTGCAGCATGATGTCAAACTGAATGCTTGAGCGGGAAAATCTTTCTATGCACTGTGCTCCAAAATACTGTGGTACTGTGAGAAACTCACTTGAATTCCTGCTTTATCTCTAGTTTAGGCAGTATTCTTACCTGTTTAAATATCTAGGTGTTAATATGGTTGGTTGTTAATCACAAGCAATTCATCAAATTAGACAATCCTTTCTGTTTCTTTAGACAGCTTTGTTTAGAATCTACGAAGCAATCATCCACCAATCTCACATGGCTTGTGTATCCACTAGCAGATAATTGTGCCGCAAATGTTGCCACAGCATCTGGAAATATCTGTGGGACTTGCAGGCCTCCTGTTACTGAGGTGGAAGCAATTGCTTCTGGGTTTGAGAAAGACATGGATTGGAGCTTGGAGAACTCCAGTTTGCTGTGAGAGCAACCAGCAGCTGGCTGGTGGTGGTGGCAGTGGCTACCACTACCAAAACAACTGCTAGTGGGAGGGCCCCAAACAAAG
>NW_008794457.1:1676964-1693872 GCF_000699145.1 Aptenodytes forsteri | reverse complement strand
AAAAAAAAAAAATCAATACTTCCCATCAGCAGGCAGATGTCTAGCCACTCCTCGGAAAGCAGGGCTTCAGCGTGTGTAACACTTGCTTGGGAAGGCAAACACATGAATCATGAATGCCCCCCTTCATCCTCCTTTCCCTGATTGCTGAGCATGATGTCATATGGTATGGAATAATCCCTTTATTCAGTTTGGATCAGCTGTCCTGGCTGTGTTGCTTCCCAACCTCTTGCCCATCCCCAGCCTACTCACTGGTGGGGGAGGCAGAGTGGGAAAGAGAAAGCCTTGGTGCTGTGCAAGTGCTGTTCAGCAATTGGCAAAACACTGGTGTGTTGTTAACACTGTTTCAGCACAAATCCAAAGCGCAGCACCATATGGGCTGCTATGAAGAAAATTAACCTCTTGCCCATCCCCAGCCTACTCACTGGTGGGGGAGGCAGAGTGGGAAAGAGAAAGCCTTGGTGCTGTGCAAGTGCTGTTCAGCAATTGGCAAAACACTGGTGTGTTGTTAACACTGTTTCAGCACAAATCCAAAGCGCAGCACCATATGGGCTGCTATGAAGAAAATTAACTCCATCCCAGCCAGAAGCAGTAGACTATACCAGGTGGGGAGTGTTGCAGTGAGCTCCGTGAGCTGAGCTGGCATCAGTGCCCGTGTAGTAGTGCAAAGTATAGTGATAGATGTGGAGAAGAATCCATTTTGAGTGTAGTGAAAGGATACTGAGCTGTCTGCACGAGGATCCAAGAACAGTGGCAAGTGAAAAGTAACTGGAAAATGGAGGGAGGCTCTTCTTGACTGGCTGATAGTGCTCATACCTACTAAAGGACCTAGTCCTGACTGGGGCTTGACCAGGTAAATTGTGCTGCCACTGTAAAAGACACTTCCATTTGCTATAGAAGAGCACAGATGCATCTGAGTGCTGCAGCTGTTTGTCTAAAGAACCTGATAGCTGACCTCTGGCGGGTTCTGTAAATTTTTTCATGTAGTTTTTCATGAGCCATAAGCAGAATTGCTCGTGTGGAGGCATTGGCTTTCAGAAGCTGCAGCACAAACTGATGTGGTCTTTCATACTGCTTGGTGCACATATAAAGCCAGTGGGGCATAGTGAGACCATAGGCTTGTTTGTGGTAGTCCAGCTGTGTACAGTGAATGTGTAGACGCCGTAGTAACTGGTAAAATCTCATATAGCCTTATCAAGGGGTCAGCACAATAACTAAATTGGTTTTTGCATGTCTGTCGAGTCTTCTGGTGATAACTCTTGCTCATCTAATTTGCAGAAGATTTGGAAGAGGACTTGTTTTTTCCTCTGCTAACAGGTTGCATCTGTTCTAGGCTGTAGAGGGCTTACTGGATGCCACCAGTGGGGCAGATGCTGACCTCCTGCTTCGCTATCGTGAGTGTCATCTGCTTGTGCTGAAGGCTCTGCAGGACGGCCGTGCGTATGGATCTCCGTGGTGTAATAAACAAATTACTAGGTCAGTTATGAGACAACAGGAACATTGATGTAGCTTTCATCATCTTTTGGGAGTTACTGTGTTATTCTGAATCACTTGCCTGTTAATATTTTGCATTGCTGCAACTTGGACAGACAAAAAATAACTAGCTTTTTTGTCAAAAGTAACTAATCTTCTGATAATGCTGCTTCATCCTAGAACATGATAGGAATCTTTAATGGAATTAAGCATTAAAGATGCTCTCGGGTTTTTTTCTCATCTTATAGAGAATGTCTCTACATGCTGTCACAAACTAGGTGACATGGCATATGCCTGCAGCAGAAGCACTAGTGCTTCAGCTAGATGGATATGCTACTTTGTCCTCAGAAGAGAGGCTTCTTATGCTGAATAAACTGAAGTTCTTGAAGGGCTGTTGTGACCAGTGGTGCAGGGCAACAAATGCTTGAGGCTGATGACAGTTCCTGAACTCAAACATTACCTTAGAGAATGCTCTAGAAGAGGCTTCTTTTGGAGCTGAGTCATGAATCACAGTGAATGGCACAGTTTCTGAAGTGTTAGATTTGAGTTGCTTCGCTTAAACTGTGTTGTTTAAGTACACTTGTTAAAAGAAGTCTAATTCTTCAGGTGCCTGATTGAATGCAGAGATGAGTACAAGTACAACGTGGAAGCTGTGGAGCTGCTAATCCGCAATCACCTTGTTAACATGCAGCAGTATGACCTTCACTTGGCTCAGGTAAAGGGAACCTGCTCTTTTGGAGGAGAAGTGTTATGGTCAGTCCATTGTAAGATAGGTGGCTGAACTTGAATTGCCTTTTTCATGTTGACAGTCAATGGAGAATGGATTGAACTACATGGCTGTGGCATTTGCCATGCAGCTGGTAAAGATCCTGTTGGTGGATGAGAGAAGCGTTGCCCACATAACAGAGGCAGATCTGTTTCACACAATTGAGACACTCATGAGGATTAATGCTCATTCCAGAGGAAACGCCCCGGAAGGGTGAGATTGAAATACTGTGCAATATATTACTTCTCTCGTGCTCATTTATGATTTGAAATGTTGTATAGGCAATGTCTCATACCATTCAATCATACAGCTTTAAACTTTCTCTAGGGCTGCAGTCCTATGTTAGTTTAAACTGTCACTCTAATGTAATTGTGCTGATTTTATGCCAAAACGGAGGCAGCTGCAGCATGATGTCAAACTGAATGCTTGAGCGGGAAAATCTTTCTATGCACTGTGCTCCAAAATACTGTGGTACTGTGAGAAACTCACTTGAATTCCTGCTTTATCTCTAGTTTAGGCAGTATTCTTACCTGTTTAAATATCTAGGTGTTAATATGGTTGGTTGTTAATCACAAGCAATTCATCAAATTAGACAATCCTTTCTGTTTCTTTAGACAGCTTTGTTTAGAATCTACGAAGCAATCATCCACCAATCTCACATGGCTTGTGTATCCACTAGCAGATAATTGTGCCGCAAATGTTGCCACAGCATCTGGAAATATCTGTGGGACTTGCAGGCCTCCTGTTACTGAGGTGGAAGCAATTGCTTCTGGGTTTGAGAAAGACATGGATTGGAGCTTGGAGAACTCCAGTTTGCTGTGAGAGCAACCAGCAGCTGGCTGGTGGTGGTGGCAGTGGCTACCACTACCAAGACAACTGCTAGTGGGAGGTCCCAAAACAAAGGTCCTTTCCTCTGCAGTTGGTGTGGGTAGACTGTCTTCGCTGTATGACTTGATTTTCACTGCAGCCAGATTTAGTGCCCCAGTCAGGCTGTTCAGCACTGCCATCTCACTGTCTCAGAGCATTTTAGGGCTTCCGAAGTCTGCAAACGTGAAGCTGTTTTGAGTACTTGTGGTGCTTTGTTGCAGCACACTGCTGTATGAATTGGAGTGGAACTTCAAAGCTTGCATGACTTCAGTGTTCCTTCTTTCATCATAAATGTGTCTGCTTTCATGACTTATTTCTGCTATTCCAGTGAGGACTGGAAGATACGAAGATTTAGTATAAGAAATAACTTGCTTTTTTCCAACTATATTTGACTGAGCTTCCAGTTCCCACACCTTCTGGGGGAGGAGAAATTCTAACCCAGATCTCGCTCTGGTCTGTTGCATCAGATTACCCCAGCTGATGGAAGTGGTCCGATCAAACTACGAAGCCATGATTGACCGTGCTCACGGAGGTCCCAATTTCATGATGCATTCGGGAATTTCCCAAGCCTCTGAGTATGATGATCCGCCAGGTCTGAGGGAGAAGGCAGAATACCTGCTGCGGGAGTGGGTGAACCTCTACCATTCAGCTGCAGCAGGCCGTGACAGTACCAAAGCATTCTCTGCGTTTGTTGGACAGGTAGAGCTTTTGGAAAGAAAGGTGCTTTTTATTCAACATAAGTAGGGTGTGATGCCCTCCATTTTAAAGCAGTGTTATAACCTGTGTTAGGCATCCTTTTGAAACTTTCAGGTGTATGGCAGTTGACTATCAAAATTTTGTCTGGTTTTGATGGTAAAGTTCTGTAGAAACCCCTACCCTTCACCAAGTCATGTTCTTCAGCTACTGTAGCAACAAGCTGTCAGTCCAGACCATAAGTTTTGGGATAAGTCTGGTGGGAAAAGAACTTCAGCTGAGATAGCTGTTGGGAATGGTTCTGACATGCTCTGTGTAATGAAGCTTGACTAGTGTTGCTCCTTATGGGTAACAGTAAAAGCTCTGACAGCCTACAGAAGGAAATTGCTAATAGGTAGAGATGCAGGTGAATTGTTTCAGACCATGTGAACAAGGGAATCCTTCTTCTAACTGGAATCATTAAAGTGAGGAACAACTTGAAACTTTATTAGCTAAAGTGGTGCCTAAATTTAAATGGCCTCCAACATTTCACTCCAGGGCACCTTAACAGGTGTGATGAACAACACACATCTGCCTTCCAGGTGTGATTGAGAAGGGAGATACCCTCAGCAGCCCAACATGTGTGGTAACAAACTCCCTATAAATCTGCAGCCATCTTCCTAAAACTGTGTCCTGGCAGCTCCTTGACTGCAGCTGCAAGGAAGCCCCTGACTTAGTCTATCTGCGTTGTGTTCTCTTTAAATTTCCGTGTGATACCACAGAAATGCTACAGATTTGGCAGCTACTAACGAAAAGAAGTTCAAGCTACAAAGTATGCATAAAGATCTTGACTGATGCAGTGATTTTTCATGTGACCTTAGTGACCTCGTGTACTGGCTTGTAGCCAGCTTTCTGTTGGCCTGACTTCTACTGCATAGCATGTTTTTTGAATGATTTTAATGGGTCTTGTGTTAAACCCACTTTTTAAAAAAAAATTTTACCTCTTCATGGGACCTCACTCTTTTTATACCTTAAAGTATGCTTATAAAGCATACTTCAGTATAGTATACTCAAATACTGAATGCACTTGTGTCCTGCTTCACTCTTATCACACTTGTTTGCTTACCTTTTGTACATACTTGATCAGATTTGAAATAGCAATTGAAATATATCGAAGTGCAGTGTTATATATAACTTTTTCCTTACAGGCTTTAGCTATGGGTTTTAAAGGAGTATTTTGTAATAACTGCATTAAACAAGGTTTAATTGCTGAACTTAAATGATCATAGTTTTGGCTGCTTAAATTAAGTGTGGTTTCCTTTCCAGTAGTCTTTAGGACTAGAAGGAGCATAGAACTTCGAGTTCCTTTTAAAAAAAAAAAAGTTTCTCCAGAAATACTAGAAGTTCTCCAAGAGTTAGCGAATATGCTGTTTATATAGCTTCATGTCTGTGCAGTAGGAGTTTAGAAGTAAGATGCTTTATTCAAAACCCAGAGGTTTCCTGCAGTGTAATCTGTTTCATTTTGATGGCTTTAATACTGTGGGTAACAAATAAAAGGAGGTCTTTTTTTTTAATATGTGTTATTTAAAAACAACCCCCCAATGCAAAAAAAAAAAAAAAAAAACAAACAAGCCCACCCAGTCTTTCTCTGCATGTAATGTTCCTGTAAGGCAAATTCACTCTCCAAATGCAGTTTGCTTCTGCAGAACGTTGCTGCAAAGTAGTGATGGTTCCTGAGCTCGTAGCTGAAGTCTGCCCTTCCCAGAGCTTGTACACCCTGTGGGGGCTGCTAAAGGCCTGACAGACTGAACTGCTGCCGCCTCTTGGTGTCCTTCATGCAAGGTTGAGTGCTGGTGGCAGAACTGATACTGAAACAGGCTCCTCAGCTATGCTGATGGTTGAAAAGAATTGGGATCAAAAAGACTATTTGGGAGTAAACGTCTTTGCTAAAATTGTGTTGCCACCCTCAAGTTGCTTTGAAAATATTCATCTTGGGGGAAAAGTAGCAGAGAGAGCTCGCTACCCATCTCTTTTGAGAGCATGGTAAAAATTAATTATGCCAGGCAAGGTGGGTGCTTTGTAAAGTGTGTGTTGTTTGAAATAAGTTGTAAAATGAACTTTCTGTGGTTACGGTTCTGAGGTTTTTTCCTTTCCCGGATAGATGCACCAGCAAGGAATCCTGAAAACAGATGACCTGATCACCCGTTTTTTCCGTCTTTGCACCGAAATGTGTGTTGAAATCAGCTATCGCGCTCAGGCTGAGCAACAGCATAATCCTGCTGCCAACCCCACTATGATTCGAGCCAAGTGCTACCACAATCTGGATGCCTTTGTGCGACTTATTGCACTGCTAGTGAAGCACTCTGGGGAGGCAACCAACACAGTTACAAAGATCAACCTCCTGAATAAGGTTGGGAACCCTTTTTGTACTCACTGCATTTAAAGTGCATAATCGGGTGTACCTTTGCTGATAAAAGTGAAATGTAGACCTTAATGCAGGCTACCGCTGAAGTATCAGATGAGGACTTTAATGGGTTGGTAGCTGAAACGATAAACTGTTGAGTGGAGCATCAGCATGCCAAGTGGCTTTCTTGTTCACAAAGATTTCATATCAAACAAACCTGAAACTCACCTTTGTGCCTTGAAATAGAGAGTCAACTGCTGTTCTTTTGAGGCATTAGAAAGCGTGTTTTAAGGTTGGTGATTCCTGGGTGTCTGCCTTGATTTTGTGAGGGCCTTGCCTATACTCTTACACTACTTAGTTTATGGCTAAGGGAGTTACGACCTTCCAGCACTGCCCAGTCAGTCACTGTGACTGTGATCCATGGGACAGGGAGAGCAAAGTATAGAGGTTGGGAGCTGCTGATACAGATTATAATACTAATTTACGTGACACTTCCAATAACTAGAATTTTTTGTTCTTGTTAGAATCTACCGGTTTTGGGTTTTTTTACTGATGGTTGAAGTATCATCTATAGGTTGACTTGCAAAGTAATTCTTGCTGTAACCACTGAAATGTCTTGATCTCTTTAGGTTCTCGGTATTGTGGTGGGAGTTCTTCTGCAAGACCATGATGTTCGGCAGAGTGAGTTTCAGCAGCTTCCTTACCATCGCATTTTCATCATGTTACTGTTGGAATTGAATGCTCCTGAGCATGTGCTGGAGACCATCAACTTCCAGACACTAACAGCTTTCTGGTATGTATTTGAGATTGGCCACAATGTTCATCCTTTCCTGGTAGGATCAAGATTTTTCATCTCAAGGCTATCTGACTGTTCCTTTGTGGTGGCTTAATCACATTCGGAATAACTGGTTCTCCTGTAGACTGTCCACTTGCTTGTTTTGAGGAAGTTGACTGGTAAAACCCAAGATGCTAAAATGCCTCGCTTTTAGGGCTGTGTATGTTTTCCCTCAACGTTATGAAAAGCAATCTTATTGCTGTGCACTTCTAACCTGCTCTAACTTTTCTTTCAGTAACACATTTCACATCCTGAGGCCTACAAAAGCTCCAGGTTTTGTTTATGCCTGGCTGGAACTGATCTCCCATCGGATATTTATTGCAAGAATGCTGGCACATACACCACAGCAGAAGGTGTGGCTGCAGTTTATCTCTTCTGAATTAAAAAGCTCACACGGATGCTTATCTGGTGTGGTGCTGTTTCACATCTCTCGAAGTGCACTAGTAGCATGGCTGTTCTGTTTTTGTTGTCTTCCATATTCACAGTAACCTAACTGCATGGAGGGGAGTCTCTGTATCAATAAACTATTGAATATAGGGTGAATTGAGTTTAATAAACATGCCTTTGTCAAAGTCTGGAAGAGCTGTAGTCTAGACCAAAGACTGTCAACTCAGTATGGCATGTTGAGTGTTCTGGAAACACCCGTTTCTGTACATATGATGTACAGCTAAAGCCCTTGAAATGAGCTGTGCTGCACTCACTGCTAGAGCTAGCAGTAGGATGTAACTTCAATCCAGGTTTACATGAAGACCGATCTAATTATAGTTTTGGACTTAAGATAACTGCTTTTCATTGCACGTTTTCCACCTGCTGTTTTTTTTCTTGACAGGGTTGGCCTATGTATGCCCAGTTACTGATCGATCTTTTCAAGTACTTGGCTCCTTTCCTTAGAAATGTGGAACTCACCAAACCTATGCAAATTCTTTACAAGGTAAAAAAATGTCAGCTAATAGATGCTCCTTCCAACCAGCATTGCCTGAAAGTAGAGGTGTTGTGGTAGCAAAATAGGATTTACTGTTCTTTTATAATTTATTTCTTAGAGTTAAACGCAAATCCGGTGTGGGACAGAAACAGGCTACCTTCCCAAATTAATTTCTTCCTGTTAATGTTAACCACATGACATAGGAGGATGGCTCTGCAAGCTCTTGGGCAGTTTCAGTAGTTACACACCTCTTTTACATTATACTGTATTTCACAGGGCACTCTGCGTGTGTTGCTGGTCTTGTTGCACGATTTCCCAGAATTTCTTTGTGACTACCACTATGGGTTCTGTGATGTGATCCCACCTAACTGTATTCAGCTAAGGAATCTGATCCTGAGTGCCTTCCCACGGAACATGAGGCTTCCAGACCCTTTCACCCCCAATCTAAAGGTAGGACTTACTTTCATGAGATTGATAATGGGAAGCTTTTATGCTCCAAATACTCTTTATCCAGTGTTTTTGGTGGAGGCTGTGAAATTTTGGGAACAATTTAACTGATACTTGAATTAATGCAACATTCAAAAGTTAACAGGTAATTTGAAACTTAAGTGACATAGTCAGCAGCTAGCAGAACAGCATTTTTTAAAGCACGTAGGTTTCCATTATGTTTGTAATGCTCGATGTTTGACAGTTTCCATACAGAATGGGATGCAGTCCTTGTCCTGTATGAAATTTGTTGCAGCTGGAAGCGTAACGCTTGACTCTGGTCTTTGTGGCTTCGTTGGCACCCATAAATACTTAGCTTGCTTGCAGGGTCTTTGCAGGTTCAACCTGAAAGGGCAGGCTGTTGAGACTTGTGTTACACGAGAACTGCATCGAGAACCTAGCTTTTGCATGGAAAGCCAGAGGGCTTTTCTGTTTCCAAAGGGAGACTGACTTCATGGTGTTCCTAGATCTGACTGGCGCACAGTGTTGGGGCAAGGGTGTCTTTATCATTTTACTGTCTCATTTATCACTGAAAAACAGACTACTTAAGCATTCTTTGTGACTTTGCTAAAGCAAACCTGTTTGAAAGTTCTGCCAACAGTTCTTGTCTCAGTTTTGCGCAGCTCATGCTGGATGATACAGTTTGCGCTCTGCAGGATGCGTGGGGACTGGAGTTCAGTTAACTAATTGTTGAAGAGCTGGTGTCCAAGCACTATGTAATTGTAAATATTTTTGATGATAAACATGGACACCATCTTATCTTGAAAATAATGAGATAAACCACCATTCCGAAGCAAGCCTCTTGCATAATGGGGAGAGACTTTGAGAAGTGTTAATGTTACCTAATTAAATCTTAGGGCATGCGCCAGTCTCCTTACTGTGGAAGGATCAGGAGCAAGCTTTCTCACACTGCTAAAGCATTGTCCTATTTCTCTTCTTTGCCTAAGCTATGCAGGGTAATGGGAGTGAAGCTGCAACACTCATTCAGTTAGCACTTCTTGAGATTGAAGAAGGCTGTTCTTGACTTATGTGGATGTTTGTACTACCAAACTGTCTTGAGTGTAGATAGGGAGACTTCAAAGGCTGAATTCCCCTACGCCTTCATCCTTTAATTCTTTTATCCTCTACTCTCAATTCTTTGAGACAGTCATCTAATAAGTTTGCACGTTGAAGACCAAGTTTCTTCTGAAATCTGCAAAAGCCTAGTGTTTCCTCTTCATTGCTGGTAGGAAAAAGCAATCAACAGCAGTAGTTGATGTAGTATCACTTGCAGATCTGCTTTTGTAATTTGTTCCTTCAGGATTGCTTATGATTTAGCTGACTGGGATTTCTCTCAACAGGTGGACATGTTAAGTGAGATTAATATTGCTCCACGAATACTCACAAATTTCACTGGAGTGATGCCACCTCAGTTCAAGAAAGACTTGGATTCCTATCTCAAAACCCGTTCTCCAGTCACTTTTTTGTCTGACTTGCGCAGCAACCTACAAGTGAGTGGCTGGTTTCTGAGGATGCGGAATTTAAATAGTGTGGGACAAATGATCTCGTTGGCTGAGTCACCCTCCTTTCTTGCAGGAATTTTGTTGGTGTGTAGCAAGCATGTGTTCCAGGCAGTAGAAAAGTGTCTTAAAACGCACACTTCTCTGAATATTTCCTCTCCCACTCCCTAGCAGGATGTTTAAGTCTGTGTTAAGTAGTTTCAGCCAGGTGGAATTTAAGGAAAGAGGAATGTTGACTTTAACAACCCTAAAATGATCTAATTTAAAAGCAGTTGGTTTTATCTACATGAGCTGCCAAATGCTCATGTGAGTGAAAATGTAAGGTTATCTAAAACTTTGACTCTTCTGCTTGCATGTCTCTAGTGCACAACCTTGCAAATCTTTAGTGAAGAATGTAGTCAGAGCTGATTGCACCAAGCTTGCTTTTTTTGTCCTCAACAATTGGGTGATGAAGAGTCTTGTGGCTTCCATCACACAACTCCAGCACTGTTTATCTAGGCATTGTCTGAGATTCAACGGGTTTTATTGAACTTGACTGCGTTTTTTTAGAATCTCATGAAATTTTGACTCCGAGTGGATCCATGTTACTAGTTATTGAAATCTATGGATCTGCATGCTGATGCCTTAGGGGGGAGAAAAAGGCAAATTAGCTAAAGCCCAGTTCAGAATTGTTAGCCAGCTGCCTGTGTTTAACACACCACATGGTTTGGCTTGCAACAGACTTCAGGAGTGAAGTTGGACTTTCTCAGAAAATTGCTCAGACTGAAGCATTCACATAGGTGGTGTGCGTTTCAGCCAGCCTCTGGCACTGCTGGTGAATTCAGATTGCCTTTACCTGATTTTTTTCTTTTAGGTAGGGAATATAAAAATTGTCTGGGTCTGTCAACATTTTGCTGATGCTTTTGAAAATATATATATAACTGCTATATTACGAAAGGGTAAATGCCAAAATGAATTTGTGGATGTCTGTGTTGTCTTCTGTATAATCAAGAAGATAGTTGGTTGCTGTTATTGTACATGCTGTACCTTCGATTGCTGAAGGAATATAGAACGTTAATGCTTTTCATATCTTTGCTATTAGGTATCAAATGAACCTGGCAACCGCTACAACATCCAGCTGATTAATGCACTGGTGCTCTACGTAGGTACTCAAGCTATTGCGCACATTCACAACAAAGGCAGCACACCCTCTATGAGCACCATTACCCACTCAGCTCACATGGACATCTTCCAGAATTTGGCAGTAGACCTGGACACTGAAGGTGAGCTGGAAACGTTTCTAGTTCATGCGATGTCAAATTTAACAGACAGCAGATTGTTTGAGCTGTGAGAAATACAGATGATCATTTCATGTAGTTGCTAGTGAATTCACGGTAAGTAATGCTGCGTTAGAATATTAAATTCTGAATACAGGAGCAATATTAAAACCAAATGTTCAAGGTATTCAAGGGAATGAGAAATAAGTTTAATGAAGAGGAATTGAATTCTTGCTGCCCCATCAGCTTGGACTGAGAAGGCTTTTTCATATCTTCAGTTGTTTTTGTTTCTTCTTGTACCTTCATAAGGCAGGCGCACAACCCTTAATCTTAAGCAATACTAGTTGCTGCTTTATTCCTTTTTGTGTTTGTGGAAGGAAAACCGTATGTACTCACTGGTCCTCTTCTGCAGGCCGGTACCTTTTCTTGAACGCAATTGCCAACCAGCTGCGATACCCCAACAGTCACACCCACTACTTCAGTTGCACCATGCTGTACCTGTTTGCAGAGGCCAACACTGAGGCTATCCAGGAGCAGATCACTAGGTGAGAGGGGAGGCATTTAACTTGCCAGCATTCAGCTGTTCACTTTCCTTCCCTGTGTAGTTTGGATCTTTGAGCTCTAACTGTTTTTACTTTTGGATTTCAGGGTTCTCTTGGAACGACTGATTGTAAATAGGCCTCATCCCTGGGGTCTCCTTATTACCTTCATTGAGCTGATAAAAAACCCAGCGTTTAAGTTCTGGAACCATGAGTTTGTTCACTGCGCTCCAGAAATTGAGAAGTGAGTAAAACTGATCCATAAAATCACTAAAACAATCTATCTGAAGCAGGGGCTGAGATGCACCTCGAGTTTTTTGGTGCTTCATAGTGGAAGTGCCATTTGCTGCCATAAATGCACCTAACGCTGCGTTGCTTCTTGTCTTCAGGTTGTTCCAGTCAGTTGCACAGTGCTGCATGGGGCAGAAGCAGGCCCAGCAAGTAATGGAAGGGACTGGTGCCAGTTAGGTGAGCTGCATCTTGTGTCGTAAGCGTGCCAGCCTGGAGGTCCCTGTCCCATCGACTGACAGAAGACTCTGTAAGGCTCCTCCTGACCTTCCCAGCCTGCTTGATTGGGTAGACGCAACAGACCCTGGGTGACAGTCTATGTGGGCACGTTCCAAAGTTTGAAACAAATTTTTGACTTTTGGCCAAAATTCAGAAGATGCTGTGAATATCATTTTGAACTAGTGTAAATACAAGGAACAGAAACGTTTGTCTGGACTTTTGGGTTTGTGCAAATTGTGTAAAAGGCAGGTGGGTAACTGGTGCCTGTCCAGCTTGTAATAAAGGGGCAGCTGCTGATGCCAAGCACTTGTCTGGGGCAGACCTCCTTGTCCTGACATTCCCAGACTCCCAAAGAATATTGAAAAGCCAGTAATATTATGTAACTTATTTTTCTTTATGTGGATGGGGGACCTTCAAATCACTTAAGTTGTTTTACAAAAAAAAAAAAGGTGGATGTGTTTGGAATATGGGAATACTATGGAGTAGGGGAGGGGTGAGGGCGGGGTTAAGGTTCAGGGTTGCTTTTCCCCACCCTCATCAAATGCTGACAGACAGCAAGTGGAGTGGCATTCAGAGAATGCCTCCTTTCTGTTGGAGAAGACACACCTCAGGCCCTTTGGGAGAGGGTCAGCTGTTTTTAGTAAAGAAACCAGAGACCAGGCCTATAGCTTTTTTTTTTTGACACTTGTAAATTTTGGAAGGGGAGGGGGTTTAAATCTAGACCTTTTCCCGCCTCCCACCCTGTGACCACACAGCATAAGTAAGTTTGTAAAAAAAAAAAAAAAAAAAAAAAAAACCCAAAAGAAAAAAAAAAAACCCAAAGGACCAATACAGCCCATTTTGTAAGGATTTTGAATGTTTTGTAAAGTATTGGTCCATGTGTTGTATTTTGTAGCCTTTCTAGTTCTTGGGCTTTAGTTCTCCCACTTCTTGTATGTATGCATACTGTAGTTACACATTAAAGTCATGACATGCAGCACGTGCCACTGTGCTTATTCTCTCCAGTTCCATCCTACCTGGCCAGTTGATGTCTTTCCAAGTCTGTTTCACCCCTCCAAAATCTGCAGTTTTCCAGTGTGTTTTGACCACTGCCTATTGAAAGCAACTGAGCTTGTTTTTTTAGCTTCAGGTCAGAGGGGAGAATTGTTATGGGCCTCGCTTTGAAGTGCAAAAGGAAAGGACACAGTTGTGTGGAGATAGAAATACCTTAATTACAAGTTCACGAGGAGAATTTCTGTCTGACAAAGTTGTGCTGGAAAGGAGACTGCTTGCAGTGGAGGGGTGCAGAGCATAGACAGCAGACCAGCTGCATTTCTCATGACTTGTGCCCTACTATGATAGTTCCCTTCAGCAAGGATCTGTGCAAGGTTGCTAGTTAGCTGTAATAAGGATAGGTGGCTTCAGTGTTGCTAATACTGCAAGCTCCTTTAGCCTATGCCTTGCAACCTAGCAGATACTAGGAACTAGAGCTTCACTGCTCTGTAACATTACTAGTTTGTTAAAGCTAGTTGACTGCTCTTGTATGGGTGGAGAGGTCAGGATTTCCTGCTTCGGTTTAAGGGACTGCATACCTGGCTGTGCTTCTGCTGCACAGAGCAAAAACTAGATCCAGGGGACCACTGAGCCAACTGTGCCAGTGGACTGCAGCTCAAGGGGAATTCTCTTATCTGTGACCTGTTTCTAGGCAGTGTTTTTTCAGTTGCCTGTGTGTAAAGGAATACTTTCTTGCCACATCCTACAATTCCCTGGCATTTGTTTGGCAGGTCAGCAGTTGTGCTGAAATTGAGCCTCTTGGAAGTTGGAATTTTTTTGTTTCTGGTGTTGCAACTCCAGTTTATTCTTCCTCCTGTATCGGGTCAAGATATGGAGAATTACCAGCAACCAGTTTTTCTTTACCTAGTCCAGGTGCCATGGGGTTTTTTTTTCTGCTGTTTAACTCTAGCAAACCATATGCAGAGCTTATTGACTTGTCCTAATGACTCAAGGCTCAAAGGTCTCTCTGGTTCTGTACTAATGCTGCTGTACATGGCGGGTTCCCTGCAGGCTTTAAGAACCATTAGGCTGGTGTAAAGAGGGGGTGGAAGGTGGACAGGACTCGGCCAAGATCTCAGTAACACAAGTTGCGCTGGTAGGACGGAGGCTACTGCACTTCGTATCCTCTCTTAGCAGGTAAGGAGCCTGCAGCTGGTACTGTCAAAGTAAATAGTGCTGGTGTCAGCTCCCCAAGGATGACCAGTGTCTTTGCCAGCAGAGGCCCTGGGTATAATACACTTCATGTTTAAGAAATGAAGACTAACCTTTCGATCCACTGTGTGCCTAGTTTGAAATCTAGTCTGCTGTAGGAAGAGAAGAGCCAAGATGGCAGACTGGACTCTAAACAGCTGCTGCATTACACCACTGTAAAAGGGGAATTTTTAAAAGCCACTGTTAAACCACCCTGGCCCCCAGCGGTGCAGGTGGGGCTGTAGCTGACCTTTATCTACATGAGTACATGGGGTTTGCTTGTTCGCAGTATTTCTAACTGCAGCAGCAGCAAAGATCACCCCCCTTTAAGATGGGGCTTTGCACCCTGTTGAAGTAGACAGCGTTGGCTGGATAAGAAACATCATCTTTATTAAATATAGCTTGGCCTGCAAACCTCCAGTGTTCTGTCATGCAGAAACTGCTGAGGGAAATATTAATGTAGCTGTGATGCAGAGCAGTGCCTGAGTTCAGGAAGAACTTTATCAACCGGAGGGTGTGCATTGAACGCTTAGCCTACAGCAGCTGCAGAACTGTGACACTGCTCCTGCATAGAGTAGTCTCAAGCCCATACAGAAATGCCTTTTATAAAGGTAAAAGGAAATATCTTGCTATACTGAGCCTACATGAAAACCAGACAGGTGGGCTTGTACTCTTTAAAATGCTCAGTATCAACAAAGCATAGGTGAAGAGTTTAGTTTGTCAGCGTCTCCACCTGCCAGATACTTACTCTGAACCTCTGTAAGGTAAGAGCTACCAGCTGGATCTCTGCCCTCTGCATCTGGACAAGGAGCAGTTCTTGCCTTAAATTTCTGATGCTGAATGAGGGAACCCATTTCTTGTTCTGACAGGGTATGTCTGCCTTCCTAAAGCAGCCATTAGGAGATCTGGGTGTTCTTAAGTCCTCTAGAAGAAGGTGGTAGTTGTGCTCCAGAGCTCTCGCTGTAAGGTAGAGCCACCCAAAACCACTTTTAGAAGAAGTTGTGCTCCAGAGCTCTCGCTGTAAGGTAAAGCCACCCAAAACTACTGTGCTGTGGAAGATATTTTTGTTTATGCAGAGGTAGCTAAAAAGCCACGTGCCATATGAGGGACAAGTGGGCCCGTATTCAATCTTGCCATCTGTTCTCGCTGCTGTAGAAGAGATGGCCAAAGGCTGACCTTCCCCTCCTGAGCACGGTTCCTTGTGCTCCAGAGCTCTCGCTGTAAGGTAAAGCCACCCAAAACTACTGTGCTGTGGAAGATATTTTTGTTTATGCAGAGGTAGCTAAAAAGCCACGTGCCATATGAGGGACAAGTGGGCCCGTATTCAATCTTGCCATCTGTTCTCGCTGCTGTAGAAGAGATGGCCAAAGGCTGACCTTCCCCTCCTGAGCACGGTTCCAGGCAGTTCATTTCCAGCAGCAGCGAGGTTTCTAGTGTACCAGCTCTAGCAGCTGATGCAAGATCCTTTTCTGTCCATAGCGCACATGCAAAGCTTGCTGCTCCCTTCGACTCAGTTTCTCATAAGCCTCCTTGTTATTTAGCAAGTCCTGCTCCGCTTTCAAGTCTGACCTGTAAGACTCCAGGGTCAGCAGCACACTGTCATAAAGGAGCTTCTTGCAAGGGGTTTTAAGTCTGGAGAGAGCCTCATTAGAAAGGGTAGAGTTTTCCTCTTCCTCACTGTCGTCTTCCCAGCCATCTTGTTCCTTATACTCCTTGAATTCTTCTTCTGACATGCACAGCACCTGTAATGACCCAGGCAAAGAGACAAGTCACTGGCAGTGCAAGTACATCAGGCTTTCTTCTCTAAGTGGTCTTAAAGCCACACAGAGCAGGTGAGCTACTCCTCAGCTGTGCAAAAGGTGAGTAAAACTGGCTTAGATACCTAATCACAAGTAACTTGTGGGTTAGAAGAACATTCAAAGAGCAAACCTGGGTGTTGGGAACAGTCTTAAAGGACATCTCACTGCTACCTACAAAGGTGCAAAGCTCTCCAGAACAGCAGTAGCCCCGGAGCCATTCAAGACCAGTTCGTAAGTACACGTGGGTGGTTAGTTCAGGAGAGGAAGACGACAGTACCTGAAGCCTGGGGAGATGGGCAACCACATCCCCTACCAGTTTTCACACAGGAGCGTTAGTACCAAAATGCAATTACAGGCTTTCCCCCCCCTCATCGAACCATTTTGCATGCTGGTTTGCACAGCTGCAGTACACTTAGTCTGTGCTCTTCCTTGTGTAGCTCTTCCACCACTCGGCAGTGCTTACCTTCAGGGTCGTGGACAGCTCTTCCTCTGTCAGCACCTCATCCCAGCCAAGCACAAAGGCGCCTTCCTCCCCCACCATCTCCAGCTGGCACAAGAAGTCCCACTGCTCTGAGACCAGCCGCTGCTGTGCTTCGCTTTTGGCACCTGTTTTGAAGACAACAGAGCTGCAAACCCAACTCGAGTTGCGGGGGGGGGGGGGGG
>NW_008794457.1:1674226-1676935 GCF_000699145.1 Aptenodytes forsteri | reverse complement strand
GGGGGGGGGGGGGGGGGGTGGTGAATGGAGAAGAGGAAACAGAAGGCAGAAAACCAAGGCATAACCCCAGCACCTGAAGAGCCGTGGAACCGGCTTATTTTTCAAGTCACCCTCGATCCCTGTTTCATCACATCGCTATTTAAGCGAGATCCCTGCCCCATCCTTTCCCAAAGTGGCTACGGGTGCCACTCACGCTGCAGTGCTGCCTTGCGTACTGTCACCATCTGGATGTCGGCTGTGTCGTTGGTGTTGCTAGGGTACGGCTCCGCGAAGCCATACATGTGTAGGAGCTGCCAGTTGGCCATCTGCCCGTATGTGTTGAAGATCTCTTGTCCTTTGCCGACGGGCTGTGTTGTAACCATTCGTAAACATTGCTGCAAGCAGGGAGAGAAAGAGGCTCTCAGAGCTGCGGTGATCCTACCGCTCGGAAACAAGGTGTTTCAAAGAGGCTCGGATGACCCTGAGCTCTTCCTAGCTAAAACCAGGCATGCTGCAGGGGAGTATGTTGAGCAAAATAGCTTCGTATTAATGAGATCCAGGCCAGACTCGCTTGTCCTGGCAGGTGAGCAGTGCTGCTCTGCGTTCAGAGAGCCAGCCTTGCTGCGCCACCACTCCCAAAGGCCTTGCAGTGAAGAGGAACCAGACTCTGATGCCTGGCAGAGCAGCTCTGCACTCACGGGAGAGTATTCCAGGTTGGCGTTGTGGTTGGCCACATGATTCAAAATATCTGCTACAGGCACCATCATCGGAGGATTGGGCCCCTTCTCATCTTCATCTTCTTCCTCCAGAGGCTCCTGAAAGCTAAGACAAGGGAGATGAAGACAAGCCTGTTTTAACACCTTGCAGCACAGGGCAAGCTTCACCTTATACTTGCATTCTTGTGCAACTGCAACCCTTTAAGTAACGGCCTACAGTCTTTCCTGTGATCCTACTCCTTGCCCTTGCTCCTTGTTGGAGCAAAGCCCTCCCTTCTCACCTGTAGGCCATGACAAATGCCACCAGCTGCTTGTACAACTCCAGCGTGTGCAGCTTGGGGTCAAAGACGTTGGGGTGGGACTCCATGAAAGGCAGGATGATGGAGGTGTACTCCAGGTGGATGTTAGCCAGGTCCTTGTCCACTGCTTCTGGGATGCCTGTGCCCTGCAGGAGCCTTCTCTGCTCTTCTTCAGGCCTGTTGCAAGAAAAAACAGCAGGTTTATCTCTGCCTGCCCCAGGGAGAAGGATCTATAAACTCCTTTCTCCTTCAAAATCTCAGCTTCCTGGTGCTCTCCAGGTTCCTGTTTTCTGGCTATGCCTGTAGCTAGCTCCGAGCCCAGGTAGGGGGACCCCTCGGCTACTGCTGTTGTTGGCTACTGCCATTGACAGCACAGGGCTAGAACAGAGGGATGAAGTCAGGCAGTAGGACCACATCCAACCCCAAGACTCCTGGTCAGCAGCCCCCGTGTTCGGCTGTCACACTGGGCCACCCCACAGCCCCGCCTGGTTTCACCTTACCAGAACATGGGGTGATCCAGGCTCCTGAAGTCCTCCCAGAGGGAGAAATAAGGCTGCCAGTGGGAGTTGCTGGCTGTGTACTCGTGTAGCAGGGCCAGCAGGAGAGGCACCCAACCGGACTGGCTCTGCAGGGACTCCTGGGCTAAGGAACCACAGACGATGGAGAAAACGTAAGTCGATCTGAGGTTTTGGTTCTTTCCTCTGAGAACAAATCTTCCAAGAACCAAAGCTTGAATCCTACACGCCTCCTCGCCTTGTCTTCAGCCTGGGGTGGGGAGTTCTGCTTTTACTCCGCAAGACCTCTCCAGGTTTGGGTTTGTCCTGAGCTGAAGCAGAACCAGAAGCTGCTTCAAGACAAGACCTCTCCAGGTTTGGTCCTGAGCTGAGCCAGAACCACCCCCCCCCCCCCCCGCCCCTCCTCCCCCCCCCCCGCGCCCCGGGGGGCCACGAAAGACAAAACCCCCCCCCCCCCCACCGCCTTGCTGTCCTCACCCCGAGGCTCGGGGTGCCCTCAGCAAGAAAGAAACCGTTCTTTTTCCTAGCAGCGTCTGTCCTGGGCCTCAAGGAAAGCGCCATCGTACGGGTGGTTGTCATATGAAGATCAGAGATAGGGCAGTAACGGGCTTTTCCCCCTGCCTGGCATGGCTCCAGGCTCCCTTAGGGAAGCGATGGGGTACTCACCCCGTGGCTACCGGCCCTGCACCTCCCTGCTCCAGCATCCTGCGCAAAGCTTCCCTGGGCTTCCCCCCCCCTTAAAAGGAAAAATGGGGAAAACGCTATAGGGAAAACAAACAGGTTGCCGCGGCAGGCACAGCAGCCCTCCTGACTGACCCGAGGAGCGTGAGGCAGCCTCTCCTCGCGCTCACCTTCCTGCAGGAGGGCCTGGATGGAGCTGGTGTGCTGGGACAGCAGCGCGGCGCGAGGGATGGTGAAGCCCGCCTCCAGCTCCTCGGCAGCCAGCATGCCGTATCCCGCCACCGCGCCCTCCCTGCTCAGGCGAACCTTGGGCGAGAGGTGAGCGGTGACCTGTTAGGGCAGCCCGGGGTGGCCCTGGTGGCCTGGGGCAGCGCGGGGGACGGCCCGGCCCGGCCCGGCCTGCCTCACCTTCGGGCTGAGCTCCACCCCGGCCCGCCCGCACCACCACAGGAAGCCGGAGAGGGGATCGGCGCTGCCCTTCCCTCGGGCGCTGCTCCCCGCAGCCACCTGCGGACGAAA
>NW_008794457.1:1670903-1673281 GCF_000699145.1 Aptenodytes forsteri | reverse complement strand
GGGGGCTGGGGGTCTCTGTGTGTCTCTCTGAGGGGCCTGGGGCCCTCGTAGGGCCTTTCTGAGGGATTTGGGAGCCTCCGAGCACCTTTCTGAGGGGTCTGGGGGCCTTACAGCGCCTCTCTGGGGGATCCAGGGACCACCAAATGTCTTTGTGGGGTCTGGGGGCCTCATCGGGCCTCTGCACCCCACGGCCTCTGCTCCACCCTGGGGCCTCCGGGGGCTTTTCCCCGCCGCCCAGGCGTCCCCACCCAGCTCCTGGTGCACCTCGGGGGGGCTCCGGTGCCCCTGTGGCTGCCGCGGGGCCGTGTCTTGGTGCACCGGCGGGGTCACACCACCAGACATGGGTTAAAAGCAGCGGGCTCTAATTAATCGGGATAATTAAGCTCGTGGCCTTATTCAGTCAACATCTCCGCACCCCGCTCACCGTACGTGCCAAGCTCTGCTCTCCCTTCTAAGGCTTTCCTGAGGCAGGCGGTCGCCCCTCCTTTCCCCCGGCTCACTAAACCTGTGCCCAGTCCCTTCAGGAGAGGGGGGCAGACGCTCTCGCTAGTTGCTCGTAACGAAGCCAATTAGCGCACGCGAGGTGTTTGAAGCGGCCTCGCAAGGCTCTCTGCAGCACCGGGCCCTCCCCGTGGCTCTCCCCCACGCCGTGAGCATTTCGGGTTGGCTTTAATCTTCCGCAGCCCCTTCTGAGCTGGGCTGGGCCGGGCCGGGCTGGCAGGGTGGGTTCCCCGTGGAGCAGAGGGTCCCCGTCCCGCAGAACTGGGATGAAGGGCAAGAGAAAAGGAAGGGTGGCCTTCAGGAGCCGATCCGAGCTCGTGGCCCCCTCCTAGGGCACGGCGTCTCTGCAAACCAACCTCCTTGCCGCCGCCGCCTCCCTCGCGTCTTCAGCCCGGCCTTTCCGAGCGCCGGGCTGGTGGCAAAAGCGCTGCTGTGACTCGGATTCGAACCGAGGTTGCTGCGGCCACAACGCAGAGTACTGACCACTATACGATCACAGCCACCGAGCGGGGGGCCCCGCGCCGCCGCTGCTCTCCTCCGGCCGGATCCCCCCTGCCTCCCTCGGGGAGCGGTGGGGGGGCGGCGGAGGTTTTACAGCCCCCCCCGACGGCACCCCGCTCGCCCTCCCCGCGGGCGCATCCCTACGGCACTGGCACTTTCCCGGGGCGCGTCCCTGTGTCAGGATCAGTCCCCCGGTGGGAGGCCGGTCCAGCCCGTGCCCAGAAGCCGGGTGCTGAGCCCGGCGTGTGCAGGCGGCGCGGCTGAGCGGGTTGAGGAGCTGGCGCTGGGTGCTGGTCTCCGGAAAATCACGTTTAGAGCCCGCTGCCGCTGGGTTATTATTTTCCCAGGCTGCTGGGATCGGCACCCACAGCCCTGGCCGGGCTCTCCTCCTCCTCTGCCTCGTCGCTCTGGCTTTTGGCTGTCCCCGAGAGGATAAACCTGGCGTTTATGCCTGCCAGGGCAGGGTGGAGGTCCCGGTGGTGCTCCTCCTCGTGGGAGGCTACCCTCCACTGTGGTGGCTTCGTTGGGGTGGGGTGGGGGTGGAAGAGGTCAAAGCGAGTTCCCGTGTTGTCCCTTCAGTGACGCAGTGAAGCGGGGTCCTCACTGCCTGTCTCGAACATCCCCCAGAACCCCCAACGTGAGCCTGGATAGCTCAGCTGGGAGAGCATCAGACTTTTAATCTGAGGGTCCAGGGTTCAAGCCCCTGTTCAGGCGAAGGCTTTATCCTTTAGGAGCTAGCAAGGGGGAGGCCACGGGCCCTCCTCCTGCTGGCGGGGGCTGCGGGCTCCCCAGGGCCCCCTCCCCTGCTTCTTTTCCCACCATCGCCTCCCCAGGGATCTTTCCAGGGCCGGCTCCATCCCATCTGACACCCGCACGGCACCGCTCTCTTCTTCCAGCCGCCCAGTACCCCAGAGAGAGGGATCCCATGGCGGATGATGGGGACAGGCAAGGGTGTTATCTGGGGGCATGCACAGAGGGAGATGCGAAAGGAGGGAGAAATGGGATGGATGGAAGCGGGAGAGGCGCAGCAGAGCTGGAGGGAAGGCAGGCAGGGCTGGAGAAGCGAATTGGGTGGGAACTGGGGGCTCGGGGGTGGCCTGCTGTCCCCCACCCCAGAGTTAAGGGCTGGAGAGCTATTGGGGGCACCCCTGGGGCTGAGCACAGTCGAACCTCAAGCTGCGCTGGAGGCGTGCTGTACCCTCTGCCTGCCCTTCGGCGCGCCCCAGGCCCTCCTCACACCTTCCCCATCTCTGTCCTTATTTCCCCCGTGCCCCCTAGCAGCCCCCTTACAGGTATAGGCTGATGCCCCACTTTGCCTTGAGGGACAGCTGCAGACACGCCACGCTCCCCCAAACCTCACCCCCCCCCTCCGATGG
>NW_008794457.1:1670572-1670881 GCF_000699145.1 Aptenodytes forsteri | reverse complement strand
GCGGTGGATCCCCGCCTCCGCAGGGCCGGGGATGTGGCGGTGGCTGGGCACGCCGGCCAGGCAGTGCCAAAACAGCCCTGGGCAGGGAGAGCCCGTGCCCGCTGCACCCCGCGCCCGTTGCACAGCCCCCAAACCAGCCACCCCTGCCGCCCACCTCGGCGCAGAGAGGGACCCAGCTGGGGCAGATGCTGCCGGGCAGCCGGCCCTAGCGCCCCAGCCTTTGCGGGGCTGGAGGACGGCGGGGTTGTTCTTTTTTTGCAACGAGACGTGGCAACCGCATCGACCCACGAGCTTATTTTATTGGCCCGA
>NW_008794457.1:1669526-1669868 GCF_000699145.1 Aptenodytes forsteri | reverse complement strand
CAGCCCCCGCGGGGGGCCGGGAGCCTCGCCCCGGGGGCTTAAATGACGTGGCAGCAGTTGAACTGCCCCAGCGAGAGGAGGCTCTCCTTGGAGCCCGGCCGGATTTTGAAGGCCAGGGCTTTCTCGCAGAGCGGGCTCTGCAGGAGCCTGTCCCGCAGGCTGCCGCCTTTGCTCTTGCCCGGGTCCAGCTTGATGACGCTCTCCACGCCCCCCTCGGTGCCACCCGGGGCCGGGCTCGCAGGTGACCCGGGTCCTGGGGACTTGTCCGTGGGGCCCGGGAGGGCAGTGGGAGTCGTCTCTGCCCCCAGCACCTGGGGGACCCCAGCAGAGCCGCTCTGGGGG
>NW_008794457.1:1668799-1669141 GCF_000699145.1 Aptenodytes forsteri | reverse complement strand
GGTGTCCCCTCTGGGGGGCAGGGGGGGAAGCCGGGAGCCCGCAGCGAGGCCGCTTGGCACCTCCCTGAAGGGCAAGAGGCCGCCGGCGCTGCCCACGGGGCCGAACGTGTCCGATAAGTTGGTCCTGAGAACGGGGAGGGATGGAGGTGTCAGTACCCAGCTGGGCATCGCAAGGGCTGTGGCGAGGAAGGGGATGAGGGACCAGCCGGGACCCTGCGCTGGGGACCCGGGGTGATGAGGGGGGGGACGTGGGACAGGGGGCAGGAGCGGAGGCTCACCTGCTCTGCACCTCCTTGGCCAGGTTGTCGACGAGGCTGACGCGGGGGGCCTGCGTCTACTGCT
>NW_008794457.1:1665742-1668655 GCF_000699145.1 Aptenodytes forsteri | reverse complement strand
TTCACAGGGGCTCCCGCCTTGGCATCCTGCCCCGTCACTCACTCCTGGATGGTGTCCCGATCGGCAATGTTCCCGCACGTCATGGCCCGGAGGATGATCTCGTGCTCCTCCTCGGACACGCGCTTGTGGGAGGTGAGGGGCAGCAAGCAGCGGCTGGCAGGGGACGGGTCCACCCCCTGCAGCCACGTGTGGCCCTCGATCTGCTCCAGGGAGGCTCGCTGCTTCGGATCCCGCTGCAGCATCCTGGAGATGAGACTGCGGGGGCAAGGGGTGACGCTGCAATCCCGCAGCAGCATCCGAGCCCCGGACACGGGGGCTTTTCCCCTCTTTCCCACCCCAGCTCCCGCAGGCATCCCCCAGGGACGGGGCACCCACCCCCGGGGGCAGCAAGTCGGGGTCCAGGGGGAGCCGGGGTGGGGAGAGGTGCTTACTCAGAGCACTGTGCCGAGATGTGCGGGGGGACAGTGTAGCGGCAGTCCATGATCATGGTGAGGGTCTCGCTGTCGTTGGCCTCCTGGAAAGGGGGATGGCCGCACACCAGCATGTAGAGGATGACCCCCAGGCTCCAGATGTCTGCAAGAAGCAGGAGTGGTTCAGATTGCACCCACCGTGGCCCAGGAGAGCATCCCGACCCGGGGGGGGGGGGGGGTGGCCACCCCACCAGTCCCGAGTGCCGATCCAGCAGAGACCAGCGCTCACTGGGATGCTCCTTGGGGGTAACGGCTCCCAGGTCCTGCCCCACAGACAGGGGGGACCCCAGCCCCCCCGAGGCGGGGGGGACACCTTCCCCATCCCCACATCCAAGCAGGTCTCAAGGGGCTTCACCAAAGCAGTTGAGGCCTTATCCCCTTTCCCAGGTGGGGACAGGGAGGCCAGCCCCGAGCTCTGTCCCCCCCGCCTGTCACCCACCCGCAGCACCATTTCGTGTCATTACTCAGCTTCCCAGTTCCCGAACAGACCCCGCCATCAGCATCCCGGCACTGGGCTGCGCCGGAGGGGACACCACGGCGACGGGACAGGGCACGCAGCACCGATCCGGGCTCTCCAGCTGCCTACAGCCGCGTGGGCAGCAGCCCGAGCGGGATCGCTGCCCTGCCCTGGGGACAGGGACGGAGCCAGCGGCATCTTCACCTGCTCCTCCTGACGAGTACATAAACTCTCTGCAAAAGCGCTTTTTTAGGATGCTGAGCACGCCCCGGGCTCTCCGTTAATACCTTCAGCTTCTTAAGTCAAGTGCCTGCGTTTGAAAATTTCTCATCTGCGCCGCTTTCCTCCCTTCATTTCCCTTTGCAGAGCCACCAGCTTATTTTTCTACCGTCTCCACAAGCCATCCCCATTTTCAACTCCGGAGCCGCTGGGCTTTTTCCTTTAAGGGCTCGTGTTTTGACTTGCTAAATCCTCCTGCCCCAAATTCCAGCAGAGCTGGCTCAGGTCCCGCTTCCCTCCGACGTCCCCTCTGTCCCAGCAGAGCCTCTCGGTGGCCCCAGCCCGGCTCCCCATGCCCCGGGACGATCTCCCCGGCGCCCGTGCACCCCGGCCAGGGGAGGAAAGGCGCTGGGACCCATGGGGAGGAAGTGGTTTTCAGGGCGGGGACGGAGCAAAGGAAACTTTCGGAGCTCCTCCGCCCAAACGCCAGCATCCCGAGCAGGTTTCCTTCTGGCATCACCCCCGCTAAATAACAGCTAGCCGGTTATTTAGGCTTGCCGGCCCCTGCACCCTCACGCTGCTCCTCCCGAGCCCCGGCAGATGCCACGCCAGGCTCACAGCCTGCTTGGGCTTTTTCCCCTCCCCGGCATGAACCATCGCTCTGCGGGATCTCGGCGGGTGCGGGGAAGGTCTCCGCAGGGAGGACCACCCTGTGCCAGAGCAGGGCTGAGCAGCCGAGCAGCCAAGGGACGGGATTCCTCCCTGCGGGGACAGCAGTGCCACCGGGGCATGGGTGCTCCCAGCGTAAGGGGCCAAAAGCGAGGCGGTACCCGGCCGGCAGGACCACGCTCCGGGGAAGGGACACGCGGGAGGCACGTCCCCAGGGCGAGCGCCAGCCGTGGCTGCACCCCATCGCCCTTACCGACAGCCGGGGCGTCGTACTCATCCCCGAGCAGGATCTCGGGCGCCGAGTAGGCCAGCGAGCCGCAACTGGTGGTGAGCATCTTGCCGGGTTGGAAGCGGTTGCTGAAGCCGAAGTCGGTGAGCTTGACCACCCCCTGCTCCTGGAAGAAGACGACGTTCTCGGGCTTGAGGTCGCGGTGCACCACGTGCAGCTTGTGGCAGTAGGAGATGGCGTGGACGATCTGGGCGAAGTAGTGCTTGGCCCGCACCTCGGCCAGCCCGCCCTCGTGCCGCATGATGTGGTCGAACATGTCGCCGCCGTCGCCCAGCTCCAGGATGAGGTAGAGCTTGGCGTGGGTGTCGATGACCTCGTAGAGGCGCACCACGTTGGGGTGCTGGACCAGCTTCATGCAGCGCACCTCTTGCAGGAGCTGCCCCGCCGCCTCCCCCGCCAGCTTGCTCTTGTCGATCACCTTGACGGCCACCCGCTGCCCGGTGAAGACGTGCCGCGCCAGCTTCACCACCGCAAAGTGGCCCTTGCCCAGCGTGCGCTCCAGGTCGTACAGCCCCGCGATCTTCCCCTCGCCGCAGCCCTGCACCCCGGCCATGGTGGCAGCGTCAGGTGGGGACAGGCATTGGGTGCTGTTGGAGGGGGAGCTGCTGAGCAATGGAGGGCGGGGGACGGAGCACCCCGAAATACCGGCCCCCCCAGCACCCTGGGCACCAGGATCCCCAGGACATCAGAGTCCCCAGCAGCCTGGGCACCAGCAGCCTGGGCACCCCCAACACCCCACCTCCAGGTCCCCAGCACCCCAATACCCTCACTCTCAGCACCCGGGCCACCCCCATCCCCCCCCCTCCACT
>NW_008794457.1:1661628-1664189 GCF_000699145.1 Aptenodytes forsteri | reverse complement strand
GATTCCCCCCCCGGGACTGGGGATGGAGGAGCCGGGAGGATCAAGCTGCCCAGCAGCTCCTGACACAGGAATGGGGCTGGATGGGGCACTCGGCACTGGCCCGGGCTTTGGGAATGGGACTGGGAATGGGATTGGGAATGGGAGGAGGGGGGCTGCCAAACCTGCCTCTAACCCAGGATGAGTCCTCATCCAGGCATGCGGGGTGGAGGAGGCAGCCGGGTGCTGTGCATTGGGGGGCCCAGCCGGGTGCTGTGCACGGGCACCCCAGCTGGGTGCTGAGTGTTTCCAGCAGCCGCCTGCCGCCAGAGGAGAAGGGGCACAGCAGATGAGCCCTTCGCTGGTCCCGTGCCCTGTCCTCTGAGCCAGCCCAGCCCTCGGGTGCAGCGGGAATCGGGTCGAGCTGGGACAGGGCGCGTGAGGGGCAGAGAGGGGGACTGCAAAAATCCCCAGGGCTGGCGCTGCCACCGGGACTGGTGGCTCATGCTCCGCTGGGGACATGCTGGGAGGCCTGGGGGGCCCTCCATGGTCGTGCAGGGTCTGGGAGCAGCCTGGCGGAGCCCGGGCCATCGGCCTCCCTTGCTGGGTACGTCACAGCCCACTGAAGCCCTCTCATGTCTTATCCCCCCACGTCCTTGCCAGGCTGAAGCCACCCAAGGACCCAGGCATTTCCAAGAGGAGCCCGGCCGAGCTGCTAACCTGGGAGTGGGCAGTCTGCAGGGTGGTGGAGGGAGATGCTGGCGGGGGAGCAGAGGAGTTGGCAGCCCCTGGGGCTCTGGGTGCCTGGGCAGCCAGCCACCCTGCGCGCGCATCTGGGGATTCGAACGGAAAGGCGATTCCTTTCTGGCTTCTGGCACTGGGGTTTCTAGCAAACAGCTCTCGGGTCCGCTGCTGTCAGTACGGGAGGGGACTGTGGAGGCTCCGTGAGCAGCACCTCCCGCCACCTCTTTTGGCTGACCCTCCATACCTGGTTCCCCCCCACTAGTGAAAGGCCTGTGTGTGTCGGGGTCGGGTCCTTCTCCTGATGGGGTGCTGGGTGCCGCACCTGAGCTGCAGGTCCGTATCCTTTTGTGCAATTGCCTGTTCTAACACATGCCAACGCTGCTTTGAAGCCCTCAGTTGAAAAAGCAAGAACAAGCACGTGGTGCGCTGGGATGCTGCATCCGTAACGCACGTCCCCTGCAGCCCTGGCTGGTGAGAGACTGCAGAGATGCCGCCTCCACCAGTGCCTGGCCCCGTGACTGAGGCTGCATCAGGCTGGCTGCAGCTCCCTTTGGGTTTTGGAGCGGCCCTCGAAGGTCTCTGCACCGAGAAGCTCAAGGAGCCACATACGATGGCTGTGAAAGCCAGCGTGTGGGCTGGGGAGAACCGAGCAGCCGGTTCCCTCCTTCCCATGGCAGAGTCGAGCCCGGGATGTGCAAGGGACCTCCTCTGAGAGCGCCTGGCCCTGGGGAGCTGCACGTTTTCCAAAGGATACGTGAATGAGAGATGCAGTTAGCACAGGCGGGAGCCTGAAGAATCTGCAGATGGCGGTCGGTCGGGAGTCGGAGGACTTCTGGAGGCTCTGGACTATGGCTGGGTGCCTGCCGGGAGCTACGGGTGGGCGATATTCCCTTTGAAAACCGGTAGAGAGCTCGGCGTGTCTTTGGCGAGGAGCCGGTAGCCCTGGTATTTCTCTAGCCGGGAACTAGGAGATGTCCTCAGCCTCGGCGCCGCTCAGGCACGGCTGGAAGGGGAAGCGGCCTGGAAGGGCGGTGGGGATCGCTCCCAAGAAACTTGGGAGTTTGGGGCCAGCGGGGATCTGTTCCTCCCCGCAGCCGTGCGGGGCGCGGAGAAGGAGTCCTCCCTCCCGCGCACCGCCCCGCCGGCTGCCTCTCCGTCCAGACAAAGCCCGGTTTCCAGAGAAGCCCACCTACCTGGTAGTTAGCGGAGTCATGTGGCTGCAGCACTTAATTAATAAAAAGCCGATATAAATTCCAGCAAGCATGTGGGGAGGAGGACATTGAGGCAGAGAGCGGTAGCGGCGCTCCCAGCGAGCTCGGTGGAGCAGCGAGCGGCAAGCCCCCTCTCCGCTCGGAGAGGTCAGTGCTCACAAGGGGAAGGGTCCGGGGGGCCTTCGGGGTGCGATACCCACGGCCGTGGGGCTCCCCACACGGCGCGGAGGGGTCTCTCCCGGCAAAGAGCTGGGCGGTTTTGAGGGGATGAGGAGGTGAGGAGCGGCCGGCACAGCTCTGGGCTGCCGGAGGCAGGGCCGGAGCCCCAGGGCTGCCAAGGCAGCAGGCGCTGGGTTTCACGGGACACGGCTGAAGGGCTGGCGGCTGGAGAGCCGGGGGAGAAAGCGGGACGGGGAGAGGGAGGCGTTACGGAGGAGCTGGGCAAGAAGCAGGGAGGTGCTGGGCCATGAGTCGGTGTGGTGGGTCGGCCCTGGCTGGGCGCTGGTGCCCCCCCAGCCGCTCCATCACTCCCCTCCTCAGCTGGACAGGGGAGAGAAAAACATAACGAAAGGCTCGTGGGTCGAGATCGGGACAGGGAGAGCACTCAGCAATCACCGTCACGGGCAATAC
>NW_008794457.1:1659934-1660816 GCF_000699145.1 Aptenodytes forsteri | reverse complement strand
CGGGTCTGTCTTGGAGCCGGCTGGCGTTGGCTCTATCGGACGCAGGGGAAGCTTCTAGCAGCTTCGCACAGAGGCCACCCCTGTAGCCCCCCCGCTACCAAAACCCGGCCACGCAAACCCAATACAGTTGTGCTGCCCTCGGCACTGCCGTGGAAAAGGGAGTGGGATGGAGCTGCTGGTGGGTACACGGCTGCCTCTGCGGTGGTACTTGGGGACCTCATGAGATCCCCGTGCTGGCTGTTGTCTGCAAGGTCCTGGTCGCACGCCCAAGCCCAGATGCAGACCAGGTGGTAAATATTAGCTTCTGGTCTTTAAAACTAGCGGCATTTCCACACTCTGTGAGCGCAAGCGCCTGGCAGAAGCTGTGTCGGACATTTCGGCCACGTCCCATGCACGTGCAGGCGGTGAATGCACGGCACCGCGATGGTCTGGCGGCTGCTGAAGGCTGCACGTGGAGCAGGGAGACCCTCAACCGCAGCAAAAAAGATCAAGTCTCAGTCCGTCCTCTGCTGCTCAACCCCTCTGCGGTGAGATCATGAACGTGCCCGCATGTGGGGTGCCCCACGGCACGTGCGTTAGCTCTGGAGGGTCCACGTGAAGCTCCCAGGCATGTGGTAGCCCGAGAAAGGCTCTCAAATCCAAGAGAGCAAACAGCCCGGCACGGTGGCTGTGCTGGCAGAGGCTGCCCCTCGCCGCCCCGGCGCTGCTCGGTGGTGGCGGGGTGGAGGCGGGGGCCAGGTCCCTGGCCAGGCCAGTCCGCCTGCGGGTGGGCTGACGCTGGCCGGGACCCCTCTGCGCAGGTTGTCCCCCAGGACCATGCTGAACGCGCTGCTGCTGTGCTGCGGGCTGCTGCAGGGGATCCAGGCCATCCTCAACGCCGAA
>NW_008794457.1:1658168-1659700 GCF_000699145.1 Aptenodytes forsteri | reverse complement strand
CCCTGGGAGGGCAGCCTCCTCCCGCCCGCTGCCCTGGCAGCCCGTGGGGAGTGGGGGGCTTTTTTTTGGGGGGGGGATACACGACCACGGGGAGCAGAATCAGAGCAGACCCCCCCAGCAGCCTCCTTGTTCAGCCTCTCTGTATCTCGCAGGAGCTCTCCCCAGGCTGGGGTTTGAGCAGATGGCCCTGGAGGTCCAAGAAGCCGACAGTGACCTCGCGCAGAGCGGCGGCGTGCTGGAACCGCAGGTAACGCTCCCTGAGCTTTCTTACAGACACCCGAAAGAGCGGGGGTTGGCCTCAGGCCACAGCAGCCTTCTCTGTGCCCCCGGGGCCAGGGGTGGTTTGGGGCCCAACATGGTGCTGCTTGGGATGGGAGTATCTGTTCGTCGCCTGCTGGGGAGCAGCCAGGGCTGGGACCAGCTGAGGCTGCCCAGAGCTGCAAGGGGCTCCAGCACTCAAAGGAGGGCGGTCCAAGCCCGCACGCCTGCAATCCATTTAATTAACCCCAAGCGCAGCCCAGGAAGCCTCTGCAGAGCAGGAGCTCACCGGGCAGTGCCGCGTCTTGCCTGGCTCGGACCCTGGGGTCTCTGTTCGGGCAGAAGGCACGGCACCCTGCACTAAAGTCGAGGCTGCGCTTCAAAATAAACATGTGCGTAAAGGCCTCGAGACATGGTGGACGAGGCAGTGATGCCCGCAGAGAGCCCACGGAGTTCAGCAGCGATTTCCAACAGGTTGAGCCCAGAGTTGAGCATGACAGAGCTCTCCGCTGCTGGCAGCGGCAGGTTTCAGCAGCCACTCTTGGCTCTCTCCCACGCAGTTCTTTATTGCTGGCCCGGTGGTCCAGCACCAACTCTTTCCCTCCTCTTCCTCCTCTCTCTCCGGCAGGCATCGTCCACGGAACTGCAAGCTGCGGGCCGCGAAGAGCGCTCCCCCCGCCGCTGCGTCCGCCTCCTGGAGTCCTGCCTTGGGCATCAGGTCCCCTGCTGCGACCCCTGCGCCACCTGCTACTGCCGCTTCTTCAACGCTTTTTGCTACTGCAGGAAAATCAGCACCAGTTTCCCCTGCGGCAAGAACTAGCGCCCGTGCCGCGGGGCTGCCCTCTCCTTGCCCACGCGCGCCGCCTCCTCCTCTGCAGCTCCAATAAACCAGCCGTTAGCAAAAGCCGTCGCCGAGTGGGAGTGGTTCAATGCGTCCGCTTGGGATCTCAGGGGAAAGGGGTAGCAGCAGGGTGCCGGCACCTGCACCCAGGTGGGCACCGTGTCCTCACAGCCAAGAGTCCAGGGCAGCTCCACGTAAAACAAAATTTCCCGGCTAGATGAGTGGTCTCTCAGCAGGAGGGGTGCCCCAGGAGGTGATATTTCGGCTGCGCTGGGAGCTTTACTTGTGTTCTTCTCCTGCCAGTATCGCTGACGGTGGCCCTGGGTGCTTTTCACCTAGGGACCCTGCGAGCTGTCAACCCCAAGGAATCAATGACCAAGGGGGTACCTGCAGCATGGACGCAGCATCACCTCCTCCACCACTAACCCGAACG
>NW_008794457.1:1625874-1657485 GCF_000699145.1 Aptenodytes forsteri | reverse complement strand
GAGGTGAAAGCCCGGCTGGCGTGAGGGTGGAGGGCCGGTGGGGAGGCGAGGGGCTGCGTGGCAGTGGGGAAAAGAGCCGACGGCGGCGTTTTTGAGGCGCTGTCCCCTCTTCCCCCCGTGGCTGAGCAGGCACTTGGTCCTCTTCCCCCCCCCCGGCTGCTCTCCCCGAGCTCAGCTGACTCAGTTTCCCGGTCAGCCCGGCCGTGTGATTGCAACAGCTGATAACGGCGGTTTAAGGAAGCTTGAGCTCCCAGTGCTTTCTTGAGGTGGCCGTATAGCTGTGGTGCGTGTCCTGCTGTTGTTGGGAGCCTGGCAGGTTTGTCAGGCTTTGCTGGTGAGTCTTGTTTCGTGCTTTCGCTTCCTAAATGGCGGGCAGCGCAGGGAAGCTTTTTAAGGCCAGAAGTAAGATTATTGGGGTAATCTTAACTTAATCCCTGATACCCATGATTGGTTTTTGAGGAGATCGGGTCATCTAGGAAAGTACCTGCTGTTACTGAAGGATTGCTAGTGGAAAAATTCTGATGCGGATCTAAGTAAATTCACTGGTGAATTACCCTTCACCTGCAATCTTGAGTTCTCTTTCAAGGCTAATTCCGACTTCCAGCCATTGTTTCTTTTCTAGATCAGTGTGTACAAACCTGGAGAGCTGTGAAGGTTTTGCTCTGTGATACTCGTTACCTGTGGTCAGCTCATCTTCTTAATTAGTCGGTGCTAAACCGTTCCTCTGTATCAGTGACCCCCTTAACAGTTTTCACTCATTGGTGTCCAGGACCTGGATCATGAATCACGAAGATCAAAACCAGGTCTCTATTGAAATAGGCTAGAAACATACGTATCCAGAGATGTCGGTTCTTTTGGTCAATGGGGCTATAATTATTGAATTGTTCTTTCTTCTAAAAATACTAGTTAAGCATCAGCTTTATCTTGATGATCACTGCTGAGCGACTGAAATTAATGTTGACTATCTAGAGGGATCCTTGGCCAGCTGAACCCTGGATGCAAGTTACCTGGAGTTGCTCACGCAAACATTAAAGAACAGAATTGGAACAGAGTGCTGTGATGTGCCTCAGTCTCTACCTTAAAAATACCCGGGATATTTTTACTTAGGACAGAAGCCCCTTTTCAGCCAGACGTTTTTGCAGCTCTTTGCTTGCAGCAGTCTCTGTCGTTCTTGCTACGGAGCCCGGGGCCTGAAAGAGCGCCGTGGGAGGTATTCCTGCTCTCTTGCTCGTCAGAAGTCTTAGCATGCCCTAAACTATCACTTTATCACCTTCCCTGCAGATAACTTCCTCTTTGTAGTCTTTCTGTATTTATAGCTTCTCTTTTTTTCTCCCCTCCTTGCCTTCTGAACCAAGTTGCGTAAACTTTGCTCTCCCTTGGAGCGGGGTTTTCTGCATTTGGAATGCGTCGGTTTGGAGTTCCCATATGTTTGTCTTGGTACTGTTACTGTCCCATCCCTGACAGCTCTCTCGTGGTGGCTGCTGCTGTGCTCCTTGTCAAGCTTCATTCAGAGCTTGAAGGCTGTTCCAAGTTCACTGCCAATCTCATTCCTCCTCCACTTGGCTTTCTGTGCCCCTGTCTAGTGTGCTCTTGTAGAAGGATTTTCCTTCAAAGGAACGTTGCTCTTGATCACTTATATAGGTCTGTGATCAGACCATTTCTTTCCTCTGTCCCTTTAGTTCTGATTTTCCCACTTCAGTACCTGTTTTCTATGCTCCACAGAGTTTTAACGTGTGTTCTTTCTCTCCCGGGTGCTTGTCTGCACTAAATCCAGGCAGTGGTGAGCTTATTAGCAGCCAAAATAAGTACTTAGGCATAAAATACTCATACATTCTTCTCCACCGTTTCTGTTTTGTCTTTGCTGTTGCCTCTTGCGTGTGAGTCTGGCTCTGCAGTTAGTCCCAGTCCTGGAGCAAATCATCACCTTGTCCGCAGAGAAATCCTGAAGGACCAAGGCTGTTCTGGGGCTGGCCCTGGGAATTGGGTATCTGGCTGGTCACTGGCATTGACATCGCCTGGAGGATGTTGCGCTTCCAGGTCTGAAATGCTGCTCTCTCTTGTGTGCTTGGATTGGTCCGGATGCACAGAGGAATTCAATTCTCTGGTTCAGGACTTGTGTTGACAGCTTAGTGCTGCCGGGAGGAGGAGATCATGCTTTTCTGCATGATCCTCTGTGGTCTCTGCTTGTCTGATCACAAAGTAAGCCAATTCCAGCTCTTGCTTCCTGATGAGTTGGAAAGAGGGAGCTAAATAGGCTGTCTGTGATCAGGCAGGCTCCTGAGCGGGCTTTAAGAAGGGGCAGGAAAACATGACCAGGATTGAGGGAAGAGCACGAGAGCTGTTTTGGCTTAGGCTCTCTCTTGAAACCTGTGGCAATAATATGTTTAATCCCTTCTTTCAGCTCCAAAAGTCCTGGTGCTTTGGCTGTTTCTCAGCCAGAGGTCTGTGTGGGCTGTACACCTGTGCTGGATATCGCTTGGAACCTGCTTGGCCCTCTCTGTTGTAGCCAATTCCTGCTTCTGACACAAGGTGTCAGTGAAGGACTTGGAGCTGCTTTCCTCTGCTTCAGTGGTGTGAGCATGGATCTGTTCTTGAGTGGAATCTGTCTTGGATAACCACGCTTATGAGTCACCCAGATTTCTACTGTCAAAAGGATGGTGAGCCATCTCCAGCTCCTAAAAGCCGTGGTAGCCTGTTAGAGGTCTGGTATCATCTCTGGAGAATAAAAAGCTGTTGATGCAGTTGGACAGTGGCGCTGCTTTTAAGAAGCAGAGTTCAGCCTGGGACTGGAATGTAGGTTATCGGCAGGCTTTACTGTTGATCTGCAATGCTCCGTACTGCAAAAAGTATATGGAGCCTGGGAAGTGTACAAAAGAGTCGTCTTTAGAAACAGGAATTTCTTTATCTTTGAGTCAGCGTTCACGAGCCTCCTTTTGCTAATATGGCTCTTGCTTCCACAGGAACAGTGTAGGAAACCGATTTCTTTCTCACCTGCCAATGTAATAAAGGTGAACTGCTATGGTGAAATCCAGCAGCAGGACGTGTCACCTTCTGTCTGGGTAATGAGGCTGAGAAATAGCCAGCTGAGAAGTGGCAGGTAGTTGGCTCAAGCTTCTTAGTGTGGGCTGCTGTTGGGAGACGCTTTCCAGAGGCTGCGTGTTTCCACCACCTCTCTGTGGGTGCTAGTGCTTCTGTCCATGCAGTTGGCTCAGCTGGGGACTTGCACGCCTTATGGAAACAGTGGTGTGCATGTGGAGGGATGAGATCTGTCCTGTCTTCGGCTTAAGCTGTGTGTGGAACTAGTTTCATGCCCCTGCAGGGGTCTGTCATGTTTTATTTGGGCATCTCAGCCTGCAGTTTATCAGTCTGCTGTGGACTTGTCCCATGAAAACTCTTGGTTTTTCGGTCCTCGTAACCCCAAGGTAGTGGTGTCGTGTCACATCAGCCTGGGGAGGAGCAGAGTAACCATCTGGGCCCCAAAGATGTATTTGGGAGGTGAAGGGTGGCTAGGAGAAGCAAATACATTCTTTTAGAAAGAAAGGATTTCCAAGACGGTGGTTCTCTCTCTTCAGTTTGGTCCACAGACCTCCACTTCTAGGACGCATGTGAATCAACAGTGAAATCGGAGAGCTTGAAGCAAATAGGTCACGCTTGTCCCAGACTCTGGCTCCACGCCAGCTGGACAGCACGGTGATCTGCCTGAATGGTACCCTCACACGTGCCGGAGCCTTGTTTTCTGTCAAGTTAATCTGTAGCAATACATAGTGAGCACCAAACTCTTGATACAGGGCTGGATGGTGTGGAATAAACCACGACTGGACAGGTTGGTTAGTTGTTTTTCAACCTTGAAGAGTATTTCCAGGGTTGCTCTACGTAGCCCTTGCTGCCCAGAAGGGGAGCGCTGCTTTCGGTCAACTCCCGAGTGGATTGCTAAAGGCTTGCTGTCCTAAAATGCCTCTTCAGTGCAAAGACATCCACTTCTCTCCCACTCTCCCCTCTTCCTTCTTTCTCCACGCAGAGGAGAGGTGATGAAATACACTGAAGGGCACTGAGCACGCGGTTGAGCCACTGTGGGGTGAAGTGTGTCTGTCTTCTGTTGTCTAACCACAGGATGGCTAGGCGCACCGAAGCAAAGGCCTGCCTGAGCAGAGCTGTGGGCTCTTGCCTCCAACAAATGGATGCTGGGGAGCGTGTCCTCTGTGTACCAGGCTTCTGCTGAGTGCAGTGTGTGCTTTTGTTTTCATAGTTCCAAGGATCTTTTTTTCTCCCCTGGAGGCTGCCTTTGCTTTGTGGTGTTACATACTGAGTGTTCGCCGTATCTCCTTTTGCTGAGAGAAGAGCGCAAGAGGCTGTGCTACCCTTCTCTCTTCCATTTTATCACTGTGGTCCTGGAATTTGGGCCCCAAAAGGCTGGAGCTGGGCTTCTCTTTCAGCTTAACCGTGTGGGCGATGTGTCCTCTCTCATGTAGAGAAGCTGCATTGCTACCAGAGCTACAGACTACCTCCAAGAGTGCTTTTGGCACCTTGGTCCATGGTGGAGCTCACGGTGTTCTCCTGGGTGTGGGGGGAATGGGGTAGATCCTTTCCTATGCAGCTCCTTTGGTGTACAACCAAGCAAGGAGAGGCCACTTGATGGTCCTGAAGTGTGGCCGTGCTTAGATCCATCTTGAACTCTGAGAAGGGTTCAGTCTGAACCCCGAACTCGGTGGGTGTAGAAGCCAAGCCATAATGTGGTAGGGACCTTTCGAAAGCACGATGACAATGCTCTCTGGGAGAGCCCTTTGCGAAAAGCTGACCCTTGCTTGCTGGGACTGTGCAGGAGGCCTGGCCCTGTCCCCAAGAGCTTTCATCTGCCAGATGAGGTAGAACATACGGGAACGGTGAGACCTGAGGAGGCTATAGACCATTCCTGTCCTGTGAATGCTGGCTGCTCTTGCAGCAACAGAGCAGTAGCCGAAAGGCTGTCCTGCTAATCTCGGTGCTTTGTCCTGCGTCCTCCAGTGTAACCACTCGCTGTGGCTGGTTAACCAGCTGTCCTGTTAAAATAAGCTCAAGGAAAACATTATTTATTGGAAGAAAGATGGCACTTCCATGGCCTGCTAAATCATGGTGGCAAACAAACACTGTGGTCTCTGGCTTCCTGCAGGGTTCAGCAGAGGCTCTTTGCTGTTTGTTCTGGCCTCCTTTACTGGGCAGAGACCTGCTTCATAGCTTCTCCTAGCTAAACTTCAAGCAGCAGCTGAGGTCAGCTTCTCAGCACTGGTGCAGCTTCAGCCCTTGTTTGGGTCCTGCCCCTCGTTAGAAGATGATGGTGTCTGCGTTTCCTGGCAAGTATTACCACTCGGCAGCCTGTCAGTGCTTTCATCTTGTTTTTCCTCTGCCGTCGGCTCCTGCAGTATGAGACTGCTTTCTGCCCTGTTTCTCTTAGCTTCTGAATGATTTGTTGCCTCTCCCTTAAACCACTTAAAACACGAGGTGCCGGGCCGATGTCCTGTTAGTGTACTGGACCTCTGAGGTTACAGCCGTGACTTAGTGCGGTCTGCTTTTAGAGAGGGGAAAAAAGGGTACGTAGGGGTGAAGCTTACTGGATTAGAAGGGGTTACCTTGTCTTGGAAGGATCAGGAGAGGGCTACCTGGTTGAGGGGCTCCAAAGGAAATGAGACCTGGCCGTGTTGGGTTTGAAGCTCTGAGGGGGGTGAGTTCAACCCTGGGAAGGGCTGGGCTAGAAACACAGGCTGCTCTTTGGTGCTGAGGACATCTCAAACAGAGAGGTGAAGAGCTAGAGGTGAGACACTGGTGAGGAAAAGGGCCAAAGACAACACTTCTCTGTGTCCAGCTGTGGCCCAGAGGAATTTGCTGCCTGACAGCAGAGGAGAGGTGGCATGTCACTGCTGGCGGTGTGCAACCACAGAAAAGGTCTTAAATTCTGCAGGGGATGAAGGGTCTCTGGGCGCTTCTCGGGTGAGATTTCAGAGAAGCAGCTCCAGGAGTGTGTGAGGTGGCTGTAAACAGACCAAACGGACAGCAACAAGCCAAACGGTAACGACTGCAGTCTTCTGAAGGGAGACGTGGGCGACGTAGCTGATCTGCAGGCTGCTGTGTAATCCCTCAGCTGCTTTACTGCCTCAGGCCTGGGAGATGGCAGACGATGTTTTAATGTTTGTTTATGCAGTGATGGCCCCGGGTGCTTTGGAGTGAGATGTCGGGGTTACAGCAGATAATTGTGTGAAAACGTCAGTTCAGCTTGGAAGTTGCAAAAGCTAATTCCATGCCTGTGCACGAGAAGACAAATCAGTCTTTGCCTGGAAGTGCTTGAGCCCTTAACTTGATTCAGAGCTCTGCAATGCAGTTACGGGAGGATGCTGAAGAAGAAGGGGGTGGATGTATGAGCTGGTGGGGCCATGGGTCACTCTGTCCGAGTAGGGCTTACAGGACAGGCTTTGATGACTGACAGATGTCTGAAAGACTGAGTAACAGCTTGATTCCTTGTTATGACAAAGCAAACTTGCAGGAGAGGATAGCAGTTTTACTGTGGATCTGAAGTCTCTCAAGAAAATGTCATCTGAAATGTCGAGGTGTGGTTGTTGGCACAGCGGTGTGTTGAATTAAGCTTCAGTTGTGTTTATGCCTCATGTACAGCCAACTGCGTCGAAACCAGAGGGCCTGATCCGAGAGCTGAAAGGAGGTTGCTGTAAGTACATGTCATGGTAATCTTGAGCGCTACCCTACTTGAATACTCAGCAGAAAAAGGCTGTCGTTCTGACAAGCTGTTGTGTTCTTGCACAAGGCAGCTTTCTGGGAACTGTGACCTGGCCATATTTTACCAGCTTTTGCGGGGGAGGAGGGAGAACAAAAAGCGTTGTGGTAATTCAAGCGCTCCCTTGCCAAATGCTGGCTCAGTCTGTCTCTTAAAGTGCGTGAACCGCTTGGAAAGAATGCCGAAACAGGCGAACGTACCTCTCGAAAGCAATCTCTGGGTTGAGGCCGTGTGCTGCTGTTAGTCAGCATCTGGAGGAGCTCATCGGGAGCGGCTGGGCTCTAGGTGCAGGTCTGTCGCCCTTTCGGCAGGCAGCTGGGGAAGAGGCACGGCAGAAGGCTCGCAGCCAGTGTCTCGTCGACACGCAGCGTGTGGGATCTCTGGCAGCCGCCCCTGCCGAGGTGCTGCTGTTGCTGCCAGAGGCCGACTCCAGCTCGGTCTGAACTTGCGTTAGGAAATAGGAACTTGAGCTTTTGGAGAACGTGGGGCTTGCTCAGCAGTGGGTCCGCTTATTAGTCACCGTGCTACTGGGACAGCTCTTCTGGCAGGGGATTTGTGAAACCACGGGATTAGTCCGTTCTTAACTGAGAAGCCTGACGTGAATAGTCCTATTAAAAACTCCCAAACCTCCTTGACTGAGGCTCGGTGACTGGCCCAGTGGCTGGAGGAGGACAGGCTCGCGTAAGGCACTGGTACGCTGTGGGATGCATTGAGTCAGGGTTTATAAATCCGGTCCAATTTTTGGAAAATATGTTCTGTTCTGTCTGCTTGGATGCTAAGAGATTCAGAAGAGTTTAGTTCCTGCAGATTGTGGCTGACCTTCACCGTAAAAGTTAATTCCAAGTGTTATATAAGCATGGCCCTTATTCCAGTTGCAACACAATGTTGTGCTGGCTCTTGTGCTGTGGAGTTGGGGAGGCAACCCCCTCGTCGAGCAGGACAAAATGCTCTGGCCAAGTGGCTCATGGGAGCTTGCTCAGAGCTGTTGAGGGAGAGGCTGCAAGGCACAGCGTGCAAGCTTGTGTGGCTCTGGTCTAAACGCAACGCAGCTCTGGCCTCCTGGAAGTGGGTGGTACAGCAAACTCTACTTTTTGTGTCACTGGGTCTCTAGCATCAAGTGACCCGATAGCGAGGCGGCTTCTTGCAGCCTCAAAAGTAAGAGCAGAGTTGCAGGTCGTGGTGACACCAAAAGGAACCGACGGTTTTGCTGTAGCAGAGTTGGAGTTGAGGAAACAAGCTGAAAGCTTTGGAAGCTTCCCTACTGAAGTAAGACGTGGTAGGGTATGCAATAGCTGCTTCCTCTCCAAGGTCCTGTATAGCTGCAAAACAACATCACATGCCTTTTTGGGCAGGCTTAGTTTTCATTAGAGCTCTGCACAATTACAGAGAACTGAAAGTAGGAGGTATATGAATGTGGCTACTGCAGTCCCCTGTGCCTTCCCTTGCAGTCTGATTTTATGGGTGCAATAAAGGACCCTTTCTCTCGTATTCATTGAGCAACTGCTGAATTTTGCTCCATGCTTTCTCCAGCCTCCACTAAAAGCAAACTAGTAAAGCCCTGATCTGACAGTGGAACTTAATTTCCACTCGGACTCCAAAGCTCATCATCCAGGAGCTTTCAGAAGAGGGACTGAAACTCATTAAGACGTAATTCTGGTAGATTTCCGTTCTGTAACTATATCTTAGCTTTCAAAAATCAAGCAGTTGCAAACCAGATGCACGAGAACTCTTTGCATGCAGGGTGCTGCCTGTGAGCTGGGCTTTTTGCAGGCTTTAGGAAGTGATTGTCATCAATAACAATCCTATGCAGGCTGCATGGAGGTGAGGGGCATTCTGAGGTTTGGCAGGATCCGGTGTTTGACTTTGACAAGGGTCATGTTGAAAACTCCACTGTCTTGAGTTATCTGGACCGTGTTTTCCCACCTCGACAGTGTGAGCGTAAGTTGATAATCTTTTGGTAGAATAAAGCACAACTGTTTAGCTGCGGCATAGTCTGGGGAGCAGAGATCTAGGTTAAGTTTCTGCTTTGCTTCAGCTGTGATGCGTGTTGTTGGGCAAGTAGCTCTCTTTGCTGCATCCAGGATTCCTTACTAAGAGTGCCACCAAACTCTCCTGTAAACTGCTGAGAAACATGACGGCAACTGAGCGCTATTTAAGTCTCTGGCCTTCCCCCCCCCCCCCCTCCTCCCCCCCCCCCCCCCCCGCCCTCTATAACCACCATCTGTTTCCTGTGAGACTTAGCAGTGGTAACGTCTTCATAACTCAAAAGTGCTGGGTCAAAAACATCTTTGCTAGACCCCCTTGGAAATACCCTGAAGAGTTAAAGTCAGCTTGACAGCCATGTGACCCTCCACCCCTCGGGCTGAGGACAGTATTGCACTGTACAGTACAAGCTCAGCTTGGAGGCCGGTGCGGAGGATGCTCTCCAGCTCATGCCTGTAGCTGGGTGTAATGTCAAAAAATCAAACTCCAAGCTAGGCTGAGTCCTTTCTCCGACCTCGGTGCCGTGGATGCTCGTGCTATGATGCTGAGGACTCCTACGGTTCAGTGGAAGGGAGAGGCAGCCTCAGTGCTCCTGCTTCAGAGAAACCAGGGAGAAATGTCTGGTTTTGGGGGTTTGGGTTTTTTTGTTTTCTCTGGACGGTGTGTTCACATCTGGTTTGACTAAACTCTCCCAGCTACTCTCCTTTCCCCATAAAGGTCTTGAATCCCTAGGAGGGTGCTTGCCTAACTGGCCCTCTGAGGTAAAGCTGAAGGGAGATGAACGTTATGTACCAGTGCAACTAGTAGAGCTTTGAGGAGTAGGATGATATGATGCTCCTCAGTTCTGGATTCAGTTTTTCCATAGAGACACTTAAATGCTTTTGGCTCAAATAGGGCTTTTATCTTGACAGAGCTCAGTATGTTGTGGTTGCTTGTTGGCCAGGACTGCAGCTTGGTTGGGCACCTGACCTGCAGTGAGGGTAACGGAGGAAACGAAGGTTTCCTCTACTTGAAACTGGAGGAGGGGAAGGCTTCGGAGCATGTTCCTCCATCCTGGGCAGGGGTTGCCTACCATGAGAGACATATTTAATTGGCCTTCCTCTTCACCAGCCCCTCTTTACCTCTTATTGCCTGACTTTTCTTTGCCAGTGCAATTAGTTGGACTGACTTGATGATGTAATACCTAGCTGCTTTATAATTTCAAGGTTGCCGTTTGTGTCTTTTTGGCTTTGAAATCTTTTCAGATGCTTCCACATCACTAGTCTCTGAGGAAACTTGCTTGTGGGTGCAGATAGGTTCTTGGTCACGATTGCTTCAGAGAAGCCTGCAACCAGAGCCCTTTTGGCTAGAGGAAGTGCTTAAGTTGTTTCTCTTTTTTTTTCCTAGATTTCTAGCAAATACTTCCTACAAAATCAGTAACCTTCCACCTTGATCAAGCACAGTGGACAGCTGGAACAGGTGTGTGCTCAGTTACACAGATAGTGTCACAGTTTCCTCTTTAAGATGGGACAAGGCTGGTGTGGTGAAACACCGATCTTTTACTGCATTTGGATTGTCCGTGATAAAAGTGAGCACAAATATAAGCGTATGACTTAACACATGGGTTTTGTCTAGGTGATCTTTCAGAGAAGAGAATGCCTAGAGAAGTGCTGAGCAACAGCTTTCTTGGATATGCTCAAAAAAACCCCCAAACCCAATGCAAACCCTGTAGAGTGGAATTATTCTTTCTTTTTCAGACTTGAAACTGCACCTCCAGAGCACAGACTATGGGAACTTCCTGGCCAATGAAGCCTCCCCGCTCACCGTCTCCGTCATAGACGACAAGCTGAAGGAGAAGATGGTGGTGGAGTTTCGTCACATGAGGAACCATGCATATGAGCCCCTAGCAAGCTTTCTGGACTTCATCACGTGAGTACCAGCTGCTCATGAACAGCGTTTGAAACGTTGGTGTTCTTCCAGACTTGAAGGCTCTCAGACCAGCTTTCCACGCTCAGCCCTGTAGCTGCTATGTTTTCTGCAGCTTCTTGAATGAAACTGTTTTGGTTGTATCTGGAGGTTTCAAACCAGCTGCACAGTATCGCTATGTTGTTAAAGGCTTCTGCTCCCAGGGTGCGCATGCTTCACTGGCACAGCTCCTTAGTTGCCTTCCATTGCAGGATTGGTTCAGTCTCTATTAGAGCTGTCATTTACCCTTGTCCCTTGTGTTAAATGTTCCTGGGTTTTTTTAAAATGTGATCCTGCCGCAAAACATACGCGTGCCGTGCATCTGTATGACAGCAGTTGCCTGCTAGTTCTGACCCACCGAGGTCGATCGGCCTTTGTCAGGGCTGCTGTGATCCTGCCATCCCACCCCAGGGGCTGTAGGCCTTCCTCTCACCCTTGTCACAAACTGGTTCAGGGAGCTGAGCTGGCCAAAAATTTAATAACTTCTCACTTTTGGGGTTAATCTTTGACTGATTTGTTTTTTGCGGCCAGCTCAGTGGGATCCAACAAATGCCAGCACTAGGGGAAGGGAGGGCCTAGAACATGCAGCGGGGAAAGACGGGGCTGCAGCAACCTCGGCACGTCTCTGTCAGTGCATGAAAAGACACGGGGCGTGTGTGCTTCCACAGCAGGTTCAGCTGACGTGAAAAGCTTGAAATAGCACAGTGTTTGTGCAAGTATCTTCTAGCAAATAGCACAGTGTTTGTGCAAGTATCTTCTCCTAGCGGTTTTGCACAACCCTCTGCTTCCCTGTGTGCTGCCCTTGTTTTAATTGGTAATAAAATGAAATTGCTAGCCTCGGTGAGATGTCAGTTGTGCTAGTTTGCATCCGAAACATGGAAGTAAAATTGCCTTTTTTCCTTTCCTTAGTCTATGTTCCTGTAAGCTCTAGTTTGGCTTGAAAACTGCATAGCCAGTGGCCTTCTCTAACCAGCAAGGAGATAAATGTCATGGACAAAAGTGAATTTCTGGTTCAGTAGAACATGACTTTAACTTGCATCTCTGAGAAGAAGATTGTACTCTCTTCTCGAGTCGGATAGCTGATAGATCAGCATTCATTTATTTGATATAGTGAGCTTGGGCTCATCGCAGGCACTCTGGCAAGTGGTGTTTAATTTTGCATTTTTGGCAGTTGTGTGTGCGTTACCTTGCTTGCCACCTAGAGATTTTTGAATGGTGCAGGCTGATGTGGAAAGCCCTTTGTGGTCGATTCAAAGATTTTAAATTTTGGCCTGTCTGTGGCATCTCCTGCATGTGCAAATATTGATTAAAGACCTGTCTCTCTGCTGTATTCCTTCCTGTTCTGAACTTTCTATATCTGGACAGTAACGCTCTCTCATTTTTCTAACCCAGTGGCTCATATCTGTTATTTTCTGGGTCACTGTGCTAAAGCTGCCTGTCTTTTAAGCCTTTCCTATTTTCTAAGAAATAGTTTTTTTCTTATATGCCTGTCACTAAAAATCATTGAATTTTGGTATCTGGCTATAGATACGGAGCAAGACATCAGCAAGACATTACCAAGCCCTTATTTTGCAGCAGTCTTTGCAATGGATGAAGTGGTTTCTAGCTCATCATCCTAGTTGTATGGAGCAATCTCTTCTATTCTCTCAAACATAAAACAAATAAGTTAACTTTCAAAACACCCCTTTGCCCATCTTTAATTTGCTGTAAAGACATCAGTACTGTTTGAGCCTGGCAGTATTAGGTAGTTTGTCCTCCGCTGATGCTTCTCCTTTGCCCTACAGGTTTACGGAAATGTCTAGTCTCTATGGAAGTATCATAGGAATCACTAATGGTCTCTTCTTTTAGCTTCTGTCATACCTTCTTAAAGGCAATGGCCTGGGCAGGACACATGAGTATCTTGCAGACTTTAAAACTTTGCTGTTCCCTAACAGTCTCACTTTGAAAACCGGTGTGTGGAAAAGATGAACTGAAAGGTCTCGGACCACGTCCACCCTGATTACACACTGCGTGACTTGGTAGGAAGGCTGCGAATGGCTGTGGAAATCCAGTTACGCCAGTCCTGTTGACCTTTATCCAGTGTCTACGTCCAGCTCGAGTTGTGCAGAAGACCTTAAACATCTCATGTAATCCAGTAGGCCGGTTCTTGCAGCTGTTTGAATGACTTAACTTTAAAACTGGTGTTTTGCCCTCAACTTGATTTAACTTTGATCTTGTTCTGCTTCTGTCTCTCTGATTTTGACGAGTTCTCTAGGACAGCACACAATTCTGTGCAGATATCTGTATCTCTTGCCTACTGCGTAATCTCTTCTTGAATATATTGGTCCCATTCCACACAGGATGTTTCTTCCTTGAGTTGTCTTCACTCCCATCTCTTCTTTTCCTTTTTACCCACAAGATTTGCTTTAATGCCACTGTCTGCAGTGCTGCCTAGAGGAGTGCAAAAGGTGAAGCAGGAGAAAAGCTGTTTTCCTATGTGAAGCGTCTCCACTCTCTTGCAGAGCCTTTTGTGGAAGGAGTCCAAGTGTTCAGTTGTGTTTTGGCATGGTTCTGCTGCACCACTGATGGAGGGGTCTCCTCTGGGTCCGCACTCATCACACCAGTGGAGTATTGATGAAACAGAGAAGGTGTTATCAGCTTCAGCTGGTCCAAGGTGGGAGTCACTATCAGTGTATTAGAAGCTCTAATAACTTATAATGACACTACAGACAAGTTAAAACAGAAGAATGAGGACAGTGAAACACAAGGAGTTTGGAGAGGGTGCTGTATTTGCCCAGTGGGTCTTAATATCTTCTGTTGATAGTCTATTTAATATATTTAGTGACAGGGCTAGTAGAAAAGAGAGTAGACTAGATATGACTTCTTGGGCTGCCTTTCAGGCTGTGTTTTTTCCCTGAAACTGTCCTGTGGGTTGTAGTAGGCCTTGGTTTGGGGCAGGGGACAGAAGCTTCAGGGATTATTGTCCTGCTGACAATGTGAAGCTTCCCACGCATGTGGAGAACAGCTCTGTTCGGAGACTGGCAGGGCGTACTTGTGCCAGTAGCCTTCATCTAACCCAGGCTTGTGTGCGGGCAGCATCACAGAGATGTTCGGCCAAAGGATGTTGGCAGCACTGGGGATGTTGTGACTGCAAGCGGCAGAGGTACTGTGTCATCCTGCCTACCCTGGGTGACAGTGGGACAACCCTGTGCCACTTGATCTTCCGCTCTGGCTGGGCACACAGATAGGCGTGATGGAGTGATTTATCTTTGCCTTGTAAACATGACTATTTCCCACTCCTTTCTTTTAGGGCAGTTAATGAAACTTGAGCAGGAAATGGTAAAGATGGCTCCTGGTAGACAGCTCAGGGCCAGCGAGGCACCAGGTGGTCAGAGGAAGAAGTTGTACTCACCTGAATGTGCCCATGTGCTAAAACTGTACAGGCTGAATTGAAATAGGAAATGGTAGAAAGGTACGGAAAGTTTGAGCAGGGCTGGCTTCTGCAGGAGGAAAGCTTGAGTTCACTGGGACTCTTGAGAGAGAGGCATTGGGTTGTAAACAGAGATTTTTTTAAAATCGAGTGGGATTGTAGGAGGTGTATCTGGCTTAAAATGAAAAGAAATGTTTTGTAGCGTGTCCAGTTCAGCTCTGAAACTCACTGCTGCCGGATGCCTTTGTATGTACTTATATTTTTTGCCGTCTTAGAAACGTTGGATAACCTCACACGAGACAGGCCCATCGAGGCCCATTGAACACTTGGGTGCCATCCCACTGAGAGTGGCCAGGCTGTAGATGGCTGGTGCCGGGAGGTGGATCAAGCATTTGAAAAACAGCCAGACTTTCTCCTTCCTGAGTGTCCTGCTGGACCTCTGAGGTGGTTTTGAGTTGGTTGACAGGTGACTGTTGTGCTTGTTTTTTGGAGGGTGCTCAGATCTTGACCCAGGGCACATCGCTGAGAAGATCTGGGGAACTATCTGATCTGACGAGTGGCTGTAGTGCTTGTCCCCTCTGATTGCTCCAGTGCCAACCTGCCAAAAGCCACACCGTTTGTCCCTGCGTGGGATTATGCTGTGTCACTTCTCTTAACGAGAGAGTTAATGAGTTAATGACCTGCTACGCCACCTGGATGCTCACAAGTCTATGGGGCCGGATGGGATCCACCCAAGAGTGCTGAGGGAGCTGGCAGAGGAGCTCGCCAAGCCACTCTCTGTCATTTATCAGCAGTCCTGGTTAATGCGGGAGGTCCCGGACGACTGGAGGCTTGCCAATGTGACGCCCATCTACAAGAAGGGCCGGAAGGAGGATCCGGGGAACTACAGGCCTGTCAGCCTGACCTCGGTGCCGGGGAAGATTATGGAGCGGTTCATCTTGAGGGCGCTCACAAGGCATGGGCGGGACAACCAGGGGATCAGGCCCAGCCAGCATGGGTTCATGAGAGGCAGGTCCTGCTTGACCAACCTGATCTCCTTCTCTGACCAGGTGACCCGCCTAGTGGATGAGGGAAAGGCTGTGGATGTGGTCTACCTGGACTTCAGTAAGGCCTTTGACACTGTCTCCCACAGCATTCTCCTAGAGAAGCTGGCGGCTCACGGCTTAGACAGGTGTACTCTGCGCTGGGTCAAAAACTGGCTGGATGGCCGGGCCCAGAGAGTTGTGGTGAATGGAGTTACATCCAGTTGGCAGCCGGTCACGAGCGGTGTTCCCCAGGGCTCAGTTTTGGGGCCGGTCTTGTTCAATATCTTTATCAATGACCTGGACGAGGGGATCGAGTGCACCCTCAGTCAGTTTGCAGACGACACCAAGTTGGGCGGGAGTGTTGATCTGCTTGAGGGTAGGAAGGCTCTGCAGAGGGACCTGGACAGGCTGGATCGATGGGCCGAGGCCAACTGTATGAGGTTCAACAAGGCCAAGTGCCGGGTCCTGCACTTCGGCCACAACAACCCCATGCAGCGCTACAGGCTTGGGGAAGAGTGGCTGGAAAGCTGCCTGGCGGAAAAGGACCTGGGGGTGCTGGTCGCCAGCCGGCTGAACATGAGCCGGCAGTGTGCCCAGGCGGCCAAGAAGGCCAATGGCATCCTGGCCTGTATCAGAAATGGTGTGGCCAGCAGGAGTAGGGAAGTGATCGTGCCCCTGTACTCGGCCCTGGTGAGGCCGCACCTCGAATACTGTGTTCAGTTTTGGGCCCCTCACTCCAAGAAGGACGTCGAGGTGCTGGAGCGTGTCCAGAGAAGGGCAACGAGGCTGGTGAGGGGTCTGGAGAACAAGTCTGATGAGGAGCGGCTGAGGGGACTGGGGTTGTTTAGCCTGGAGAAGAGGAGGCTGAGGGGAGACCGCATCGCTCTCTACAACTCCCTGAAAGGAGGTTGTAGCGAGGGGGGGGTCGGTCTCTTCTCCCAAGTAACAAGCGATAGGACGGGAGGAAATGGCCTCAAGTTGTGCCAGGGGAGGCTTAGATTGGATGTGAGGAAAAATGTCTTTACTGAAAGAGTGGTGAAACATTGGAAGAGGCTGCCCAGGGAAGTGGCTGAGTCCCCACCCCAGGAGGTCATTAAAAGATGTGTAGATGAGGCGCTGAGGGACATGGCTTAGTGGGCATGGTGGTGTTGGGTTGACAGTTGGACTTGATGATCTTAGAGGTCTTTTCCAATCTTAATGATTCTATGATTCTTGCCTCTTGGAAGTGGTCCGTGAACTAGGTGAGGACACAGGAAGGAGAAGCAGCAACGGGGGCGGTGTGGGGGTTCTGGAGCACCAGGAGGATGTGTGTTCCTGGTGTGCTCCCCTTGCCCAGCTCCGGGGAGATGAGGCAGCGCTGCCGGCTGCTTGCCGGAAGGTGGCACTCCAGCCCCATGGCTGCCTGTCCCCAGGTGCGCGCCGTGCCATAGGTAAGGATGGGCGCCTATGGAAGTGGGCAGGAGTTAACTTGTCTCCTGAGCTTAGGGGAGAGAACGGTGTTTAAAAGCACATGCATGAAACTGACCCAAGAACGCAGCTAGGCAGCAACCCCAAAGCAAGGTCTTCATTCCTCAAGTCAGTTGCTGCCACTGATGTTTTGTCCTGTTGTGCTCCTCTCCTGGCACCATGCTGACTCTTTCCTGGCTCCGACCCTCTCCAGGAACTCTTCTGTGGTAAGCGTTGCATTGTTAGTACCAAAATACTGAGGAAGTTAGCTGATTTCCTTTTTGTTTTTTCAAGTGGTGGCTGTAGCAGGCCTCCTCTGCCACTGCATGTTGTGGCAAGGAAAAGCTCAACTTGTTGAACCTGCCACGGTCTCTGTAGAACACCTGCTAGCTCTGCATCTTGCCGTGCAGCTCCTCGCTGGAAGACTGCTGGTGCTTCCCTGTGTCTTTCAGCCAACCATAGTAGGTTCTGACTGATAGGCACAAGTTGGCTGTTAACATCTCTGCTCCAACACAAACAATTGCCTGTTTGACTGGGGGAATGCAGCGATGTTCTGTAGGGCAGCAACAAACAGGTATTAAGTGTACTTGAAACAGCAAAACCCACTTCCTGAATTCAACAAGCACATACTGGCTTGTGGGATGGAAGTGGGTTTTAGGTTCTTCTCGGTGATGTGCTGCCCTGCCTTTCTGTAAAGGCTTTGTTCTTTGTGTTAGCCTGACACGGTGCCATGTCCTGTCTCTCCTTCCTTCCAGCGTGCCTGTATATGGTTTAGATAGGATTCTTTATCTGTGGTTCATGGTGTCGCTCCTGACTCTAGCCTGCTGTAGCCTGATCAGATTGTCAGCTTTAGTATTTTTCCAGAGGGGGAAAAAAGCGTTGGGTTTTTTTTTTTATTTTATTTTACCCTCGCTTCAGCACAGTCTCTTCCCTGCTCTGGAAAGTCTGGTTTCACAGCAGCTGCTCTGGCAGCTGTTGGGCCCCTGGAGCCCTTGCAGCAAGCTGATGGGCAGAGAAGGGTTTGATCTTGTGTTCAGGTAGGGGAGCTGCTGGTAACTGCAGAAACTGAGTCTGCTGTAGGAGTGAGTTCTGGGGTGGAGCCGGGTCTAAACACATTTTCCAAATCCGTGATCAAGCCTGTCGTCAGAGGACAGACTAGGTCATCTTTTGTCTTTACCTTACTAGTCTGCTAGGGCTGGGAACCGGGTTCTTTGTTGCCCTGAGGATGCAGCTGGGAACTTGGCTTTCAGTATGTTTTTGTGGTCACAAGACGTGTTTTTGATGAGGCTGCATGTACCTTTTCCCCTTGCGCATGCCTTTTCTTAGCTGACACTTCCCTCTATTACCTTCTCCCTGACCCAGTCCTGCTCTGCCTCTCCCCTGTGCTAGATAGATCTAGTTTCTTCTGCACGACTTTGAGTTCAAACTTAATCTTGCAGCAGTGGTTTTTCTGCATCCAAACTTTTCAGTTGCTACTTGAGCTGAAGAGCAATAATCCTCTTCTCTGGATTAGGAAGTTGCCTGTCTTTATTCTAAATATACTGGAGTGTGCATCCTGGCATAACTGCGGAGGTTACAAAATATGACTACATGCTTTTGAAGTCTTTTCTTGTGGAAGAAAAAACTCCAAAGGCTGTGCGTTAGACACTTGCAGTTGATTTGGGCGAATGCAACAATCTGAAGGATCTTTCCTAATGCTGCTGTGGTTAAAACTGCGCTATACTATTTTCAATTAGTTGTTGACTCCTTGGTGGCGGTGGAATCGGGAAGCAAAAATTACCATAGTGGCTGGGGATCTTGCAATAAAAGGTTTATGAGCCTTTTCTGGCAGAGATGGTTTTGGCAGCGAAGCACAGGTTTCTGACAAACAGCTTCCCTGTTTGCAGGGAGTGCAAAGTTGAACTGATAAGCCAAGTTCTTGGAGGGGTTATGCAATATTGAAAATAAGAGGGCATGTAACTAATGGTCTGGAAATGATCACAGACTTGTGTCCTCTGGATGGTAGCATCAGAATTGCATCTGTTCCCCTGCATACCCGAAGGATACAGATCTCATGCCAGTTTCCCAGAAACAATGTCTGTGAAAATGGACTGGGTTGCGTGCCTAAGTGGTGGCCGTGGAAGCCATCTTTCAAAATGGTGTGACTGTGGGTGTCCTCATCAGAAAGGGACTCTTTGAAAGGTGAATTTCACTGTGTATTATGCTGAGGGGATGCTTCCCCCCCCCCCCCCCCCCCCATCCAACACAGCGTCAAACGTCTAGTGCCGGGAGAATGCTTCATTTGGTCAGTGGATTTGAACTGGAACAGCATGACCCTCCTCCTACTGACCAGTGCTGTTCTTCGCTTGGAAGGTGTTAGCATGGTGCCTAGCAAACAGTGAGCCCCACGGTAAGATCGTAAGAGCTAGCAAAATGTTATTGGTGACAGTAAAGATGCAGCAAAATGCTACCGATGAGCTCCAGATGTAGGCCTGTGTCTCACAAAGATAGAGAAATCTTTAATGAAACTCTGCAGCCCTGAGAAGGGGCTCTAGCATGCAAGCAGTGGGTGATTAGGTGAGAACACATCGTCCCTGGATAACATCCCTGTCCAAGCTGATGCTCTTTCATCCAGAGGCAGTGTGTGGACTTAACTGTCTTTCTGGGCTTTGTTTAAAGCTGCATCCCTCTGGTGATTCTGCAGCTCGCAGGAACAGTCCTTCCGCTTCCCTCATGTTCCTTCTCGCAATCTTTCCCTCTACAGGCTGAACAGCATGTTTGTTAGAGTCATAAAACAGGGAGGGAAGGAGCATGTGAGGAGGTTATCAGTGCTCCTCTGATCAATTTATGTGTGGTTGCAACTTTTCCAGAGGACAACCTGCATGCAGTGCCTTCAGTTGGATGAACGTTCACTGGGCACTTCCGTCCCCATGTAACATGCTTCACTCCTCGATTGAAACTGTTCTCAAGGTCTTCTGGTGCTGGACCTTAGCAGCCTTCATTTTCCTTTTACCTTTCCATCGATTTGTCTCACCCAGTGCTCTAGGCTGGCAAGTTCAGCCCAGAGAAGGCCTGGAGGCCAAGGGCACTGCTTCTGAAGAATTCTTGAGGGCATCTTGGGTTCTAGTCCCCTTTTCCAGATCCATTCTGTATGCTAGTTTGAAGTCTAGCAAATACTTCTATAGAGCTTTGCGTAAATACTGCAAAGTACTGCAGTATTTAGAGGCCAAGCAAAATCTTGTGTCTGCCCCACATGGTTTACTGCATGTCAAGTGGGATGATGATTTTTCTTGTCTTCTGCTGGCAGCAGGTCTGTGTGCACAGTAGTGTTCTGCATGTTATCTACGCCCAGACCACACATTCACTGAGAATTGGGTAAGGGCGTTTAGGCCATGTCGTGGTTTAATCTCAGCTGGCAACTGAGCACTGCATAGCCACTCCCTCACTCTCCCCACCCTGCTGGGACTGGGGGAGAGAATCGGAAGAGTAAAAGTGAGAAAACTTGTGGATTGAGATAAGAACAGTTTTAATAATTGAAATAAAATAGTAGTAAAAATAAAAAAAGAATATACAAAGCAAGTGATGCACAATGCAATTCCTCACCACCCGCTGACTGATGCCCAGCCAGTCCCTGAGCAGCGGCCCCCCTGGCCAACTCCCCCCAGTTTCTATACCGCGCGTGACGTCCCATGGTATGGAACGTCCCTGTGGCCAGTTGGGGTCAGCTGTCCTGGCTGTGCCCCCTCCCAGCTTCTTGTGCACCTCCAGCCTTCTCAGTCGGTAGAGCATGGGAAGCTGAAAAGTCCTTGACTGGTGTAAGCACTGCTTAGCAACAACTAAGACTTTGGTGTGTTATCAACATTATTCTCATCCTAAATCCAAAACACAGCACTGTACCAGCTCCTAGGAAGAAAATTAACTCTATCCCAGCTGAAACCAGGACAAGCCATTACACTTGCTCAGCTTTCTCAGCTACTTCAGGCAGTTTTGGGGGCAATGTGAGTTTGCACAGTGCAGCCTTTAATCTTCTTTTATATCCTTGGAATGTTTGGGGTTTGGGGTTTTGTTTTTTTTTTTTTTTTTTTAGTGCTTTACATGTAAGGAAGGTAAGAAAACAGTATATGCAAGTTTGGCTTTTGCAGCTGGTCTATGTGAAAGCAGCATGATTAGATGTTTCTGGTCAATATTTAAAATGTAATTAGTGCTGAAGTCTGCTGAGCACAGAGTGCCAGGACTCAGCCTTGCTTACCAGCCTAGTGTTTCTCAAGCTCTGAAGTCGATTTTTGAGGCATCAGGTTTAAGCAACCAGAGACTCTTGCACGAGGCTGCAAGGTGTTCAAAAGATACCCTGGTGTTTCAAGGGGTTTGTACGCATCTAGAACACAATGTCATATTCATAAAGCCTCAAAATTAGAAGTACTCCATCTAGCTTTTTTCCTCATTAGCCTTTAACACAGCTAACACTGTATGACTGCGTGTAAGTTACCGGATGATACCACTGGAAAACTGAGGTCAGTATCCCAAGAGACCTAGACTCACTAGAAGATGGTAAAAATCATGTGGAGATGCAGCTAAATATAGATTAATGCTGAGAACATTCCTGGATACTTGGATTTGAAAGGCTGCCACAGTCTCTGTAGTACTGTGAAGTTATAACTCTTTGCTGTGAAATGGTCTCGTTGATCTAAGTTTAGCAGGGCACCCGCTTATTGGCTGAGTGCCCTTGGTTTGTGGTGGCAACCATGAAATTCTCAGCTTTCTCTTTGGCAGGTTCACAAACCTACCACTTAGGTGTGGTTTTTATTGGTGTGACTCTAGGAAAGACAGTGTGCAAAGATAGGAAGAGATCAACGCACTGAGCTGATGATGATGAGCACCATCACATGCTGCATCTACTCTTGCTGTTCCCTGCACTGCCTGAGCTTCAGCTGCAGACGAGGTGTAAAACTGCTCCTGGCCAGAAGCTGCTGGTCTGACTTGTTCTAGTCTGAGCTGAAAAACTGATTTAAGGATTCGACTCAGTTCATCTACTGTCTATTAATTGAACAAGCCTCAGTGAGGCACTGAGGTCTTCCTGATGTGCAACATCCCTCTCCTTTCCAGTTCAGGACAGCTGTGCAGTTTTTTACTAATGATCTTAAAACGATGCTCCAGACACAAGCATCTCAGCTGTTGGCACTATTCTTAGTGTCAGCTCCTGCTCTTTTGTGCTTTGAAGTCTGTGCGTTGCTTTCCCCCGTGACTGCTTACATTCGGAGCTTGAGAGAGGTATGGCAAGTGGCTCTGCATACCAGCACCTTTGCTCAGGTCTTGAACCCAGTGGGATAAAGAGATGGGTCTGTGTACTTATGCACAAACCCAAGGAAGCAGCGGTACAACCAACCCGAAACTTTTTTCTTAGGTTACTTCCCCCCAGCCCCTGAGTACATGAACTGGATGAGCTGCAGAAGGGAAGCACTAGATGCTAAAGTGACTATAGTCAAAACAACTTCATCATCAAAGCTGTCTCTAGAATTCATGCAGAGTTCAGAGCGCTGCTCTGATCCTGCTGGAGATTTCCCTTTTTCATCCCAAAATAAACACATGCTTCTACAGTAATCCGAGTAACTGCCCAATGCAATAGTCACATAGTGACTTTTGCCTTGCTAGCATTAGTCTGCATTAAAGTCTAATGCTGGTTTTGGAAAGCGTTAAAGTTGCCTGAGCGATGCAATACCTTAACCCGTCCTGGCAAAACTCCCAAGCCGCAGCCCGGTTCTTCCGTGCTATGCACTTCTGCATCAGCCCGCCGCTCTCTGGGTTTGCTGTTGACATGGAGGGCTGTCCTCATGACCCCTTGCAGAGCAGCTGTTAAGCTACAGTTTGGCAAGGCTTTCAGAGGATCACTGAGAAACGCAGGTCATGCAATGTTCCATCATTAGTCATGCTTTGTGACCACTTGCAGTATTGTTTATGGTTTCTTTAGTATCCTGGAGCAGAAGGCAATAAAAACCCAACCTATCTGCTGTAGGACAATGACTCTTTATGATTAGATTAGATTAGATTAGTAAGTGGGGGAGGGAGAAGCCCTAACTGTCTTGGGGTAGCTGCCTTGCAGGGTTATGCCCAAGTGCCTTCAGGCCAAGTTGTAAATGCCCCATGGGATGAGCTTTCATGCATTTTATGTCCTCCCCTGCTTAAAAAGCCTTTCCCAATATTCAGTGGGCCGTTGCAATCTTTCTTGCGTGTCTCGTTTATCTGTGGCTGTACTTAAGTAACTCCAAAAGGAGGAAGACATACATTGTCAAAGTACCTGTACATGGCTTTTGCATGTGTACTCTCCTCCTTGATTCTGCTTGATAGCTATTCATGGATGAGTATCCCAGAAGTTAGCTTCTGGGGCCTGGCTCTCCTCTGTTTTCTTGGACAAATCTCTGCTGTGCCTGTCTGAGACCGTACCTCCCTAAACCAGCAGTGAGAATGATCTCTCTGACGTGCTGCTGCTGGGAGGAACACTTCCCCCCCCATGCACACCTTTTGGCTTCTCTAGGCATATCCTAGCCTGGATTTGTTCTCTTTATGTAAGTGTCGCCCAGTGCATATTGTGCTGAACTGGGTGTCACTGGAGGAGCGAAGATACTGCCCCCGGTTGTCTTGGACTTCAGGAAGCCATAAGACAACATCTCTCTCCTGCTGTGGATGATATTTCTATGCTTGCTGACTCTTTCCTGTCCTTTAATAAGAAATTCTGCTCTTCTGTGAGACATTACTAATGCTTCTCAGTATCAACTAAAATTGTATTTCTGTGAATGTGAATTTCTGGAATATACCACACCTCAGTTCAGTGGGTGACAGGAAGAGCGAGGCAGGGTGTAACTGTGCATGTGAAACTCTGACTGAACGTCCACTCTTTGTGTCCATCTCCCAGCGTGGGCAGATAGCAGCTCAAAGCAGGCGTGTAAAACACATTCTTGCCCAAGAGAGTTTTGCTACGGTCTTTGTGGAGCCAAGGTTGGGGGCTTGAGGTAAGGTGCCATTTTACCACTTAATTAAAGCCGTGCCACCCTGTGGCACTGGCTGTAGCTTACGTAGAGCCTCCATGTAGTGCTTTCTTCTCTGAACTCCTACTGAGTGTTCCCAGTGAGCTAGTCCCAGGAGCATGTTGGTCCTTCTACCTGTCTCCAGTCTCCCACCAGACCATCCTGTGTCCTAATCTCTTTCCCATGCTAAGGGGGCTGTGGTGAGACTTCACGGTGTTACAAGTGACCAACTACTCTTGTTTTCCAACATGTCCCATAGTCTGGTCCTCTTATTATCTGCACTGAGAGCTAGTGAAGGTTAAAATGCTCTTGGAGGGGTCTGAGCATGCATTAACCAGGAAAGCTGAAACATTTGAAGCTGGTCAGAACCTAATAGGAGATGGGGAGGATGATGACAAAAGCCACTCTATTAAACAAGTAGTTGGAGGTTCCTAGGAAAACTGCTGCCACCGTAATAAATCTAATCCTTTGGGCCTGGGAGGAAATGCCAGCGTAGCCAGGACCTCTGCTGTGGTCTTAGTACAGCTGTGCAAATGGAGGCAGACGCGTTCTTGTTGGGACCTGGCATAGGAAAACAAGCGTTGCCCCTTCTACAGATGAGAAGAGGCTTTTCCAGCTGCCCTGGCACTGGAAGGCTTGCGTCGTAGTCATGACTGACTGAGCCGTGACTGTTTTTACTGGGATGAAGCAGGGACTGAATGTGAATAAGCGTGGTCTGGGCTTGCTTGAAGGAAACAGGAACTATCAGGAAGGATTATGTAGTGGTGCTGGTGTCTGCCTGGCCTCGGCAAGCATGAGAAGACCTTTGTCCTGCTGCAGCTCTCTTGTTATCGTAAAGGTTTGAAATGCTGTCACAGTGGAAACTTGAATGAGAAATTTCCCCTCGATCTTGTGTGTGGTAACTCCTGTTCCTGCAGGGATGAATCCTTCTCTGACAGCAAGATTTAAGTAATCTCAATAGGTAAAGTACTCTTCCAAAAAGTTGCTGCTGGGCCTCCTTAGAGGCCTTGGCATTTGGTCTATAGACTGTGCATTCTCCCAGACTTCCCTGAAGGATGAGGAAACAAGCAAGTTAAGGGGTATAAATGAAATGGGAAGAGTCATGCTTTGCACTCTGGCAGTGGAAACCTGCTGGGTTGTCTTTCCTGGGACCGTCAGTCTGAAAGCAGGAGCTTCTCACACGTGAAGAGGGCCAGAGTTGGGCTGCTCTCCCCAAACCTGGCAGCGGTTTTCACGCTGAGATGGACTGGGAGGGCATGGATGAGCTTGGTGTGACTCCAGTAAGCCAGGAGCTAAGCTGCTCTGAACACCTGCAAACAGAAAGGGCTCCAGGCACTTTCCCCTCAGTTCCTCGTGTATGGTTGACTTTGGCCAGGCTCCTTGCAAGTTGCAAATATCTTTCAGAGAGCAAGATCCGTGGTAAGCTGGGAATAGGGAAGAGGTGTGCTAGAGTACCATGCAATGACCATATATCCTGGCCTGTTCCTTCACTGCAGGCTGAGTTGAAGAAGTGAATTTGGTTTGGTCCTATGTTGTTGTCTTGCTTTGGTGAGACCAATCCTGTGTATGGTCTTTCCTGAAAGCTACTGTGCCGCACTAAGCGAACTTGCATGTGTTTGAGGGCAGATGGTGGAGCTGGGAAATGATCTGCTCTATTCTTGGTCTGGCACGCCTCATGGAGATGCATCTGTGTGAGGGTGCAGATGCTTGTATTTACCAGGAACCAGCTGCTTACTGCAAGGGACTTACCCTCAGTTCTCATAAACAGGCCCTTCTTGCTGTCCTGGAGATTGCACTGATCTCCATGGTGAAAGTTGCACAGACAGAAGGGAGGATAATGACCCTGCAGATTAAAGGGCAAAAGGAGGTTTCCTAGTACATGAAGCTTGTGCTGATTGCCCTGGTTCTAGATTTAACATCCCTGGAAAGGTAGGCTGCAAACACAGAGAGGCTCTCTGCAAAAATAGTGGGGCCAGGAGGTGCGTTACCCAGCCCTGCAGCGTGGAGAAAAAAGCAGCACCTGTTTGAGGAACTAAGGTGTGGATTTGCATGGACATGCCCTTTGAGCATATTTGAGAGGCAGTAAGCCCATCTAATAAAAACTACCGAAATCTGCCTTTAACTGGCTCTGCTTACCTGCCTTTGATGTGGTTCAAAGGGAAACAGGGCTGCACTACGTCCTCCTTGTCAGCTTGGAAATATAAAGACTAGCAGCATCCTAATGCCTGACAAACATGCGCAGAGCCCTGCTGTCCCTGCCCTTGCCCCAGTCCTGGTGTGCTGGCCTTAAGCTCTGTTTCTTCAGTACCCAAGTACACATGGGAAGCCCGAACCGCAACAGAGCTCCAACTCCAGATGTGCACAGCTCCTTCTGCTCTAGTTCAGGCCTGATCCTGTTTGTTTTGGAGCAGCTCCTGCCAAGGAGCTTCGTCAAGTCTTTTCCATCATCTAACTTTTTAGAGTTAGAGCTCTAGCAGTGAGAGCAAGGGAGTGTAAAATCCCAAATATCCTGCTCTTCCAGCATCTGTGCCCCTTCCCTGTGCTGCTGAGGGACATTTGCAAAGGCATCTTCCTCTGACTGAAAAAAACAAAACAAAACAAAAAAAACAAAACCAAACCCTCATCTCGTTTGATGTTTTTCAGGTTCTCAGCTTGGTTGGCTTATGGCTCAGCTGGTGGTGAAGGTGCCTAGAGCACCACTCTTATTTTTGCTGGGGACACTTTTCCTCTCAGCTCCTTGTATTTACATGATGCCTTGATCCCTTGCTTGGACCTTCTACTTGGAGAAGGCCACCAGCCTTTCTTGTATTACCAGTCTTCAGGCCAGCTGTGTCTCCTTTCTCTGGCGGGACTGGGAGAACTGGGAGGTGATCTTTTGCCTCTGCTTGGCACTGGTGGAGGCCTCACCTGGAGTGCTGTGCCCAGTTTTGGGCTCCTCAGTGCAAGAGAAACATGGACGTACTGGAGAGAAGGGCCGCAAAGGGCTTGTGTTGGTGGAACTTGTGCTGAGTGCCGTGGTTCCAGATTGAATGTCCCATTACTGCAGTACCAAAGACCGAATCTGCTAATCCTGTATAATGTAAGTGGACAACTTGGTTAGGGACATCATAATACGGGCTAACGCAAAAGAGCGTGTAGCTTTTGATGGCAGAGGTATGAAAAAGCTTGTGTGTAGTTCCGTGAGGGTGTGAATGAAGGTTGTGCCAAAGCTGCCAACCTTGTTGTTTTTGGAAGGGAGCAGGGCTGCAGAAACGTGACCCTTTCTCCATGGTCTTGTCAAGATGGAGCGGTGTTGCTGGCAATGAAGCTGAGCTCGAGTCAGGCCATCTGTAGGTTCCCCTCTGCTGGTGTTCTACTGTCGTGGTTTAATCTCAGTCGGCACAGTACTCATTTCTCATTTCTTGTACGTACGAGTCAGAAGTTTCTTCATTAAGATCAAGAGTAAGATCAGCCCTTCTACTCTCTCTGGGGAACTGCCCACTGGAAACTGGAGCAGCAATTTTCCTGGAAGAACCTCTTTCTGTGATTGTTTTCCCTTGCAATTCACGTACCCGTGCCCCTAGGGCTGCAGTAGGTTTCCCATCCCACTTCCTCATGTCCTCTCCATGGTCACGCAGATAAAACCATAGGGTGCCCCGTGGTGTGTACCCTTTATATTCTCTCTCTTGAGCAAAAGAACGCTTACAAAGGCTGAGGATTCGTGTCCCTTTTCCAATTGCTTTTTCAATGCCCCCTTCCCTCCCTGCCGAAACCAGGACACCTACCATGCACGCTTTTGCACGTGCTCTCTACAGAGCATGGCAATGCAAGGAGAGCAGTGAGAATGCTGGACAGACAACTGTTCCCAGCTACTTTGTGGGAGGGTGTGGGGAAGCTGGAGCCAGGCTCCTCTTGGACGTGTGTGGAGTTAGGATGAGAGACAGTAGACAAATGGCCACGAGGGAAATTCTGAGTAGCTGTTAGGAAAAGACTTTGTTGTGAGTGTGGTCAGACCCTGGAGCAGAGCCCCAGGAAGGCTGCGAGATATACGTCCTTGCAAATAATTCAAAGTTCAGCTGGACAAAGCCCTGAGCAGCTGGAGCTGGCCGTGCTTGGAGCTGGACATTGGGCCAGAGACCTCCTGAAGTCCCTTCCAATCTAATCTCTTCAATGGTAGGTAGGAGATGCCCAGATAGTGTGCTTCAGCTGTAGCATAAATCACAGCCTGGGACTATGCTTGACTCCCTCTTCCTAGGCTGGCATGATAAGGAGACATTAAGGAGGCGCCTTACTAGTTCTTCGTGGGAAGGGTGCATTTTTCTGGAGATGTTCACCGGGACTGAAGATGTGTGCCCGCCTGGTGCCAGGTGTTGGTTTTTGTAGTATTTGTATTGTGACAGGCTTCCTCTTGGGTTCCTCCAGGTACAGCTACATGATTGACAACGTCATTCTGCTGATCACTGGGACCTTGCACCAGCGTTCGATCTCCGAACTGGTGCCCAAGTGCCATCCTCTGGGAAGTTTTGAGCAGATGGAAGCCGTGAACATTGCTCAGACGCCTGCGGAGCTCTACAATGCGATCCTGGTGGACACTCCCCTGGGTGAGCAGAGCCTTTCAAAATACCTCTCAGCTGTGTGTGGAGCAGATGTCCCTTTCTCCCCCAGTCTAACTAGGTCCAACTAAGTCTAAGTTGTGCTCCAGGAAGACAAGGCAGTGGGTAATGTGCAAATGTGGCTGTACTGCCCGTGGTGGCTGGGCTTGAGTTCAGGTTTATGCCTGTCCTATGCCAGTTTTTCCTCTGAGGACCAGCTAGCTCTCTGTACACTTCAACAAATGTCCAAACCAGCACGCTGGTAGTGCAAATTGCTGGGAAATTTGGTTTGTGTGAGCCAGGCCTTGAGGTGTCATGGCAGTGCAAGTGTAGCTAGAGAAGTCCATTTACCAGCACTTCTGGGAATTGTCATCTGAAATTAGGAAGGAAGGAGAAAGTTTGAGAGGTCTTAGACAATGTGATCTTTCTAATAACTGTCATGGGACACATGGTACACATGCTTCCGTAGTGAAGGGCTATCGGGTCCTCTGCTGGAATGAGTCACTTAATTTCCAGCACTTTTAGCTGGACCGTTGGGCAACTTCATGTAGGCAATTTTTGTAGATAATTATAGAGATCTGCACATGCCTGGTCTTGCTCTGATACTGATAAAATTAGCTCTAGATCAAGGAAAGCCCTTTACATACCAAAAAACCTCAACCAGCAACGGCAAAAAAAAAAAAAAATCTCCAAAAGCCTTTTTAAGCTCATTGTGTAGCAGGATCCTGCCTCAGGGCTACAAGCCTTGACCAGGAGGCGCGTGACACTAAAACCAAGTGTCTTATGAACAGTCAGACAGATATGTTCTTTAAAGATAAATGTGTAGGAAGTGGTTCTGGAGAAAATATGGAAGTCTTTTTGCAGTAGTAGGAGAGGTGGTCATAGGACACTTTCTAGGTTAGCATCTGTGGGCAAAAAAGTAATGAAGTACGCCTGAGTCAGTGATTAATCATTCTTTTGGGGTTGCTAGAAAGAACAAAACACTTTAAATCATCGTATTGTCTTTGATAGAAATAGTTGGTTTTGGAACTGAAAGTGCTTTTGCAAATGCTCTGTGTAATAATGCGGCAAGTGAAGTAGTTGTCATGGAAAAATGATTTGCCAGATACAGCCCAGCAAAGGAGGGAAAACATGTCTCGAGAGATCTGGGTTGCAAGGTAGGGCAACGACGCAGCAGGAGAACTGAGGCTCTGCATGCAGCTGAGTTGAGCCTGCTGTAGGGATGATGTGTGGGAAGAAAATCCTCCTCATGAGTAAGCGGGAACCTTCCCATTTTGGGAATAAGATACAACCAAGTATTTCAAAGATAATAGTTCTCCGAGACCTTAAAACTTCCAGCTGTGTATGGAATGAGAATGCCCCTTTACACTGGCGAGGTGGTTCTGGAGAACGCGGCTGGTAGTTGAGGGTCTTTGCCTCTTGCATTCATGCACTGGTACCTGAGTGAGCTTTGCCTGCTTCTGCCCTGGCTAGGCTGAGATCTTCGGACCTTTGCCCTGGCCATGCCCTTGAGGCTGCGTACCATCTAGTGTGGCATTTCTTCAGCAGGAGAACATGGGGGGTAGCCGTGTTGCTTAAACAAGCAGGCATGCAGGCTCCAGTTGTTTAACTTGCACTCTTTCCAGTGACCACACGCAAAGAAACAGCAGCTCTATCTCCTAAAAGTACTTGAGTAGCTACGTGGCTTGGTAGGAATGCCTAACCCCAAATGGCTCTCATAGGTTAGCAGGGCAAAATAAGACTTGCTGTTAGCCTAATTTGGGATATTGGAGGGCCAAGAACTGAAATAGCTGTGTTCTCATTCCTCTGCTACTCTGAAGTAGCCACTGCTTAGCTATATAGGCTAGCCAGCGAGTTCTGCAGTGAAAACCAGTCCTGGCACACTCTGTTTTCATTTTTGCCAGCCGTACGGAGCAGTGCTCCTCCAGCTACGTGGCATTGGTCTCTGATGCTGTTGCAAAGAAACCTCTTGGGGGGGTAACTCCTGTTCAGGACTCTCTAGACCCACGGTGCAGCTGCTGTCCATGCCAGGGAGCTCATGCTATAAAAGTAGTGCATGCCGGAGGTGTGAGCCTGCATCGTACCTGGTTTGCCGCACAAAGAGCACCAGTCAGTTCTCAGCGTGAGTGCGGTGTCCTTTACCCACAGCTGGACTGCGTAAGCTGAGAAAGATCATATTTCTCTTTGTAGCAAATTCAGCAAAATTGGTTGCTGAGTGAGAGTTGAAGAAGTCATAAAAGTCCCGTCAATGGGTTTTATTGTGCTCTTGCTAACAAGTGAGTGGTGCAACAGCCTTATGTTACGCTAGATGTACAAGACTCCTCTTTATCTGCAGCTTGCAGTACCCTGTGTTAGGTGTTCTTTCGGTGGCAACAACTTCTCAAACTCCCTCCCAGAGATACTCTGGCGAAGTACGTAAGGCCGAGCTTCCTACCAAAATACATTAGTTCTTCCGAGGCCTTTTATTTCTCCAGCTAGAGGTAAGCAACAGGAGACAGGATGAAGTGGAAAATGGGATTGATAGACCCGACTAGGGGAAACAACTCCTGACTCCAACCATGGAGTGTCATGGGCTGTAGAAGCTGTGGCATCCCCATGCCTCCTTAATCCAGCTAAGATATTGGAGGATGAGGGAGAAGCACAGCGCCAGCTTCTTCAGGACTCACTAGCTGCTCTCTCACAGATGCTTAAGCGCTGCTGCCATGCTGTAGCAGACAATTCGGAAGCTGTCTTGTCACCTCTGAGTGCCTGCATCTGGGAACAGTTTGAGTTTTGCTTATTTTTAAATACAAAGTGCTCTGGCGCTGATGCTGGGGGCTAGAGCTGAGAATTTCTGCTGAGACTAGGCTGGTGTGAGAGCCCCAAAAATGATTGTGGCCTGGGGAGCCATGGTGGAGCCTGAGGTTTTGAGTCATGGCAATTTGGTGGTTGCTGAAGATAAGGGGCAGGCCTAGGAGGGACAAGCTCAACACAGGGTGTGCGTCTGCCTGGTATTGTTTGAGGACTCTGGAAAGTGCTGGGCATGGGTCTGGTTGGGGCAATGCTAACTCTGTGGCTCTGTTTCAGCTGCTTTCTTCCAAGACTGCATATCTGAACAGGACCTGGATGAAATGAACATCGAAATCATTCGAAACACGCTGTATAAGGTGAGTGAGTCTCTGGGAAGAGAAAGAGGTGTTAACTTCCCTATTTATTCCTAGCATGACTGCAGCTCTGCTTTGGGTCAGGAGCTCCAACTTAGGCTGGCTTTCGGGGAGAGGGTATTTTCCTCTTAGAGTAGATTTAAAAACAAATTTGCTTTCTCTCTATTTTCTTCCCTGGAGTGGTGATAGAGTGAACATCACCAAGAACTAATTGCATCTGCTGGAAAGCGAAGATAGTGCTCTTGGAGGGGCCTGACATCCGATCACCCAGCTCTGCAGAGTCAGGGCACCAGAGCTAGGCAGTGACTTTTTCTTTTTTTTTTTTTTTTTTTTTG
>NW_008794457.1:1615062-1625606 GCF_000699145.1 Aptenodytes forsteri | reverse complement strand
TTTTTTTTTTTTTTTGTTAGAGCTGTCAGGCTGTCAAGAGTCTGTGCAAGAGATTTTCTAGAGGTCCTGCCTTTGAATATATTTCCTCAGGCCCCAGGCAGGCAGGAGAAGGCTGCTCCTTAACCACACGAGTTTAGATGTGTACTTAACTGCATTCAGAGGGCTAAAGTGGCTTGCTCTTAAACTTGGCTGAAGGACTTCCATGGGCTTGGCTCTGTCTTGAGCTCTTTCAGAAGAGCCTCCAACAGTCTGCTCAAGCTTTCAGTGGCTGTGGTTGGGGTTAGATGCTCTTGGTAGAGCAGTATAAAAGGTGCAGCCGGGGTGGAGGAGTCCTGCAGGCACAGAGAAGTGGAGGGGCTAAGGATTGCCTTGTCCTGAGCCTGCACAGGGAGCTGTTGTCTCCTCTGCAGGCCCTGTCTGGTTTTAGCTGGCAGTATCAAAGTATGTGTTTATGTGCAGGCTGTGGCTATCGCTCCATCTCGACTCTCTGGATTAAGGGTGGGATGCAGATTGTTATCTGCCAATCTTGTTTTGGCTGGTCACAGCCAGCCTGCAGTCAGTGTGACCTCTGCTTCCCAAGGAAACCGTGGCCTGTTTGGAGAGGCAGAGAACAGATCAGGCGTGAAGGAAAGAAGGCAAAGGGAGGGGAGAAGGAGCTGCGCGTCGGCAGTCATGCCCAGCTGCCTGTGGCCTCTGGCATGTACTGGTCTTTTGCTGTAACGGGGGAGGTATGCCTGTACGCATAAATACCTGCACCCTTGCAGGGTGCAGACCTCTGTGTTGAGATGAGGCAGGTGGGGGAAGGTAGGGAGCAGAGTGAGCACAGGGCAAACAGGTGGGGTTGGGGGGGTGAGGGTGTCTCCTTGGGTCCCGGCTGCCACATCCTTTCCCATCTCCTTTTTGAGGCCTGATACTTCTTTGCATTCTGCTCTTCCTATCCCCAAATTGAAGCTTAGATGCCTGGTATCCCTTGGTGTGTGCTGGGACTGGTTCTTGCTAAAGAGCAGCCCCCAGGGATCATAGGGGCTCCATCAGTAACAAATCATGGTGACACAAGGGTGAAAGGGGTAACTGCTGCTTACAGACTCTCACTTGAAGCCACCTCTCTCCCCAAGGACTGGAAAATGTATAATACAATGCAAATGGTCTTCACAGGCAAATGAGGGAAATAAAATCAGGTCTGAAATCTGCGCAGAGCTGCTCCGAGGAACAGAGCAGGTGGGTGGTGGGGATGGATGCCTGCGTCCGGGAGGAGTTGGCATGGGAAGGGGAAGTACTACCTCCCAGACCTACTGGAGGTTTTTTGAAGGAATCTGCGAGCATGTAGACAGAAGGTTTGAGCAGGATTCATAGGAGGAATGCAATTATAAAGGTTTCTCGTTAGCAGTGACAAGTGAGAAGGTTCTTGAATGGAAATGTGGTTAACATGGGGAGCAGAGGTTAAAAGTAAGTGGTCAGCTCTTAGTGTAGAGGGTGGTCAGCAGTGGAGTCCTGCAGCGGAGGCATGCTGGCATTGTTATCTTCAGTGCTTATTCCCATTTTTCCACACCTTTAATGGATATATTGAAGTGAAGCTGGCTGACTGTTGGCCTTTGCTGGCGACCTTCTTGTAGGAACCAGCTGAAGGAGCTTTGTGACTGGACAATAAAATATAGCAGGCGGATCAATGTGGATAGATGTGGAGTGATGTATGGGAGAGGCAAGGAGGTAATCCTAACTCTGCTTGTACAGTGAGGGTTTCCGTGTTCCTTTCTACTACTAAAGGAGATCTTGGGTTATGATTGACCTAAGCAAGTGTCTCTCTACAAGACAATCTGTTCCTAACGGTAGAAAAGAAGAGAACTGCTCAAATATTGCCGTGTTGCTGCGTACATCTGTAGTGCGTTTGTCCTAAACACTGTCTCATTCCTCTCCTCTCTCATCTCCAAATATGAACAACAGAACAGAAGAAGTTGCTAAGGAGGACACATTTAAAGGTTTGGGTATAACGACTTCTGTATGGGAAACTGCAAAAATGGTTGGGATTCCTCACCTGGAAGAGGAGTGAATCAGAGCTGTGGTGGTAACCGCGGATAGTGTTGGAAAAGTCAACATGGATGGACAGGCCACAGGTCTCCCTTCAGGCTGGAGGTGACAGACAAATGAGGCTAGCAGGAGGCAGAGGGTGAATGAGTGGGTTCATGGAAGTCAAAGTCCATTAAGGATTATTAAACGCAAAGAGACTACCACTTCTGGGGTGAGGGTTTTCAGGACACTGGAGAGTTTCTGTAAATTGCTGTCATCTGCAGAGGGGTTCATGGGGGAGGGTACCCAGTGCGGCTGTTCTACAGTCTGTGTTTCCATGGTGTCTGTGATGCTGGATCCTCGTTCAGTGCTGGATATTGGAGTTCACCTATTTTTGCTTCTAAAGCCTTAAGTTTGCGCGTGAACATTGAGAAGGGCAGAGGTAGTGACTGAACCTCTTACCCAGGTTCCCTCTTCTGTCAGCCTCAAGCAAAGTCCGTTATCCCTGTCCTTGTTCTGTGGTAACTCTGCAGACCGATGCTCTGTGGTCTCCTGCACTTGAGCAGTGGCAGGTGCTGGAGACGATGTTTCTTTGATGTGTGATGCTCACCCAGCAGTGTCCTCTTGCACTGGGTGGTAACAAATATTTACAGAACACAGTAATCCAGGTGCTTTCCTAGTGCTGAGGGTGTCCAATACGTGCATTCTTGGTCCACCTTCAGTCCTGGAGTGGTTGTGACAAAGCAGAGATTGGTGATGTCTCAGCATCGTTTTATTCCATCCCTTTTAAGTGATTCTGTTTGCAGCTCTCTGTCCAGGGAGGTATTTTATCACATGATGGCTTCTTCTGAGAAAGTTTCTGCTGAACAGCACTTTTAGCCATGCACTGCCTTCATGGGCTCCCCCTGGGAGATACAGTCATCTTCCAGCTGGATTATGGTACATCTCCACAAAGGATTACGTTTCCTGGAGGCAGCGTAGCTGTGCCTAGCCTTATATGTTTTCTGCAGTGCTCCAGTTGGGATGGAGACCAAGCGGCTGCAGTGTGAAAAGAGAATTACAGAGAATGGCTAGTTTCCTTTACAGATGTCCTGTCTCATCTCTTGACTCTGCTTACACAGCGGTACTTTCTGAGCGTAGGTCTTGCAGCTATAGTTGTGTGGCTTGGCATGTTTGTTGAGGGCAGAGCGGGGTCAGGAAACCGTGTGAGGCTTCAGTAAATGCTTTGGAGTTAGACGACTCAAAGGAGCAAAATAGGTTTTAACCTTGCTGCCTGGGGATCTTACCTGCAGTAAGCTCATGCAGTCACTTGAACAAACCCAACCACAACCCGTCATGTCTCCAGCTCCTGGAGGAAGCGCTGACCCTCGTGTGGGCTTGGCATCCAAGTTCAAGTGGGGTGAGAGTGCCCGTGCTGTGTTTATAAAGCATTTGGGAGCACCCCTGCTTGCTGTTTGTCCCCTAGTGAATGGCCCTGTGGGGCAGTAGATGAAGCCGTGTGGAAGAGTGCTCATCTGCCCTCTCTCTTCCAGGCTTATCTGGAGTCCTTCTACAAGTTCTGCAAGGTGCTGGGAGGTACCACGGCAGATGCCATGTGCCCGATCCTGGAGGTAGGTCTGGAAACCCCCATAGCTGGACGGTATTGTCGTGATACTCATTGCTCTGTGCTCAGGCCCAGCTTGCCTGCCAGCATTAAGGATGCTAAAGATACTCTTCAGCATCCCCATGCACACTCTGCCTGCTCACTGGGAGACCTAGGAAAACACTGCCTGCACATGACTTTGGACAGGTTTGGTTCCCCAGTCCTGATCTTGCCAGGTGCTGACAGATCTGTTGCCTTCGTGGCAGCATCTTCATCCTCTCACATGGATAATGAGCTGGAGAGCAACCAGAGCTGTTCAGTGCACAGCCCATCTCCATGCCAAGGCTAGCTGTGGGATGTGCAGGGCTCAGGGGCAGTAGGTGAGAGAGACTCCTTGACCTGGGCAGGGTTCTGCTCAGTGATTTGGCTTGTGCCTGGCGTGGGAATTTCCTCACCTGACTGCTCCCCAGGCATCAGCTACTGGGCATACTGGGAGCCTGCATATGTAGCCTGCCATGGCTGAGCACCGGATAGCTGTATGTGTCCCAGGCAGCTTGCTCATGCTGCCCTCTGATGTGGCTCTGTTCAGGGCAGCGTCGGTATCTGCTGGCCTCTGGCAAAGATGCTGCACCCTGAGGTGAACCGCTCTTTTCCCGCAGTTTGAAGCTGACCGGAGGGCCTTCATTATCACCATTAACTCATTTGGTACTGAGCTGTCCAAGGAGGACCGAGCAAAGCTGTTCCCACACTGCGGCAAGCTCTACCCTGAGGGCCTGGCTCAGCTGGCCAGAGCAGATGACTACGAACAAGTCAAAAATGTTGCTGACTACTACCCAGTGAGTGCTTTGGGGGGTGAGGGCTGTGGGGACCGGTGCAAGGACCTGCTCTGGATCAGAGCTTCTCAAGGATTGGGGGGACCTTGTGATTCACAGCCTGGGGTGGGGGGGCCTTATTTTCTGCTGCTACTGTTGGACCTGTGCTCTGCTTGGCCAAGGTGGAGTTGGCTTGCTGGAGCTCTTGTGCCAGGGATGCTGTTGGCTTCTTAGTCATGGCTGTCATTGCAGTGGTGATAGGGAGACCAGGCGTGCCCGACCTAGGGTGTGGGGACTGCCCTCGCCACCAAACCCTTGAGGTATCGGTGTGGTAGCAATGACAGTCTCTCTTTGGCTGGCTGGGGGGGGGAAACCTGTCTTCAGCGAGAAGTGGTGTGCCACATCTCCAGCCCTAATGGGTCACTGAGCTCTGGTTCAGTCGCAGGGGAGACGCTGACCTGGGAGGACACACTGCGATGTGTCTGGGTTCCTTAAGCTGCTCTTGTGCATGGCTGGGGGCCTGTTTGGAGTCAGAGAGCTCAGTGTCTTCTCGCTGAAGCAGCTGGGGCATGTGCCAGTGTTTGTGGGCACAGAGGCCTGGCCCCAACACTCCGGTCTGTACATGGAGGGGTCTGTACCTGGTGTATCCTCCCTGCAGACTCAAAGTGATGACACGGCTTTGAGAACTGGACACTTCAGAGAAGGGGAAGGATCTCTGGCTGGACAAGCTCACAGATTTTAAATAAAGGCTTTCTCTGCCTTACGGGGGATTGCCTTCAGCCAGTGTGTGTGCAGTGCAGCCTCGGCAGCATCCCCTTGCCAATGCTCATGTGTGCACAGGGCAGACTCTTGGCTTCTGTGTCCTCTGCTGACCTGGCATGGTGGCTGGGGTGTCTGTTTGATGTACAGGGCCCAGGAATGCTGCTGAACTTGGAGGGGTTTGGGTATATCCTCTTGTAACGTCTTCCTGCAGGAGTACAAGCTGCTGTTTGAAGGGGCTGGCAGCAACCCTGGAGACAAGACCCTTGAAGACAGGTTCTTTGAGCATGAGGTGAGTGAGCCCTGAGACGCTTCTCGGCATGTGCCTACCTGTGCCATTTCCAAAGCTCAGGGTAGCAGCAAGCTTGTCTGCTGCCCTGTCAGCAGTGCTGTGGATGAACAGCGTTTGGGGGAAGGAAAAGAATGCTAGCCCTCTGCTCCAGTGAGGGGAATGGGGGCCCAGCATGGTGCTCGGTCCATGTTCTCACCCAGACAGATTAGAGCAGTGTGGGAGGCAAGTTTGGGGCTGCTGGTGGGTATTTGGTCCATTGATAGCAAAACCAGAGTGTAATTATGTGGGAAAAGAGGATTTTCAAATGTCAGAGCCTGTCCTGAGCCATGTGCTGTAGGTTAGAGCTGCCCCGAGGACCTAGAGAGGTGCGGAGCAGGATACCTGTGCTGAGCCCTGCAGCCTGCTGGGGAAGTCATGGGACCTCCCAAGGTGCTCCACGCTTGCTTTGACCAGCTCCTCCCATCTGAGGTGGACAAGTGACATGTCCTCCTCTGGGCTTTCCCCAGGTGAAGCTGAACAAGCTGGCCTTCCTCAATCAGTTCCATTTTGGAGTCTTCTACGCCTTCGTGAAGCTGAAGGAGCAGGAGTGCCGCAACATTGTGTGGATCGCAGAGTGCATCGCCCAGCGGCACAGGACCAAGATCGACAACTACATTCCCATCTTCTAACCCTGCTCTGCTCCTGTCCAACCCGCCCGCCCCTGGAGTCCGGAGGGACCCCTGCCTAACTCCCTGAGTTATCCCTTGCCCAGACTCCAGGGATGTCCCATCTGTGGAACTGGCTCAGATGAGGAAACTGTACAGTTGCTAGTTAAATTATTCACAAGCTGAAGTTTGAGTTGCGTGTGCTGTGAGGGGTCCGGAGGGACCAGTGGCACAGGCTTGGCCCTGTGTAGCAGGAGGGACACCTTCTGTTGTGTATCTAATAGTCCCTGTGTTACTGTACTAATCTGCTGTATGCGCTTATGCTCATAGAGCAAGCACTAGCCGGGAGGTTGCTGCCTCCAAGGGGTTCCCACGGCCGCAGAGGAACACATTAGGTCTGCCATGGCTGGGGGTCCTCTCTGTCAGTACTCTGCAAGCCTCCTAGTCAGTGTTGTTCCTGTGAAATTTAGTTCGAGTGTGATTTGTAGCGTAGCCCATGCTGCTGTGCAATCCCTGCATCCCTGTGTAGCTAACCCTGACCTGGGGGAGACTGAGCAGTCCTGGCCAGGACTGGAGCAGAGCCTGTGGGAACGCGAGGGCAGAGCCAGAGGGCTTGTGGAGCACGCTCCTCCCCGCTCCAGCAGCATTTGCACTAGTGCAGCCTCGCCATGTCCTCAGGAGCAGCCCTCATCAGTCTCCCTCCTGCCCTGCAGCTTGAAAAGACTCCATAAGCTGGCTGAGCTCCTTCCTCCCCTGAAGACCCACAGCTTGGAGCCGACTGTCACAACCATGCAAAAGTCGGAGCTCCTTTTGGCTCTGCAGACAGTGCTGGACCCCTGCACCACCTCGGGGCAGACAGCCAGGGTGGCGCAGCCTCCTCCCCTGCGCAGGGCATCTGGGCTGCCACTGCCCTGGAGCTGTACGGGCACATCTGGCTGTCAGGCAGAGCAGCCCTTGGGTCTGGCTCCACTCGGTCACCCCGATGAGTGCAGGGGGCAGCTGTGGGCAGAGATGTCCCATGCCCTGTCCAGGCCCTGCCCGTCTGTGGTTAGGAGGTGGGAGCCAAGCCTTGGGCATGGCGTGGCAGCTCTGCTCCTTGCTGCTTGAGGTCTGGGAGATGCCCTGTGGTGATGTGGCAGCGGAGAAGCCTCGCTGGTGGGAAGCACGTGCTTGGTGCTGCTGCTGCGAGGGATCGATGGAGAGCGGCTCCGTCCCAGCTTGTGCTGTGGTCACCTCTGCAGTGTTTGTTAACCCGTGACCCCCTCCTCTCTACACCAATAAATACCTGCCTACTGCACCGTGCTCTCCCTGCTTACTTGGGTGCCTGCTCCCACGTCCCCAAGAGGAGCCTCCATCAGCCGCAGGGCCTCCTACCCAGGGAAGTTGATATTTGTAGTAGCGGAGCCTGGTGTGGCTTCTGCATGACTTGGGGCACTTGCTTCTACCACAGGCAGGGGGGTCGTGCCACCCCTTGGGTGGCCCTGGGCACTCACTCCAGCTCAAGCTGCGCACGATGCCTGCTCTGTGGGTGCAGCTGGGTGCCGAGCTGGTGGGTGCCCAGGAGCTGTAGCCCTCGCTGCTCGTGCAGCCGTGTGGGAGTGAGCCATGCAGTTAGGGAGCTGCGTGGCATATCCCCTGGCTTTGCTAAGCTTGTCCCCCTGTGCCTAGGCTTCCTGCGTGGGGCTGTCCGTGTCTGGCACCGTCACCCCTTCCATCCTTGACCCAGCAGGGCCACGGAGTCAGAGCAAAGCAAAAGGAAGCCTCGGGGGTAGGGGTGGGGAGTAAGGGGGAGCGGGTGCAAGCTCTTCCTGGCAGGCTGACCCCTTCTCTGGGGCTGCCTGTGGCACCTGCTGCCCCACGCAAGGCTCCTGCCATGGTGCTCGATGCGGTGCCAGCTGTGACCCAGCTCAGCTCTGCCCGCAGGCATCCCTGACCAAGCATCGCAGCACTGCACCGCAGAAGGAGACTGCCAGAGCCCAGTGGCATATCGAGAACAGATTTATTTAAAAAGTGACAATCACGTAGCTCATCTCATGAAGAGCTCTGCAGCTGGCCTCGGCCCCTGCGCTCACCAGGAGCACGTGGAGTGTGTAACGAACGGCAGGGAGGCAGGGGCTGGCACAGCAGCGGCCACAGGGTCCCGGGGCTGACCCAGCCAAGAGGCGACGGAAACAAATGCTTGCAGCTCCGACAGCAGTGAGGAAGATGTCGGGTAGCTGAGAAACGTCCGAGGTACATCCCAGCCCGTGGTGCAGAGCCGCAGAGTCAGGTGGGGGTGGCCCCCTTGGAGGATGCACGGTTAGAAAAAATACAAAAACAAGGTCTCTAGAAAATGTGGATTCTCGCACAATAGAAAATAGATCTGCCTGATTTTGGAAAGCAATTTGGTTTTTAACATCTAGTGCTGATTGTTCCCCCGCGGTGCAGGAGGGCCATGCTGGCAGCAGCGCACGCGCTCGGGGGCTGCTGTGCCTGGACATCCCGGGAGAAGGCTCGCTCCTGCCCCACAACCGCATGTGGGCTGAGGTCAGGCCTTCTTTGCGTCGTCGTGGTGCTCTCGCCGCAGCGCTCGGGGCAGCTTGGGGTTGATGAAGAATCCTTTCAAGAACAAGTCTCTGACGAAATAGGGCAGGTAGCGGTGTATGAAATACATGAGCCCAAGGCCCTGCCCTGGGTAGTAGCGCACGGCTGGGTTGGCAGCCAGGAGCCCGTCTGTGATGCTGTTCACCACCGCGCTGAGGTCCTCCACTGCCACCTTCATGAACTGGATGAACTGGCGGTTGATCTCCTCCACGTAGTCCTCGCCGTAGGCCTGCAGCAGCTCCCGGGGCAGGCTGGCCACCAGCCGCTGCTTCTGCAGGTTCCAGAAGGCAGGGTCGCATGTCGTCCCTGCAAGGACGTGGCCCCCCTGTAAGCTGTGTGGCCCCCCTCCTCCAGCCCCCCCGGCATGGGTGCCAGCAGCCCCCAGTCCCCTCCCAGCCTCCTGGAAAGGTCCTGCTGAAACCCTGGCAGAGATCTGCCACAGGGCAAGCGTGGTGAGAAGCTCTTCATAGCCCGGGACTGGAGCAGAGGTCTCGGACCCTGCCTGCAATGGGGACGGTGCTACCATAAACGTGGCTGAGCTGGGTCAGCCAGCCCCAGTGGCAGAGGATCTGCTGGCAGGGTTTGATCCTGACCCTGCCTCTCACCAACCAGAGCCCAAAGGCCACAGGATGGCCGCCATCCCCAGGGAGGTGGCTAGGGATGCTCAGAAGCTGCATCCTGCACCACCGGCTGCTCCTGCCATTGCTCCATCTTCTGCCTCCCCAGAGTACCTGCCCTTTGCCTGCAGGTGCAGGCACCAAGCGGTGCCGACCCTCTTACCTGTTTTGTAGTAACCAGGCAGGACGAGGCTGACTTTGATGCCCCAGGGCTGGAGCTCGCTGCGGAAGGTGTCCATGAGCAGGCTGAGCGCTGCCTTCGAGGCCCCATAGGCTGCCAGGCAGGGGAAAGGCAGGTCACCTTGCAGGAGAGAAAGGATGAGTGAGCGGGCTCTCAGGCAGCTGCCTGCATGGCCGGGGGCAGGCAGGGACCGGGAGGGCTTGCACAGGGCCACGCTCCCAGCCACTGCAGAAGGAAGGGGCTTTGGGTGCCAGCCTGATGCGGCTGGCTGGGGAAGCGGAGGTGCCCGGGATGGAGGGGGGTTTGGGCGGGTGGGAGCCACGCCACACCATGGGGATGCTCGACCCACCCCCAAGCTCGGGGTGCCAGGGGTCTGGTGGGCTGTGCTGAAGGCAGGCTGCTTACCTGCGGGGCTGCTCACGGTGACGATGCGGCCACCGGCGGAGCGGAGCAGGGGCAGCAGCCCCTTGGTGAGCTCCAGCGAACCAAAGAAGTTCACCTCCATGCAGGTGCGAAACTTGCCCAGTGGCGAGAGCTCGGCGTCGGCGATGGTGTCGTTGAAGCCGGCGTTGTTCACCAGGCCCCAGAGCCCTGCGGGGATGGGATGCTTGAAGAGGTGACCCGAATGGGGGACCCCCACCCTGGGGATCCCAGCTGCTCCCTGGCTCATGGGGGTCCTGCAGGGGAATTGCGGGGTGCCCCAGGACAAGCCCCGTTAGAGGCTGTCGGCATGGGTGCCCGCAGGGACGCAGCTCGCGGTGGTGGGCACAAGGAGGCTTGGCCCTGCCACGCTGGCTGCAAGCTGAGGTCCCAGGGAGCTGCGCGGGGTCCTGGGGGGGTGCCAAGGGCTCCTACCTGTGCTGTTGGTGTGGGCCTGGATGTGCTGCAGGACGCGCTGGATGTCCTCTGGCTTGGTCAGGTCCATCTGCAGCAGCGTCAGCCTCGGCGAGCAGCTCCTGCGCAGCTCCTTGGCGCCGGGACCCTGCGGGTCCAGCACACTGGCGAACACCTGAAAGCCCATGGCGTCCAAGTGCCGTGCCGTTGCCTGCCCGCAGCCTGAGTCACAGCCT
>NW_008794457.1:1614722-1614922 GCF_000699145.1 Aptenodytes forsteri | reverse complement strand
GGGGCATTCGCAGGTCACGGAGCTGCTGTTTTCTCTTGTATCGTGCACGGGAGGAAGAAAACACTCCCTTATCTGCAACCCCATCGCCCCAAGCGCCTCTCTGATGTGAGGTGCAAGTAAAAGCACGGGCATGGTGCGGCGAGGCACTGGGACGGCCCAGAGCCCAGCACCAATGCGGGGCGGGAGCCATCCCCCCCCCG
>NW_008794457.1:1612904-1614702 GCF_000699145.1 Aptenodytes forsteri | reverse complement strand
GAAACGTCCTCCAAAAGCTCCATCAGGCACCACTGGGAGCTGGCACAAGGCTCTGTGGGAGATGCTGCCCTTCCCCGAATGCTTTTTGCCTCCCAGAAATGGTGGCCAAGAGGCACAGCACCCCCCCCTCGCCTGGCTGGGGTGCCAAGAGGATTAAAAAGGCCAAGGGGGGGGGGGGAAGAGGGATCCCAGTCTGCTCTTGCCACCCCACATCCTTCAAGGGAGCATCCGATGGGGATGTCCCACACGGGGGAGCACTGGGTGCTGCCATGCTCGGTCCCAGCCTCATCTCCTCCATCTCAGCTCGAGCAGGGGCACTGCAGGTGACACCATCACTTGCAAAGCCACCGTCGGGGTGGCTGGGGGAGAGCCCGGGAGGGAGCTGGGTGTCGCAGGCCAGCGGCGGGGCCCACGGAGCTGGTGGCCCCGGGTGGAGTGGCTGGCATGCAAACAAACAGCGGCAGCAAGGTACATCGGCCCCCGGGGGCGGGGGGGGGGGGGGGGGGGGGGGGGGGGGGGTGCCTGCCCCGCCACCGCTGCCCGGCCACATTAACCATTAACAGGGGAGCACTGCAGGGGCAGCCCCATGGCCCCTGCACCCCCACACGCCTGACACCCTTGGGTGCTCCTTAGGACATCTCTGAGAAAGGGTCCTATCCAAGCGCCTGGAGCCACCCTGGGATGGACGGAACGGTGGCCCCGGGCACTGCCACTCCACGGGCCCCCACAAGACCCCAGACCCCTCCCAGCACCCCGGGATGGGCACGAGGACCTGCTGCTCCCTCGGCTCCCCACTCCCGCATCCCCAGGCTGGGATCAGGGCCCTGCCGGCTCCAGCTCTCAGGGTGCCAGCTAAGCTGTCCTTGGCTCGGTGTCTGCGGGCCCGTCCCCAGCTCAGCTTTACTTTATTGCTGCGTCAGAAACCCATAATAAAGCCCCTGGCCAGAGGCCAGAGCGATAACACACCCCGGAGGTGGTAATACCCCCCCCCCCTTCCCCAGTGGAGCCACCCAACACCCAGCACCCACCATGGGTGTATGCCAGGCTGGCTCAGCATCAGCCCGGCATCACCCCTGGTGCCCCAGGGTATGCTGAAGGTGCCGCAGGCCTGCCAGTGCGGCACATCCGCCTCTCCCCTCCCCGGGAACAGGTCGTGCTGCCAGCGGCCGGCCAGATAAGGTGCATTTCGCCTTTCCTAACAGAGCAGGAGAAAACTGCAATAAAGATAAGGTTTAAAAATAAAAGTGCTCGCGGCCACAGCCTCACCGTGCTGCAGCCAGCACCCTGCCCGCCGCCGCCAGGACACGGTTACCTGCGCTGCTCCCACCCCAGCCGGCAAGAAAAGCTTCCAAGCCAAACATGAAGCTCCCTATCACCTCCCAAGCCTCAGAACACCGGGAAACATCCCAAAAACCTGAGAGCACCAGGTTTGCCGGCTTGTTTCGGGCAAGCTTGTCAAGGAGGGAAGCAAACATGGCTGCGTGCCGTCTGAGCCAGGCAGGGTTTGTTTTGCCTTAGAGGAGCAGGGCGGTCGGAGGGTTTGTTTCGGAAGTTTTAATTTATTCACACAAAAAAACCCCAAACCCCTCCTGGGAGGCTGGCGGGAGGCCCGGGGCCAGGAGGGCGAGGATGCTCTGGTGTTATTTAAGGTCTCTGGAGCCGCTCGGTTCCCAGCCGCCACGCTCAGGCATGGCCAAGAGTGCAGGGAGGGAGAATTAAACCCCCTGGGACCCTAACACGTGGCCCCAAAACATGGCAGCTCACCCAGGGCCATGCTCATTCCCCGTGGCTACTGGCG
>NW_008794457.1:1610172-1612684 GCF_000699145.1 Aptenodytes forsteri | reverse complement strand
GGCTCCCGGCTTGCCAACCGGTTTTGCATCCGTGCCGGTGGGAGGGACTGCGGTCGGACCGAGCACAGGAGAAGCGCGGCATAGGGAGCGTGGTGGAAGAGGGCAGGCGGCTCGAAGCCCCCATCGCAACCCCCCCACGGGTCCCGGGCCAGCAGCCAGAGGCTTTTGCTGCAGCGGGAGCAGAGCCCGAGCCCAGGTTGCAAAATCCAGCAGAGTTCCGCAGGCTCGGCAAGTGGGGGGCAAACGCCCGCCCCAGGGGCCAGCTGGCCTTCTGCCGGAGCAGCCGGTCAGCAGCAATTCCCTGTGGGCTTTGCAGAAGCTCCAGCCACTGCAGTGGCTCTGCCAGGAGTGGGGCATGCCAGCCTCCACTGGGATTTTGGCACGAGGAGCCCCGGCTTTACCCATCTCGACCAAGCAAAAAGGGTTGGCCTCCAGCATCGCTGTTGGGTTGCCCTCCTGCCCACTCGGGGAAGGCAAAGAGGACCAACCACACCTCATGGCGTGCCCACCGCTCAGAGATGCCCCTCGCCAGCGAAACCAAAGACACTGGAGGGGCTGAGCCATGTTGGCATGAGATGAAGCAGCCCGGCAGCTCCCGGACAGCCTGCCCGCAGCCGCTGCTGCCCGGCCACGGCAGGGTGTGGGCACCACTCACGCTTCCTCGCTGCCGGCCCAGGCTGCGGCACGGGCTCATGTGCCGCCAGCCGAAGCCACAGTCCCGGTTTGGTGCGGGCACATTTCTTTTGGGTGAGTCAGGTGCGGCATGGTGCTGGCTTTTTGCTGTCTCAGGTATTCACGCTGCTCCTGCAGCCAGCACTAAGGCCGCCGCACACAGACACATGCTCAAAATCAACGCCGCAGCTTGCTGAGCGGAGCCGAGACGGGCGATAACACAGCTACCGCCCGGGAGCTGACAAACCACCCCCCCGCCACCCCTGCGCCCGCCACCAGCACGGTACGTGATGGAGGGCTGGTGGCACGGGTCCGCGGCGCTCGCCCCGATGCAACGCAGCACCGGCTTCCTCACCTGAGCCATCCTGAGCCACAAGCTCTGCATCCTCATCCCTGAGCCGCAAGCCGTGCATCCTCATCCCTGAGCCACACGCGATGGGAGAGGACCAGCACGGACCTGGAAAACTTCAGCGGTCAGAAGTGCAGCTTGGCTGAAGAAGCCCCGCGCAGCTGCGAAGCTGCCCAGAGCCCGGTGGGTGCCTGGGCACAGCAGCAGCTCCCCGGGAGCTGCTCCCTCCACAGCCACTCCAGCCTGGGACCCCGGCGTGGAAGCTGGAGAGGGGTTGCCCCATGACTGAGCATCCCTCTGATGGACCAGCTCCCCCAGGGTTAGCCCTGGCAGCGTGGGCAGCCGGCAGCCCCAGGGGCACCCGGGTACCCGACGAGGATGGGCAGCGGGGCGGCTGTGGGGCATCCTTTGGGGACACTCCATCTTTCGCCAAGCCCGGAGGAAGGTGGGTGCCGGTCAGCTGGGTCGGACACCCAGAGCAGCATCGTCCCCTTTCCAGCTCTGCAGGCCACTGCCTGGGTGCCCCGTGTGCCCCCTGCAGCCCTGCCACCGTTCCCCAAATCCCAGGATATCAATCCCCCCTCCTGCACAGAGCTTTTGGGCTGCGTGTCCCACCACCTTGCCTGAGATGCCTCACCAAGAAGGGACTGTCACCACTGTCACCAGCCTCCCAGCCCTGGGACAGCACCGGGCTCAAGGACACCGTCAGCCGGAGGGGAGCTGGGGGACCGAGGCTGAGCGGATTAATGCGCTGAGCTGCTTGTTTCCATAGGCTCAAGCTCAAATCCTGCCTGGGATGCCAACCTAAACACGGCTGACATTTTGCTCGGAGGTGTTGCTTTCTGGCCCCGGCAGGATTCACTGCCACTGCCTCGGATCCAGCTCCTCCAGGCGCAGGATGGGGTCGAGCCCACTGCACCGCAGGGAGGCTCAGCCGGGCGCCCAAGCAGGCGCAGCAGGGACTGATCCTGGCTCGGCTGCTTGGGGACGGTCATCCTGGCTCCACCCTGGGAGCACCATGGGGACCCTGCGGATGAGGAAGCCCAGGGTGGTGGCACTGAGCTGGGTGGAGGAGCAGGATGCAGCAGGGATGGTGCCACCGGAGGGGATGGGACACCCCAAAAGGGCTTTGGGGAGGGGGTCCCTGCGTGGGGCAGGACGAAGAGCCCAGCAAAAGCCTTGTGGGCAGGGGCAGGGCCCTGCAGCCAACACCTCCCGGATGCCACGCATGTTTGGAGCGAGGAGCGATAAAGGGGTGATGTCAGCCCCGGGCGAGAGGGAACAAATTCTTGGCAGGGCGCTGGGGAGGGAGGGGATAGCAGGAGCACCTGTCCCCGTGGCAGCTGAGCCGCCCCGGACGCCCGCCGGCTCCCTCCTCCCGGGCCAGCCATCACCCTCCACCTGCCCGCACCTGAGGTCCTGCCGGAGGAGCGGGGCTGGGCAGAGACACCTGCAGCCAGACACCTGCAGCCCCCCCCCCACCGTAGCCGG
>NW_008794457.1:1604925-1606332 GCF_000699145.1 Aptenodytes forsteri | reverse complement strand
CCTCCTCCCGGGCCGGCCATCCCCCGCCACCTGCCCGCACCTGAGGTCCTGCCGGAGGAGCGGGGCTGGGCAGAGACACCTGCAGCCCCCACCCCACCGTAGCCGGTGGCATCACCATCAACAGGACACCGCACCCCAGCTGGAGGCTCGCGTGGCAGCGTGCTGTGCCGGCAGCGGGGGGTCCCCGCTCCCCACCGGCCCCCCCCCGGGAGCAGCCCCCGTGCCTGGGCGCTGGTGGATGGGGGAGGGGGGCAGGGGGGGGGAGCAGGCGGGGGTGCTGGTGGATGGGGCCAGGGTGGCAGGAGGTGGCAGCAGCCCCGGTGATGCTGCTGCTGCTGGTCCTCAGCACCCGGTTTCAGGAAGCCACGAGCCTAATAATTAAATTAAATTAAACCCAGCCTTCAGGGATGACCCAAATCCCATCCCCAAATCCCCGGCGAGGAGACAACGCATGAGCCTCCCCCACCCAATCAGCCTGGGTGGGCGTCCCTGCAAAGCCCCAGCCTCCTTCCCCAGGCAGGACCTGAAGCCAGGGGGGGGGCCACGCGCCGCTCCCCCGCTGACCCCCCACGCGGCACAGCTGGCACGGGCAGCCGGAGGGAGATTACCGATTACCGGCCGGGGTGCTGACAGCTCCCGCAGCCAAGGGTGAAGTGCCACATCCGCGTCCCTCCAGCGGGTCCTATGGGGTGGGGCGGGGGCCAGGCAGACCCCCCCCCCCAGCCCCCCAGGGAGGCCTGTGGACCGCAGCAGAAGGCAGAGCCGGGGAAGCCCATCACCGCAGGGGGTACGCGGGTGACCAGCCCCCCCTCCCCAGGCCGGGGACAAGGGCCAGATGGTATGAATTACAGTGGATTAGCCAAGTGTTTCTGAAGCCTCACAAGCCCTCACCTCCACCCGGGAAGCTGTCTTTCACTTAACAAACCAAAGAGAAGGGGGGAAAAAAAATCTGATTTTCTGCCTAGACAACCTGAAGCAGCCGGGCAGAGATGACAAGGAGCCCCGAGGCCAGCGCGGATGCGCCCAAGGATCCTGAATTAAAGCCCCTTTCTCAGGAGCAGGCGCTGGCTCCAGTGCATCAGTATTGGAGAGGCAATGGCACAAGAGCAGGTGCAAGATAAATCAGCGTGGGGAGCCGCAGCCCTCCCCGTCACTGTCACTAAAAGCCACCCAGGTGCCTTATCCCCGCCCCCCCGCCAAAGCTGGGCAGCAGATGCTGCTTGCAACTGGTGGGGCTAATGAAGCCAGGAGCTCGTTACACTAGCTGGCAGCTGGCACGGGCAGCCGGATACCGATTACCGGCCGGGGTGCTGACAGCTCCCGCAGCCAAGGGTGAGGTGCACATCCCGGTCCCCTCCAGCGGGTCCTATGGGGTGGGGCGGGGGCCAGGCAGACCCCCCCCCCAGC
>NW_008794457.1:1600075-1604441 GCF_000699145.1 Aptenodytes forsteri | reverse complement strand
GGGGGCCAGGCCGACCCCCCCCCCCCAGCCCCCCAGGGAGGCCTGTGGACCGCAGCAGAAGGCAGAGCCGGGGAAGCCCATCACCGCAGGGGGTACGCGGGTGACCAGCCCCCCCTCCCCAGGCCGGGGACAAGGGCCAGATGGTATGAATTACAGTGGATTAGCCAAGTGTTTCTGAAGCCTCACAAGCCCTCACCTCCACCCGGGAAGCTGTCTTTCACTTAACAAACCAAAGAGAAGGGGGGAAAAAAAATCTGATTTTCTGCCTAGACAACCTGAAGCAGCCGGGCAGAGATGACAAGGAGCCCCGAGGCCAGCGCGGATGCGCCCAAGGATCCTGAATTAAAGCCCCTTTCTCAGGAGCAGGCGCCGGCTCCAGTGCATCAGTATTGGAGAGGCAATGGCACAAGAGCAGGTGCAAGATAAATCAGCGTGGGGAGCCGCAGCCCTCCCCGTCACTGTCACTAAAAGCCACCCAGGTGCCTTATCCCCGCCCCCCCGCCAAAGCTGGGCAGCAGATGCTGCTTGCAACTGGTGGGGCTAATGAAGCCAGGAGCTCGTTACACTGCACGTGGCCCTGGTGCAGCCAGGACAGAAATGAGCCCAACCACCTTCCCCTGCACAAGGCCACTGCCTGGTGAGATGCTCGAGGAGGTCGGGATCCACCCTCAAGCTTGCAGTCAGCCTCGGCACAGGCTTTAAGCTCTTGGGAGGGCAGCTTGGCACCCAGACCTGCTAAGCTCAGCCTAAGGGCTTGCACCAGCAGAATCAGCAGATGCAAAAGCACCAGAGTCTTCCTCAGATGCAGGAGGAATGGGCACAGGACAGCCCGGGAGATAGCCCAGCCCCGGCACAGCAGCGATGCTGCTGCCGGCGAGGACCAACCCAGGGCTCGCAAACAGGTGGGGCGGAGGAAGTGCCTCTCCTCCCAGCAACACCGTGTCACTTCGGGGTTTCGCAGAAAAAGGGCTCAGGGAATTTCCTAGAAGCAGCCACTCGCCACATCCCGGGGCCGGACGGGATCTTCCAGCAGACGCCGTCTCCACTGAGGGGAGATCGACTCCCCGAAAGGAGCAGCCGGACTCTTGCAGTCAAGGATTTGAGCTTCCCACAGGCAGGGATGAGCAGAAGACGGCAGCACAGACGTCACCTGGGAAAGGGCACAGCCTGTACATCAGAGCTAATCTGGGATGGACGGATGGATGGATGGATGTCCCCACGGGAAGAGGAAGTTGTGAAGAGCTGCGGCGATAACCGGGTTAATAATCACCTTCAGAGGGAACACAGCGAACCGGGAACACGGCACCGGCGAGTCACGAAAGCCATCCATCAGCAAGAGCTGTCGCTGGGAAGGACACCCATGGCCCAGGGACGGCTTGACCGGATTGGTGCCGATGCCAAGCCGGCACCGACAACACGTCTGCCTGGGCTCTTGGGGAGGGAGAGGCTGGGTGGGAGCCAGGCTGGGAAGCCAGAAAGCTCCACCAGCCATGGCTGGGATGCGACACTGAAGATGCTCCCAGGGAACGAGGTGGTGGCAGCAAAGCTGTGGCTGGGGCACCTGCTTGGGAGCATCCCTGGGCTGCAAAAGGGCTCCCCAGGGGCTCCAGGAGGCTGGAGAAACACTAACCAAGCCCCATATCCATCTCTCACATGTGATAACATAGGCCCCAGGAGTGGGCAAGGAGAGGCAGAAAGTCGTGCCTAAGCTCTGCTACAGGCAGGGCTAAGCCATCCGCAAGCAGCAGAAGGGAAGACCATTCCTTCTACATGGACCACCATGAGCCATCACCACCCCGGGACATCTCAGGGAAGGTATTTCTAGCCAGGACAGCAAAGCACCACAGCCACCACAGGACCAGGAGAACCTCTGGCCACATGGTGTGTCAGGTCAGCCGTGGAAAAGCCCTGAACTGCCACGCAGGACAGGGTGCCACTCCACCCACCGCTCCGTGGAGGCAGGCAAGTCACAGGGTGCTGGGACACACAGTGCCAGCAGGGACAAAGCCAGGCTGGGGCAGTGCCGACCAAAGCAGTTGCTCCAGAGCAAGCCCAGGGGATCACGATGTTAAGCAGCTCGGAGTCTGCAGCACCACAATAAAGCTACTGCAGTTTCGATGGAGTTGTAGCAGTTCAGGGGTATTTTGGTGATGAAATTCTACTTTGCTTGTAAGGTGCCATCTTAGCGCTCCCCTTGTCACAAGAATAAACTCCCGCTACATGCCACAAGCCCAAGCAAGCAGAAAAATAGGTGCAAGCCCTGCCCATCCCTATATCATGATGGGCTCTGCAGTTGCACCAACTGTATTTTCTCTTGCAGATCCATGTGGAGCTCAGGTTTTTTTGGTTTTGTTTTGGGGGGTTTTTTGGTTTTTTGTTTGGGTGGAGCTCAGGTTTTTTTGGTTTTGTTTTAGGGGGTTTTTTGTTTGTTTTTTTTAGAAACTGAGCAAACCACTTGAGTGAGCACCAGTTGAGCTTCAGCCAAGACAGCTTTTGAAATACATTGACCTCCAGGCTAAGAGCCGTACCCTCACGGCCACCTCAAGCCACACCAGCCCTTTCCATACCTGATTTAAGTTGCCCCCTCCTCACCCTCCACCTGCAGCTCCCACCAGCTCTTCAGAGTCAGAGTTTGAGCATCACAAGACTATTTTGGTGCACTTTCCCAAAACATGAAGGTGGCCCTCCAGGCTGATGTGCTTGGACATAGTCAAGCTGAAGGGCGATGCATAGGGCAGCACCCACACGTGCCCTTCAGCTTGGGGCAGCGCAGGCAGAGCCCAGCACACCAGCTGAAGGGGGGAAAAGAAGTCACCACAGGATGGCTGCACACCCCCAGTTATAGAGCCTGTCCCCACCTGGTAACTGGGACCCTGGAGAGGAGCAAGCATTGGTCACGGTGTCTTTGGACAGGGTCATGGGAAATGGGCATGGCATGATGTTTATGCCAAATTGGAGTACGACCACCAGAGTGGAGAAACAGGGTAGGGAGGGATCACAAATCCGCTCAAGGGTATGTCTGATGGAAGCTGGGAGACCCGGCACGAGAAGATCACCACCACCAGAAGAAACAGAGAAAGGCTTCAAAGAGGCCAGACATTCAAAGCCTCTGCAGAAGGCACCACGCAGGTACCTCCTCCAGGACCTTGGCTCACCGGCCCATCCCTCTTCTCCATCCCCAGCCTGCCTGGGGAGCACCCACCATCTGGCTCCCCAGGGTCAGCTGCCCAGCAAGAGGCTGCGCCACCGCAGAGCCTGTAAAACCAAAAACTGCTTTTCAAGATTACAGCCTTAGAGCCAGCAAATCCCGGCACAGCACCATGTGCGACAGGGAAGCCAGCTCGCAACAGGAAAGTTGATAAAGCTCAGGGCCTGGCAGATCTCCAGGGGAGAAGGAAGCAGAAGTGATATGTTGCAAGTAGAAGCATGCACAGGCTGGGACAGAAGAACAGGGATTGGAGACGGCGGATATACCCTAACAGCCAGGGGGAACCGGAGAAGGAGGTAACAGGCATATGCTGGGCAAGGTTAAAAAAAAGTCCCAAATGATACCTATAGCCACACACTGACAGTATGACAGCAACGGTCCTGGGCGTTTTCCACCTTGCAGGCTCCGCAGCAGTATCTCAGATCTGAGATGGCAGGAGGGACATGGGGAGGTGAAGAGGGACGACAGCCCTGCAGCCTTTACTCCTGCACAGGTCAGCTGGGCAAGCAGAGATGCCCCAGCTGGGGTTTTGGACCAGCACTGAAAGACGACGATGGGGAGAAGGCAAACGCTTGCCCAGGCTTGGCAGAGGCACATTGAAGACCCCCCACAGGAGAAGGCAAACGCTTGCCCAGGCTTGGCGGAGGCACATTGAAGACCCCCCCCATCCCCACTCAAGCCAAACCCTGGCTGGTCAAGTCCACCACCCCGTGCTACCAGTAGTAAAGCGGCACGGCTCTCCTGTAAGCAGATCCTGGCTTGAAGGGAGCTAGACTCAACAGTGGGTAACACAATCCCAGACCTCATTAAAGATGTGCTGCTCACTGGACTAGAGGGCAGCAACTGCCCACACTTCTCCTTCCGAAGCATCCGCTCCCATCTGACAATCTCATTTCTGCAGGGAAGTCTCTGCTTTGTTGCTCTCATGTCCCCACGTAACCCCGAGCACTAATCAAGCCAGCTTGGGTTTCTCTACCAACTCTGTTCTCCCACAGCGTGCAACTTCTATGTGCTTTTCCTCCTAATTAGCTGTGCTCATCATTTTTGGTTAACGGTGCTAAAAAAACCACCCCAACAGGTCTGTGTTGTTAGCGGGCTTTGAAAGTGCTTATTTAATAGATAAGTGAGGAAAAGCTGAGTGTATATATCTAAATGTCT
>NW_008794457.1:1594941-1600004 GCF_000699145.1 Aptenodytes forsteri | reverse complement strand
GGTCGGTCCTGTCCCCCGTTCCCCCCCCCCCCTTAACTAGAGAGTTAAATGTTGCATTTATTTTTTTTTCTTTAAACATGCAAGGGATTTTGTACACCCCAGGGTTAGAGTTTGGGTGTTTGGTTTCGGTCCTGTCCCCCGCTCCCCCCCCCTTTTTCCCCCCGGGTTTGAGGTTGGGGTTTTTGGTTTCGCCCCGTCCCCCCTTCCCCCCCCCCGCCAGCTTGGAGGAGCAGTTGTCTCTGCTGTTAATTTTTAATAGATCCTGGAAAACCAGAGCAGTTCCAGGGAACGAGCCGATTTTCAGCCTGAACTTATGCTGGGGAAGACCTCGGGTATCTCTGAGCTGTCTCACTGGCTCCAGAAGCAGAGTAGAAGTTGCCTGTGGAGAGCTACAGTGTCGCTGCGTGAAGCTTTACTCATCGCGAGGCTGCTGGCAGGCTCAGCACCAAATACAGGCTGCGAGCGTGCCGTGCCGGTGCTCCAGCCGTGCCCTGGAGCAGAGGTGCCCATCTCCAAGCCGGCATGCGTTACTCAACAGCCCCAAAGTCTGGACCCCTGACATCTCCCAATCGCCCAGTTTAGCTGGAAAATGGGTCTAAGAGACAGCATCAAAGTCCAGACGGGAGCGATGCTGCTCTCTTACCAAGGAAAGTGATTTACCTTCACAGCAGAACAGTGAGAATCCCGACATCTGGATTGAATCACTCCGTCCTGCTGCAGTCACCAGATGCTTCAACATCTGTTAGGTCCATGGGAAACGTTGAAGCTCCACTTGACTACGATCAAGTTGCAAAACCTCTGTTAACCTTGAACACGATCTGAAGCTCTGACCCATTTCAGATTGTTAATGGGGCATGCAATTGTAACGAGAGCGCCTCACCAGGAAAACGGAGTTTCCCCTGCAGCGAGGAAGGAGGAGAAGAGAGGTTTGCAGCTGGAGCAGCCTGACCTGCCAACCGCTTTTGTTGACGAAGATGGTTTATTGGGGGACAGACCGGTCTGCAGGTGCCTCCTGGCTTTGTAGGCTACACCGAGGAGGAGCAAGGGACCCAAATCGCCTCCCCAGGCAGCAGTCCTATGGCTTTGGGTTATTTCAGAGCTGTGTAATTCAGGTGCAACCTTTACAGACAGAGCAACGATTCACTGTTTTCAACTTATCATCCAAGCTGAAGTGTAAGAATGAATACCTCGCTACACAACTCATGTCTTCCCTCTGCTCTGGCAAAACCCCGCAGGCAGGGTCTACGGGCTGGTTTGCATTCGTTCCTTTTCAAGGATCTGCAGTAAAGTGGGCAATTGGCTACCGTCCAAAAAAACACCCCAAGCAGTCGCACACAGCAGAGCTACACAACAATGAGGGGTCACAACTGCTCCAGCTGCACAGCGGAGACCCGGGATGCTCACAGCCGTCCCTCCACCACCTCCAAACCCTAAAACCAGTTGTGCTGGGTGGTTTCCGTGGAATCGCCGAACCTCACAGGTATCCACTAAGACCAGAGGGAACAGAGATGATCTAGGCTCACGTCTAAACTGACCCAGGTCAAAACCAAACCTTGCACGAAGTGCTGTCAGCCTGGATCTGGAGAGGCCAAGCAATGGAAGCTCATCACCTCCCTCCAAAGCTGCTCTTGCAGACCGTCACCCTTCACAGGCTACAGAGGCTGGAGCGCTTTTTATATCGATTCCCAGTAGGAAGCAGATGGGGGATACAAGCAACACCCCTCCTCTTCGCTCACACAGCTCAGAGGACTCTGATGCACCCAAGGACGCCCAATAGTGCCATTTTCAGATGCAGGAAGGGGCATGCACACACAGAAACAAGCCCTTTGATGCTCAGAGCAAGGCTGCTTGGTGAGCTGTGCTGGCCCACGCCTGCACTGCTGGCCCACGCCTGCCCTGCTGGCCCACGCCTGCCCTGCTGGCCCACGCCTGCCCTGCTGGCCCACAGGTACCAACCACCAGCATCAGCACCCCGGGGTGCCCTGACCGTAACACCAGTGGTGAGGGATGCCAGGTATTGGCTACCCCGCAGCTTGCCGATGCCGGATCAGCCTTGGGCCGGGCAGCTGCCCATACCCAGCCCGCCCACACTGCAGGCATGCTGGGGTCCCTGCAGCTTCCCATGCTGGGTCAAAGCCTACACCAGACTGTGGGCTTGTCTTTGAGGCAGGTTTGGGCTCACGGGCAGGCTCAGGACAACATGTTAAAGGCAGCATGGAGATCACTGCCATCTCCCTCCCAGCCCCGGGCTGGAGCAGCTGATCTCTGCTCCCCTCCTCATCCCGCCTGTCCTCCCAGGGCTGACCTCTCCCAGCCCACGCTGCACAGGAGGGCATTCTCCTCCTCACTGCAAACAGCTGTGACCTCCCCTAGGAAGGCAGGATTAACACTTTCCTCACCCCCTGCCCCCAGCCAGGCTGCATACGCTGGAGCCACGCTCCTGGAGAAGCTGGACCCATCAGGATGCAGAGCAAGAGCCCCAAGGTCACAGCCACGGATAAACACAGCACCGCAGGGACTAGCGGCCACCGACTTTGCTAATCCAGGGGATGCCCCATGGGAGACCGCAGCATTCCTCGCTCCCCTCCAGCAGCAGGCAGCTGCCCATCCCTGCTCCAGCCAAACCCCAGCCCCACATGCAACACCTGAAATGCAAACCTGCAACAGATGGGGAAACACCACAACTTTCTAGTCCCTGCTCCTACCACAGGGTCAGCAGCTTTGCTCTGCAGCAGCTCCACATCTGCTCTGCTGCTTTCCCACTCAGCTGCACAGTTAGTTTTCCTTCAACCCCTCCCATAAACTACATTTTGATTAGCCAGCGATGTCCAGACTAGCACATGGGGCTGGAGCATCACATGCAGAGCTCAACTCAGGGTTGCTCCCAAGGGGTCTGGGAGAATAGGCAGCTGGAAGAACTGGGACACCTTGACCAGGTGATACAACAGCACTGCAGCCACATTCCCTTGCTCCAGGTAAGCATCACTGAACCTGGGCAACTCCCTGCTGCAGGATTAAGCCAGCAGCCAAGAAGTGTATATGTAAGAGGAAACTATGCCCAAAGTTTTGGGCTGGGACCTGTGCTACTCCATGGCAGGCATCAGGAGAGGACTTTGCTGCATTTTTTGGTTGACCTGCAGGGTCCAGCATGACATCCAGTGTGGCAGAAGCCCTGTCCCCGACCTTGCACACCTTCACTGCAGCCCAGCATCCCCAGGCACCCACTCCTCGCTTCTACCTCTGCTGTGTTTTGCTCCCCATGGGCAAGAGGAGGAAGGCCAGGCTGCCTTTCTCCAAGAGAAGGTTGCTCTTGCACTGATCCTCCCTGGCTGCTCCCACAGGAGACACTGGAGACACTCAATACCCAGTTGCCAGGAGGTGTCCAGAATTAATCCGCAAAAGAATCAGGCTAATTACTATGCAAATACTCAAGCGAGGGATGCCATCCCAGGCAGAGCAGCCCTCGCACCTGCCCCTTGGCAGGCACCTGCTGGAGCAGCAGTAAGGAAACGCCGATCCCACACCGCAGGCAGCGCCTCGAACCTGTAAAACCACAAGGTATTTACAGCCAAGAGCAAACACACCAGAGCTGCAGAGGTGTCACCTCAATGCACCAGGGCAAGAACACCTTGTTCCAGCCACTGACTAATTATACGGGCAATGCCATAGAGCCAGGGCTGGCTTGACCTGGCGTGCCACAGGGCACCTGCAAGCGTGTGGCTGTCAGACATGCCCTCCCCAGGCAGCCCTGCCCTGCCGCGGCTTTGACCTTCACTCGGTTGAATCATTCATTCATCCACTGCCTTGCTCCTCCAAGCTTCCCCCTCCGGAGAGACCTCCCTCTGCTTCCCACCGGTGCCGCGGAGCCCTTCGAGCTAGACGGGGAACCTGGCTCCCACCTTTCCTTCTCAAAGCAAGTCCCCATCACAAGACCCAATTTTCTAGGAAACACACAAACCCCCTTCTCCAACTTGGGGGTCTCCAAGCCCAGGCCAGACATTCCCACCAGGATGCATGTTCCCATCCTCAGGAGCAACACCAAGGTCATGCCCATGGGCTTCCCTCCCTTCTGCATCCATGCGGAGCCGGCAGCACCCTCCCAGCACACCTGTGGCATCACCCACCCTGGCTCCAGTGCTTCCTCCTCAGCCTATGTCTGCTGTCATTGTCTCACAGCAAAGCACCTGCTGGCCCCAGCTACCTTCATCATCCTCCTGTCCCACCGCCAGGAGGAAGGAGAGGAGAAAGCACTTGTATACCAAGATATCCTAAAGAGATTCAGCCACCAAGCCAGAGCTGTGAGAAGCCTGGGCTGGGAGCACAGCACATCCCCTGCAGAGCCACCTTCCCCACGGAGGAGCTCTGTGCCAGGCAGCCGGAAGAGGAGCTGGGCAGCAGCTGAGCATCCTTCCCAAGGATGCCCCCACAAAGAGGGGGAACAGCCTCGTTTGCCCCCAGCAGCTCCTGGGACAGAGCTCTGGATGAAGCAGTGGTGGTCAGCCCCAGGTAGCCGGCTCTGTTGTAGCCTCTAGAGATGCCACGAGAAGCTTTCTAAGAACAAGCGTGGCTCCAGAGGGGAGGAGAGGACAGCCCTCGGGCCAGCCGAGGTGCTCCCAAACCAGTGGTCCGGCTCTGCGCCAGCCCCACCATGTGTCCCATCCAATCGCCCAGCTTTCAGGGGAAGCAGCACCCGGCATCGTGCTGCGGCTGGTGGCCGATGCGCGAGTCAAGGAGCCACTTGCAGGGGCCAGCACAACTCCCTAAAGCCTCCTCGCTTCGGGACAAGGGCAACAGCAGGTACAGCCCGGCCAGTTCTGCTTGGACATGGAGGAGGAGGGATGGGTAGGCAAGCTGGTGGCCGTGCCACTGCCCTGCCCCGGGCAGGGGATGGCACCCAGGTGGGACCCCGCTTGCAGCACCGGACTGGTGGCCGTGGGACGCCCCGCTCCCCGCCGACCCCGTCGGGGCGTCGAGGCCGGTCGGGGCGTCGAGGCCGTGTCCCCGCACTCACCTGTGACGAGGACGGCTCTGCCCGCCCCCCGCAGGAGGCCCCCGGGGGGGGG
>NW_008794457.1:1574482-1584578 GCF_000699145.1 Aptenodytes forsteri | reverse complement strand
AGGGACGGGACACCGTGACGCCTACGGCCCGGCTCGGGACATCGTGCCGCCTAGGTAGGCACGGCTCAGCTCGGCACGGCTCAGCTCAGCACGGCTCGGCTCGGCTCGGCTCGGTTCAGGATGGCTCAGGACACGATGCCACCTAGGTAGGCACAGTTCAGCTTGGCACGGCTCGGCTTGGCTCGGCTCAGCACGGCTCGGGACACGATGCCACCTAGGTAGGCACAGTTCAGCTTGGCACGGCTCGGCCCAGCAGGGCTCAGCACGGCTCAGCTCAACTGAGTTCAGCATGGCTCAGGACTTCATGCCACCTACAGCCTGGCTCAGCTCAGCACAGCTCAGGACATCATGCCACCTAGGTAGGGACGGCTCAGCTCAGCCCGGCTCGGCTCAGCTCAGCCTGGCTCAGGACATCGTGCCGCCTAGGTAAGCATGGCTCAGCTCAGCTCAGCCCGGCTTGGGACATCGTGCTGCCTAGGTAGGCACGGCTCAGCTCAGCACGGCTGTCGTGGTTTAATTTCAGTCGGCAACTGAGCACCACGCAGCTGCTCGCTCACTCCCCCCCACCCGGTGGGATGGGGGAGAGAATTGGAAGAGCACAAGTGAGAAAAACTCGTGGGTTGAGATAAAAACAGTTTAATAATTGAAATAAAATGATAATAATATGATGATAATAATAATAATACACAAAACAAGTGATGCACAGTACAATTGCTCACCACCCGCCGACCGATGCCCAGCCAGTCCCCGAGCAGTGGCCCCCCCGGCCAGCTTTCCCCAGTTTATGTACTGAGCATGACGTCCCATGGTATGGAATGTCCCTTTGGCCAGTTTGGCTGTGCCCCCCCCAGCTTCTTGTGCACCTCCAGCCTGCTCAGTCGGTAGAGCATGGGAAGGTGAAAAGTCCTTGGCTAGTGTAAGCATTACCTAGCAACAACTAAAACATCGGTGTGTTATCAACTTTGTTCTCATCCTAAATCCAAAACACTGTACCAGCTACTAGGAAGGAAATTAAACTCTATCCCTGCCGAAACCAGGACAACGGCTCAGGACATCATGCCACCTAGGTAGGCACGGCTCGGCTCGGCATGGCTCAGCTCGGCACAGCTCAGTTCAGCTCGTCTCGGGACATCGTGCCACCTAGGTAGGCATGGCTCAGCTCGGTTCAGCACAGCTTGACACAGCACAGCTCAGCTTGACACAGCACAGCTCGACTCAGTTCGGCATGGCTCGGGACATCATGCCACCTAGACAGGCGCAGCTCAGTTCGACTCGGCTTGGTTCAGCACGGCTTGACTTGGTTTAGCACGGCTCGAGACGTCATGCCACCTACAGCACAGCTCAGCTTGGTTCGGTTCAGCACAGCTTGGGGCATCATGCCACCTAGGTAGGCACAGCTCAGCTCATCTGGGTTCAACTCGGCTCGGCTCAGTTCAGCACGGCTTGACATGGCATGGCTTGGCACAGCTCAGCTCGGCTTGGCTCGGCCCAGCACGGCTCGGCTCAGTGCCCGTGCTGGGCAGAGCTTCCCGGCAGTGCATTTGGCCCCACTTGGCAGGAGGGCGGGTCCCCTGCCCGCTGCCAGAGCCAAAACCATTGCCACCAGCACCCACGTCCCGCTGGGACAGGGGGAGCACAGGCCACAGCCTCCCCCCAGGGCCACCCCTCCACCAGTGTCTCCCCTCATAGGGTGGTGCCCCCAGGACCTGCTCGTCTGCTGGGGGAGTGCCATACGGGTGCTGGGCCACGTGCCACCTGGGTCCTGGTGCCTTGGCCAGCTGCGCTCGGGTTTCTCCCGGTGCCCGGAGCAGGCAGGTAAGGTGTGAATCCCTTCCCAGCTGCTCCCTACGATGGGGAGCTAATGACCCCTGGGCGATCCCAAACCATTTCTCAGCACCCCGCTGTTTGTTCGCCACCCGGAGCGGGCAGCACCCTGCCACCTGGCTACCCAGCGTTATTCTGGGGCTGCAGCACAGCGAGCTCCTGGCTTGCCCTGGCTGGTGCCGCGAGGCTCGGGGGAAGCCCTGCCGCGCAGCACCGGGCGCCAGGTCTGTGCCACCTCCCGCGAGTGCCAGCAGGAGCTCCCTGCACCGCCCCAGCCAGGGGGACAAAGTCCTCTCCTTTCCAGGTTTATTACACAGGGTAATTGCTGCCGCTGGGCTCGCTTTATTAAGCACCTGCTTTAATATTTCACCAAGTCTCCGTACTCGGTGATCCTTCGTGCGTCCCTGCCATGGGCCTGACTCTCGGTGCCCTCTGCGTGGAGGGCAAGAGGCTTTCGTGTGCCAGCATCAACGCTGGTCTCCGATCCTGGAGGAGCCGGGCTCTGCCAGCCGGGCTGCTGTTGGTGCCGGCCGCCCCTGCCAGACCCCACGAACCCTGGCATGGTGGTAGCAATGGCAGCGGATGCCTGTGCCATCCTTCTTGGAAACAACCCCCCTGGTACCAGCAGAAGAACACATTTCATCAGCGGCAACAGCGCTGCAGAAGTGCAGCGTCAAACAGGCTGGGGTGGTTTTGCCGGGGTGTGGTGGTGGGACCCAGCTGGGTTCGCACCCCTGCTCTTCCAGGTGGGGGAATGCCGGGAATGCTGGCGAGGTAGAGGAGGAGGAGGAGGGCTGTTCCCAACAGCACGGCCGCGGGCTCTCCCGCAGGAATCCGCTCGCTTGCGGCACTGGGCTACTGAACTCAGTGAAAATGACGGAGGTGGCCACAAGGCAGAGCCTCAGGGAACTTGTGCACTGAAGAGGACCCTGTTAAACACCCCCACCCATCACTTCACCAGTGCTTGAAAGATCCTGTTGGAGAAAGGTTGTTTTCCAAAGACGCGGTCTCCAGAGAGAGCATCCCTCGCCGCACCGGCCGAGCCAGAGCTGCTGGGGCATGCAAGGGAACGGGGTCAGGGATACGGTGCTTTGCAGAGACAGCCAGAACATAGAGTCCTTACTGATGATGGTGTTTCAGCAAGGGCAGATGTGGCCATTCCCAAATTGCAACGTGAATTCATGCATCTCCTTCAGAGCTGGGTGTCCGTTCATCCATCCCTTCCAGGAGCTCTTCATGCATGGTCTCGGGATGCCCTTCTTGTGGGACACCTCAAGATGGGTTGTAGGTAGCCATGGTGTGCTCTGTTGGCCACAGTCAGGGCTTTCCATAGATGCTCTCACCAACAGGTCCGGTGGGGTGGGGCTGGACCACCAGCACCCTTTGCCAGCCTTGGCCGTTCCCCAGCTCACCCCAAAAAGGCCAGCGTGCGGTTAGGGTGACCTTGGTGGCTATTCCCTTGAAGACTACTGCCTGGCCTTGTTGATATTCCCATTGCTCAACACCGGAGCGTGCCTCCCAGCCGTGCTGCGCTGTTAGGAAACGCTGGTGATAGCCCCATTACCTTTTGACCTACTTGAGCTTTTCCGTACCTGTTCTGCTAATTACAGCTCACCTTCTTCAGGGGAAGCGGGGCTGGTTCGACCGCAGCCACCTCCCACACCCTTCCTGGGACTGCTCACGCAGGTCCCCGGAGGGAGGGACACCACATCTTCCTAGTGCTCCCCTTGCCCTAGGCTGTTCCTCCAGCTCCGTGGAGCCTCCCATGACTAACAGGTTTTGAGATAATTGTTCCACTCCCTAATCTCATCTGCAGAAGATTCATGACATTGTTTTCAAAGTGCCATGAGCCATTTCCAGGGGCTCTAAGCCCATGAGGGATGTGATTCATCCATGCTGCTCCCACAGGTACTTAATCTTCTCCAAAACAGCAAGTCCTTCTTCCACGACCATTATCTCCTTAGGAAACACCACCCAGGCGAGCACCTAACAGGGCACTTTTGTCTGTTCAGCGCTGATGGAGACTTCTGCCAGCGCTTGCTTCCTCACACAGGCCACAGGGTATAGTCCTTCCCCGGGAGCAGTTGTCTCAGGAGAGGGGACCATGGGGCTGGGACCCCCTTGGATGTCACTTGTGGGCTGGACCCACGGGAAAGGGGATGCTGGAAATAGCCCTCGCTAACTAAAGCGGATGGGGCTCTTTCTCCCCCACGCCATGTCCTCAAAGAGCCCTTGGGATGGACGTGGGTCCATCCTTCTTCGCGGTGACGATGTGGGACACTGGAGCCCGTTGGCATCTGGGGCCGGAGACAGTTCAGGGGTGACAAAGGCCATTGCACTGCCTGGAATTAACTCTCATTTTGACTCAAAGTGTCTTGCAGAGGACAGTGATTAATTACTCCCAGCATCAAATATTTGTGTCCTACCACTGAACTTGTGCTGTTCTACTGGTTCTGGTTGGACTTCGCTGCCGGAGCGGGAGCTCTGTTATTGTGGCTTTCTTCTCCGGGGAGGGCAGATCCTTGGGTGGCTGTGATTCAGCTAAGCCAGGCTCAGCTCCGGGAAGCCTTTCCTGCACCCAACACTTCAATGTCCCCATGATCCTTCCCCAAGCCCAGGGCATGGAAATTGGGCCTGCCAAAGCCCAGCCTGGAGGCACTTCCCACAGCATGGCCACCTGAGCCACAGCCGCCCAAGGAGCCGCCTTAACTCCTTGTGCTGGGATCTTCTCCCCCTTCTCCTCCCAGGACTTTGATCCCTTGTTTCCAACTTACTTCGGGCCACGAGCAAGGACTTTTTTTTGAGCTTTCCTTATGTTTTGCTGCTGTAAAACACAGACAACCGTTTGTGCCCATCATCCCGTGCATCTGATGCCACGTTGGTGGGATCAGCCTGAGTCTCAGGCTTTGATCCTCCATCTGCGGGGGGTTTCCACACACCTCAGCTGGATGGTGGGCACAGCCCAAACCTCTCCCCAGCTCCTGGCAGGACCTCTCTGCTCCCAGGGTGCTGTGGCTGGAGCAGCTCCTTCGGGAAGTACCAGGGCTGCTCCCCAGGACGGCGTTGCTGGCAGCATGGAGCATCCAGCCGAGCGCTGACGCCGGATCTGGCTCTTTGCAAATCCTCTCGTCTTCGGAAAATTCCTGCCTCCAACTTGTTTTTTTCAGGTTGTGCAGGATCCCCGGTTATTTACAAAACACGGCTCCGCTTCCAGCCGCATTCATGGCTTCGGGAGAGGTTTCACCTTCTGGGAAGCCGCTCCCCAGCCTGACCTCGAGCTTTTCCACCCCAATGAGGACCCCGTGTCACTGTGCCCACTTGCCCACACGGCCTTGGCAGCTCCTTCGCCAGCCGCACTTTCTGCACCACGGTTCTCCAAACAAGAGCTGCTTTTGGGCTGCAGGGACCTTGCTCCTTCCGCGTGGCTGGGAAGCGATGGCGACACTCCAGAGTGCTCCCAGCTCCGCTAATGCCTGGTGCTCTGCATCCCCCATCTTCTCGGGCACGTGCGGTACCCGTGCCAGGCTTGCTTTGCCAGCCCAGCATCACCCTCCCATCTCCCATCTCTCCCGTGCTCATCACAGCGCATCGACCTCGATATTAGGGTAATGGGGACAGGGCAAATGTGTCTCCCCCTCGGCCACGAGACAGATCCCAGGGGAATCCGGCTGGGCCACGCTCCAGGTGACGTCCTGCTGCCTCTGCCCCCAGGGGAGAGGGCAGTAGGTCATGGCGGCTGTGACCTGGTTCCCGTCCTACGCCTGTGTCCTGCTGGGGAAGGTGGTTGCAGAACGGAGTGTGCTGGCAGCCTGGGGTTGCTTAAGAGGGTTGGGGCCAGGAGGTAGAGGAGGAGTCCTCCAGCTGAGACAGTAGGAGGAATTTGGGGGGGGCAGACTATCATGATGCTCCTGGAAGGTGGCCAGGGCACACCGGCACTTGCAAGAAGTGCTCTGGATGGCTCCAACCCATGAACAAAGGTGAGGTTGGGCTGTCCCAGGTGGGAATGGTGCTTCTCGTGCGAGGTGGCGGGGCTTCATGGCAGCCACGAGCCCAGGACTGCGGGTAGTATCCCACCCCCGAGCTCGAGGAAGGCAGTGGGGATGTGCCCACGTGGCACGAGGTTGGAGCCGATCTCGGAGCATGGCAGCAAGGAGGACCCTGCGCTGGGACAGTCCTGTGGAAAGGGCTGGCAGGGTGGGATGGAGGAGGCAGGGGACATCTTCCAGCACAGGCTCTGTGAGGGGTGGGAGCGGGTCTCTGCCGACAAACTGCTACAGAAGAGGGTAAATGCGACAGCGAGCGGAGCTGGGCTTGTCCCCGCTGTCCCCTGCTCCTCCCCACTGCCTGGAAGGGGGCCAGGGCCAGATGGGGGCCAGGGACGAGCGCTGGAGAGACAGCCAAGCACAGGCGGACAGAAGCCCGTCCCCGCCAGCCAGACGAACAGCCGGGACCAAGGACGTGGCTGTCATTCCACCGGGGACATGGAACCAGCAGGACATCTCGCCAAGGGGGGAGAGCAGAGTGAACCCCCCCTGGGTGCCAGGGAGGGGAGAACAGCAAACAGAAGGCCAGCAGGCGAACGCCCGAAGAGCGGCGGGACACGAAGCATCGTTTCGGGTGGCCTCGCTGTGTGCGTGGCCGCCGTGCCCCCTCGTGGCAGCAGGACACAGCTGGTGGCCCTGGGCTGGTGCGAGCGGGAGCGGTGCAGGGGCTGAGCCCGGGTGCAGGCAGGGATGGAGGTGGCGGGTGCCACGACGTGCCCCAGCAGGGTCACCTTATCCCACCCGGAGCATCCTCCTGGGGGTGCAGCACCCCAACCCCGGCTCTGCTGATGCTGCCCGAGGCCACACGTGCCCTGGGTCCCCACCAAGCCTCATACGGCAGCCTATGAACCTGCCTCCGCTCGCAAAGGAGTCTCTGGCATCCCGCCGCTCCCCTCTCCTTTCCGGGGTGGCCGCGCCTGCCTGGTGTTTTTTTGGCATAAGCCACTTGCGCCGCGGCCAAGCCAAGCACTCCACGCGCCGCTCAAGGGCAGCGTGTGCCCAGGGCCAGGCCGGGCGTCCTGGAAATATCACCAAGGCTGCAAAAAAAAACCCAGCTGGAAAAAAAATAAATGGGTTGGCGGAGGCCTTCGCTGAGGACACGGTCATCCTGAGTACCACCAAACCACTCGGGATTGACTGGCACCCTGCCTCAGTTTCCCCCGGTGAGCCCTTGGGAGTGACAGTCCTGGAGTTGTCACATGTATAATGTCACTTTGGGTACCTGGGGCAGGTGCAGGCGGTCAGGCAGATGCTTTTCTACCACTTTCTCCTTCCCGCTGTGCATCTGAGCAGCTCAATGGCACCTTTTGTGACCTCTTCATCCTCTCTTTGGGGACCCAAGTCAAGCATTCCTCCCCCCCCAAGGAGGGGAGGAGAGCCAGACCATGTCTTGGGGCACCTCTGGGACACCTGCAGCTCTTGGCATGACATCTCACTGTCCCCAAAGCCACCCAGAAACATCACAGGCACCTCACAAGCTGGGGCGGGCTGGCACTGCCTGGCTCCTCCGAGGCCACCAGTGCGTCCAGCCTCATGGGAGAGGGACAACCCTGGGCAAAGGTTAGCCGGGAGGAAGAAGCTGCCCTGCCTGGTGGAGTTTTTCTTCATTCCTTAAAAGCCGCAGAGACCTGCTGCACGGGATTCGGGGCTGGAGGCAGCACTGGGGCAGCGCCGAGGTGGAGCTGCTGTGATGGATGACATGACATCGTTCCCAAATGCCTCTTCCGTGGGTGACGGTGCCCAAAGCACTGCAGTTGGCAGAGGGGGATGCTCAGAAATGGTACCCCCCTACCATCTAGCACCCGTGAGGAGCATCATGGCCAGCATCCAGCCTGGGTTTTAATCCATGCCCAGGATGGCACAAGTGGTGCTAGACCAGGAGGTGGCATGTTCCTGCCTGGACATCTCCCAGGCCCCATGGGGACAGGCAGATGCAGCCCTGGCTGCATTTACATCATGAGGCAGCCCATCTCTGCCAAGCACAGGGAGATGTTTCCGAGGCTTGCAGCTTGGCCATGGCCAGGTTTGCAGGGAGCAACGTGGCTGCTGTGCTCTGGACCCGCTTCAGGAGGGGAACAAACCGGCCTCGGACCCAGGTCCTGGTCTGGATAAATCCCCCAGGAGAGGTTTGTAAAGGAGAGGTGAGGTTGAGGGCATATACTCTTTTAGTGTACTGTGGCCTTGCGCTCAAGCTGCCACTCCTGCCCTTGAGCGTGCAAGCCTTGAGCCTGGCAGCAGTCCTCGCTCCTTCTGGCAGGGTCCCCCTGGGTGTCCCGGTACAGGAGGGATCGTGCTGTCCCTGGGAGGGATGATGGTGCCTGCAGGCCACAGGGCTGGCTGCTGCGGGCCGAGTGCTTGCCCCCGGCAGCAGGGCTGGGGATGCAGCAGGAGGGATGCTGGCTCGGCCCGGGGGGGGAGTACCACATAGCCCCGGCCTCTCAGGGCTCTGCAGGGGATGGGGACACTGGGCTGTCCAGGCAGGGCCAACCCTGGGACATCTCCGGCAGCACTCAGGTCCTGCTCAGGACCATGGCGATGGCTTCCCCAGGGATGCTGGAGGGAGCATCACCCCTTCCCTCCTGCCACAGACCTTGGTACTGCCTGCTTCGGTCCATGGCATCAAAAGCCTCCAGCATCTCAGCGCAGCAGCGGGGTGACCCAGGTGCAGGGACAAGTAATGCCGGCAGCATGTCAGATCACTTTATTGCCACAGTGGCTACGGGCCAGACCCCGTTCCCAGAGGGGGTCTGGGTCCAGCCCCTTGACCCCTCTAATACTGTTGAGAAGTTGGCCTCCACACCCACACACAAACGCTGAGCATCTTCCATCCCGGCCACCGTGGAGCAGCTCCAGGGCATCACTCCCATCCTGCTGCCCGCAACTCCGGGAGCTGGAGGCCGGCAGGGAAAAGCAAGGCGAGGCCAAGGGCGCAGAGCGTGCCAGTCCTGGAGCAGCAGGGGCTGCCACCACGTCCTGCCCTGGAGGCTGCTGACAGTAGGGAGCAGCACGAGCCCCCTCGGCCCCCTCAAACCTCCATGCCGGACGCCTGCCCCAGGCCCAGCGCCTGCACCAGGTCATCACTGAGCCCACTCTTCAGCGTCCGTCTCACTGCGGGAAGAGGAGAGCATGGCACTGGCAGCACGAGCAGCGCTGGCTGCCAGTGTCACCACACACTGGGTGCCTGCCCAGACATGGTGGCCCTGGCATGCCGAGGAGGGGAAGGGTGGCATTAGGGTGCAGCGTCATGGTCTGGTCTCAGGGTACCTCCTGCTGTGGCCTGGTGGGCTCAACATGGGAGGTCAGGAGTAGCCAGTGGGGAAGGAGCCAGGCAGGGCAGAGACGGGACAAGGCATGGGGACAGAGCACGGGAACAGAGACGCAGAGATGGGACAGGACATGGGGACAGGGACACAAAGATGGGAAAGAGCATCTGGGCAGGGCCACAGGACAGAGTACAGGGACAGGGCCACAGAGGTGGGAAAGGGTATGGGGACAGGGACACCGAGAGGGGACAGAGTTCAGGGACTGGGCAGAGCATGGGAAGAGAGACACAGGGATGGCACAGGGCATGGGACAGGGACACAGAGATGGGACAGAATACAGGGACAGGGCATGGGAACAGGGCTACAGAGGTGCGACAGGGCAAGGGGACAGGGACACAGATGGGAAAAAGCATCTGGGCAGGGACACAGAGAGGGGACAGAGTACAGGGACAGGGGCAAAGCATGGGGACAGAGACGGGACTTACAGGACTTCCTATTGCCACGGGACCTCCTGCGCTCCTTGTTGGCGCAGGGCCGGGGATTGGCGTTGTGTGTCACCGATTTCACCAGCTGGTCCATGATTTCATCCGAAGCGTCGTCTGGGGAGCTGGGAACGTCCTCCTGGGCTGGAGAGCCCTGGGCTGGGGTGGTGTGCCCTGTCCCTGCACAGGGACAACAGGGATGCTGGCATCAGCTGTGCCCAGCCAGCTGGGCATGCCTTGAATGCCCCTGCCACCCCGCTCCTACCCCGGCTGGCCCGGCTGCGGCGGGCAGGGGCGTCCGTGGGGGAGGTCAGCAGGCTCTTCATGCTCTCGTGACCCGCTTCCATCTGCTCCCCGGGACTGCTGGACACTACGGCAGGCGGCGAAGCGGCCTCAGTGATGCCAGAGAACTTCTCGGTCTGCAGCAGGAGGAGAGGCGGGCGTCAGGGACCTGGAGGGCATCACCTGGTGGTGGGGGCTGGCC